>NW_024080632.1:8346475-8530741 GCF_003009895.1 Hyaena hyaena | reverse complement strand
CCCCCCCCCCCCCCCACAATGCCTAGATTAGTCTCACCCAGAACGGACCTACTCTGGATGGGTTTATAGGTTAAAGCCCTGCCTCAGTAATAATTGTTGGTAGGCTCTACTGATTGCTAAGTATTTTGAGTATCGCCTCTAGACATTTATACTTTTATGGCCACCCAGACCCCTCCTCCAAATCCTCTTGTCGGAAATTTAATTACATCATTGAAAACGTTTTCAAATTAGGTCTCTCCCCCCCGGAGATGGCCTGGCTCACTACTCTCTCCCCTGTCCCTAGCCCATGCCTGGTAGATGGCAGGCCCCAGAAAATAGGTATTAAATACACAAAAGAACGATTACCTGATAGAAATAGTAACTCAACACCGCTAGCCACAAATACTGCAGCTCGAAGATGCAGCTTTTTTAAGTACGCCTAGGATTTCCAGGTAAAGTTCTACAAAACATAACTGGATTGGCTGGATCTGCCTCGTTTAGTATGCAGCACTCCCATTGGACTCTTTTTTGCCACCACTCAGTATGGAGCACTCCTATTGGCCACCGTGACAGAGAAGCATCTCCGGCTCAGCAGGCACCTCCAACCAGCCCTTCCGTCTTGGCTTCCCAGGCTGCGGTGGCTCCTGTTTTTCCACCTTTCGGGTGCCTGGGATAGCCATTGTGTGACGTCTCCAACCTTTTCTTTTTGGATAAAGGGCTTCCTTGGCCGGAATCTGTCATGGAGAGGGAGTGAAGCTCATGGTTAAGTGTAGACACTTGGGTGTTTCTCTGGCTCTGCTGCTGACTTCCGTGCGGGGTCTCAGGCGCGTTAACTGAGGGTGTCCCCATCTGGGAAATGGGGCTAGGAGCTCTGTACCTGCCTCATCAGGCTCCTGTGAGTTAATTAACCAGAGTTAATTCGCATCAAGAGCTTAAAACAATGCCTGCCACACGTTGAGCCCTTAACAGATGTTAGCTGAGAGCACTAACTAGGCCGAGTATTTGAAAAGTCCCCACAGCACGAGGGCTGTGGGATTTTCTTCCCGAAGCTGATCTAACGCAGTTTGAAATTTTGGTTCTGCCACAAAAGTCAAATTCAGTTTTCTTGGTGAAGGAGCTTAAACGGGGCTATTTCCTGTCCTAATTATAGGCTTGTTTCAACTGATGTAAGCCTTGTTTTCCATTAGATGTACTCAAGACTGTCTGGGTTGATTATCTCTTTGGCTGAGTCCGTAAACATTATTGAATATTTACTGAGTTCCAGGAATTCTACTAAACTCTTAAATATATTATTTTATTTCATCATATTTAATCATAATCCTGATTCTGAAATAATAATTTTTTAGTGTGTCAAGCACCCGTTATTGTATTAGGTGTCTGAGCTCATTTAACCCTTGGAAGAGCCTATGAAATAGTTATTATTATTACATATGAGACGGCTTAACTTTTCTGAGACCACAGAGATCATTGGTGGAACTGTGATTTGAACCCAGGTCTGGCTGATGGCAGAGGCTGGGGTGTATTTCCAGTCCACTCATCCGCACCCTGCTCATTTAATAAGAATAAACAGTGTAAACAATTATTGTGTGCAATAGCAATACATAAACTTTATACCCAAAGTTATCTATGATTTGTTGAAGAGTGGCAGTTTTTTACATTCACAGTTCAGGCAGGTTATACTCAAAAGTGTGTGTTGGGGGGTGTGCGTACATGTGTGCACACACACATGTTTTTCTCACGTGTGTGACCTTTCCATGTTTTATTTTGTTTCTTGAGGTTTTTTTAAGTTTATTTATTTATTTTGAGAGAGAGCGTGCACCAGACTAGGGGAGGGGCAGAGAGAGGAGGAGAGAGAGAATCCCAAGCAGGCTCTGCGCTGTCAGCACAGAGCCCGATGCAGGGCTTGGACCCACACACTGTGAGATCATGACCTGAGCTAAAATCAAGAGTCAGATGCTTAACCAACTGAGCCACTCAGGTGCTCCTCCATGTTATGGTTTTTAAGTCGAAGGTGAGACTCGATTGCTGTGAATCCCAGATACACATACAGGTTAGGCAAATTTCCTTAAAAATCTCACATCATTCATTTTGTTACATTAAAATTTTAAGTAGAGAGTTTGGCTAATTTTAAAAACTATATTAAGGGAGCACCTGGGGGGTTCAGTCGGTTGAGCATCTAGCTTTGGCTCAGGCCATGATCTCACAGTTCGTGGGTTCGAGCCCCGTGTTGGGCTCTGTGCTGACAGCTCAGAGCCTGGAGCCAGCTTCAGATCTGTGTCTCCCTCTCTCTCTGAGCCTCCCCTACTCATTCTGTCTCTCTCTCTCAAAAATAAATTTTAAAAAGATTAAAAAAATTTTTTTTAAAAAAAGGGGACACCTGGGTGGCTCAGTTCATTAAGCATTTGACTTTGACTCACATCATGGACTCACAGCTCATGAGTTCGAGCCCCGTGTCGGGCTCTATGCTGACACCTCAAAGACTGGAGCCTGCTTTGGATTCTGTGTCTCCCTCTCTCTCTTCCCCTCCCCTGCTGGTGGTCTGTCTGTCTCCCTCTCTCTCAAAAATAAATAATAAAACATTTTTTAAAAAATAAAAACAAAAAACTATATTAAAAGAACATGCATTGCTCATTTTGGGAAAATTCAATGAACTTCTAAGCAGAGGGTACAGCTATGTTAAAACTATAGAGAAAAAAATACATTTCTCTCATTGTTTTGCAAATTAGATAAATTTTAAGTAGAGGGTTTAGCTACTTTAAAAAAAATTATGGGGGTTCCTTCAGGGAGAAAATGAATTTTTTATAACGTAAATAATCATCTCTGTATGTCCCCCTGCCACACACACCCTACATACATTTGATTTTCGCATTTTGATTTTCTCATACTGGGTCCATCGCCTATATACCCCTAGTAAATGGGGGATCTGGGGGGGGAGCTTCTTGCATATTTTCTATAATCAGATATCCTCTAGGACCCTCCCAGACTATGGAATAAAGTTCCAAGTATTTACCCCGGTAATTCAGGCCAGCCAAATACACAACTCTAGGTTTTGCTTCTTTGTGGCTTCTAACGAATTCCCTCATCCCGCACCATTTTCCCCGAGCAGGAAACCCAAAGGGACAGAAATCAGGAAGAGGATTCCAGCCTGGCCTTGTCCCCCCCCCCAACCCCCCACCCAGTGGAAGTGGAATAATTCAATCAGCCCGCATGTGTAAGGCCTCATCATCCAGCTAGAGAAGGCGGTGGCCGTGAAGCCAAGCCGATTCAGTTTGTACATTGTTCTCACTGGCTCTTCCTCTCCTTTTCTTCCTCACAAGCTTGATCTAACGGAAGTTCAATCAATCCACGGCGAAAGAAAACAACAACAACAACAACAACAAAATCAGGCTTATTTTCGCCAAACTGTTTTGTTTTGTTTTGTTTCCTGGATCAGAAACACAGGGCTTCCCAAATCAAGTTAAGTGAGTCCCAGATGTGGATTCGTTTCAAATGAAAAACACACCCCATCATCTTAGGCAGAACACCGCTTAAGGAAACCGGTGATTGCGGTGCCTGACACACGTGGATTTCTCCAGAGAGTTTGTCCCAGACTGCAGGGAGGAAGAAGAGTAAGAAAGATGAAGGGCGGGCAGGCTTCTCTTCCCCCTGGGGAGAGGAGAGGCGGAATTCGGGTTAATTAGGTTGGGGGGCCAGCGGGAGCCAATCGGAAGAGCGGACAGCACCTTCTGCACAGGGCCAAGGTCGGCAAGGCTTGACGCCGCCACATGTTGAGGGCTGGCTTTATTAACGAGGAGGCACTAACATCCACATTACACATCCTGTGCATGTACTGCCGGCGACACAAAACAACAGCCAACGAGAAATGACAGTGATGCTCACACTTGTGGGCATTCCGGAGAATTCTTTTTTTCCGAGGGAGAATGGTAGATGGCAGCCGGCATGCCGAGAAACGACATGATGTGCAAATTAATGTATTTCTTTTCAGAGCCAAGAGGAGAGGAGGGCCTTTTGACAGCCTTGGACTCCGCCAGTAATTTTCAAAGACCGATCAAGACACCAACGTGTCACACGGGCTCTCTTTCAGTGTCGGGCCAAAATAAGAATGTTGAACCGTGTAACCAGAGACGTCTCTTGGTGAAAGATCCTCCTTTTAGCGACGATAATTCGCATTTTCATCAATGTCATGCCGCACATAGATGAAAACAGCCATTTAAATGTGTTTCTTCTGTCTTCTCGTAATAGGTTTGATTTTACATTTCTTGCCATCTGGTTTGTGGAATCGAAATATGGAAGTACTTTTACTCTCTGGATGCTTCTTATGGGGCTTGGTCTAAGATGTGGTCCTTTTCTTTTTACTGGTCTGGACTCCAACCCAGATTCTCTCCCCAAATGGGCCATTTTGGTGAGGCTCTTGCCCTTCATTTAGCCGTACCAGCAAACCCCGCATACTGGCCTCGTAGGCATTTATTCCAGAGCATATGCAGTCCCCTGCCTCACTGTGCACCCCCGCCCCCAGCACCGTGGCAGACTTTATTAAACTAAATTGAGCTGGGTAAGTCAATGTAGCTTTTCAATAATTGCATTTCTCAAATTGGTCCCATAATAGCAATAATTGCTAGCATGTCTTGAATGCCAGCGCTCTGCTTAGAGCTTTGAAAATATTCTTCCTTTGAGCCCTTTCTCATCCTTATGTTAGTTATGAATGCACCCATTTTACAGGAGAGGGAAGTAAGACTTAGCAAGTGGCAGATCTGGGATGTGAAGCAGTCACCATTTATAAAGTCCCCTGCACCTCACTTGTGTCCTGGACTGGCGGTCAGGATGCCAGACCTCTAACAGAGCCCAGGCACTGGCGGCTGGGGGGTGGGGGGGGGGTTGGCAGTGGGGGTGAGAGAACAAATCATGAGAGAATGTTAGAAAAGGCTTCGTAGCAAACAGATACCAAGTCCATTATTAGGTTTCCCGAGCACACAGTTCTGGCATTGTATGAAGGCACATGACGTCAGAACAGGGCTCAGCACAGGGCAGGGAGCAGCTAAGGAAATGTGCAAAGGACCGGCTCTCTGATATTTCTAACTCATACAATCCAGAGTCCAAAATATACAACTTTAAAATGCCCTAGGTACACACCAGTGTATTTGCTTCCTAGGGCTTCTGTAACAAATTACTACAAATTTCATGGCTTGAAACAACAGAAAATTTTCCCGTCCTAGTCTGGAGACCAGAAGTCCAAAATCAAGGTGTGAGGGGGCCGTGCTCTAGGTAAGAACCCTTTATTGCTTTCTTCAGCTCCTGATGATTGCTGGCTTCCTTGGCTCATGGCTACTTGCCTCTGATCTTTGTCCCCACTCCCCACGTTCACAGAGCCTTCCCTGGGTCCATGTCTACTTCTCTGCTGTCTCTTGTAGGACTGCTTGCTATTGGGGGCTAGGGCCCACCTGGGTAATCCAAACAGTTCCACCTTGAGATCTTGAACTTAATTATATCTGCAGACTTTTCCCCAAGCAAAGTCACAATCCCAGGTTCTGAGGGTTAGCATGAGGACGTACCTTTTTTGGAGGGCCACCATTCAGCCCACTACAACACGAAATAGATGAAATCACGGGGCGTCCGGGTGGCTTAGTCATTAAGCATCTGACTCCAGCTCAGGTCATGATCTCACAGTTCGTGAGTTCAAGTCCCTTGTCAGGAGCGCTTCAGCCTCGCTTTGGGTGAGCACCAGCCTCCCTCTAGGTGAGCCCTACTTCTTTCTCTCTCTCTCTCTCTCTCTCTCTTTCTGCCCCTTGCTTACTTGCATCCCCTCTCTCTCAAAAGAAAGGAAGAATGAAAGACTGGAAGGAAAGAAAGAAGGAAAGAAAGAAGGAAGGAAGGAAGGAAGGAAGGAAGGAAGGAAGGAAGGAAGGAAGGAAGGAAGGAAGGAAGGAGGGAAGGGGAATCATGGAAACCTGAACTTCAATTCTGTTGAGTTGAACGTGCCCCTCCCCTTAGCGGCTGGCTACACACCTTACACCCAGGAGGCCTCTCAAATAGCTGCCCTTTGTGGGCCAGCCCTGCCCAGTAGAAACGGCATTAAGTTTTGGCAAACCCTGCCATTTCCTATTCCTGGGTTCATGGAAATGGCTTTACCTCCTCAGACTACAGTCTCCTCGGCAAAAAGGGGCCCATCCTAACGTCTGCCTGGCAAAGTGTGTGTGCCTGTATAACACAACAGGGGCACAAAGCCACACTGCATGCAGTAAGTTAGTTGTAGGGGCCCCTGGGGGGGGGGCCCAGTCAATTAAGCATCTGATTCTTGATTTCAGCTCAGGTCACAATCTCACGGTTCATGGGTTCGAGCCCCACATTTGGGCTCTGTGCTGATGGTGGGAGCCTGCTTGGGATTCTCTCTCTCCCTCTCTCTCTGCCCTTTTCCCCATTTGCACTCTCTGTCTCTCAAATAAACATTTTTTAAAATTTTTAAAAATTAGTTGTAGCTGTTGATATGCTCCTGCCCACAGATTTAGCGAACACATATTTAGTTCATATATATTTCTCCCAGAGTTGCTGAGCACCTACTGTGTGTTAGGCACTGTCCAGGATGACAGAAATATAGCTGTGAAGGAGGTTAATGGTGCCCAGTCTGAAGATGTTTGCACTGTAGTATGGGAGAATGAACAAAGACAATAAATCAATACCGACCCATAATTTTTAAAAAATTTTTTTAATGTTTGTTTTTGAGAGAGAGAGAGAGACACACACACAGAGTGCAAGTGGGGGATGGGCAGAGAGAGAGAGGGAGACACAGAATCTGTGCTGAGCCATCAGCACAGAGCCAGATGCAGGGACAGAGCTTATGAACTAGGAGATCATGACCTGAGCCGAAGTCGGACACTCAACCAGCCACCCAGGCACCCCCACAATTTTTAAAAAGTCATTCCAGATAATGATGAGGGCTAGGAAGAAAATTTTTTCAGACATGCTACACAGTAAAAAGACTGAGGGGATGGGGTCACTTTAGATCGGGTGGCTTAGGAGACCTCCCAGGTGGTAACAGTTCAGCTGAGACCCTCACGGTGAGAAGGAACAGGCCAAAGAGCAGATGGAAGGGCGTCTGAGGCAAAGGGAACAGCAAGTATGGAGACCTTGTGACCTTGAAGATGGGGACACTGAATTATTGATGGCAGTGATGCCCCTGTCTAATAGAGCCTTTGCATTCATAGCACAGTGCTTAGAAAAGCCCTTCAATACAGTGGCCGCTCACCGATTTGTTGAGCAAATATTTCTGGCTCTCTTGGTTTCCTCGCCTTGATACCTGAGTGGAGCATAGGAAGATCAGAAGCGAAGTTCACTTCTGGGTAACAGCATTAGATTCGTGATACAATTAGATTAGCGCTCTCGCGCCAGAATGGAGACCAGCAGTTTTGAAGATGGGTGGCGAATCCATTGTCCTGGGCACCGGAGTGGCCGCCGTGAGTAAAGCCACCCTGCTGACTGGAGATGATGTGTCCCATGAACGAAAACAGCCAGCGAGCATAATCTCTAGCTGCTTTAAATCCCTGAGATGGGAGGGTTCTTTGTTACTGCAACACGATCTAGCCTGTCCTGACCGATCTGCTTGCTTCTACTGAGCACCCCTCACACCTTTCCACCTCAGTGTTTCCATGCCCTACTGGGCTGAGGTCACAGTGGTGAACAAAACATTATGGCGGCGGGAGCTGCTGGTGGAACAGGCAAGTTCCCACGGCTCTTACAGACAGAGATGCTGGGAACCCCAAGGAGCTGTGTAGGGAGTGGCAGCTCACATGAAATACACATGAAATAGGAGATTCCCAGGAGAAGCAGCTGCCTGTCCGAACCTGCATGATAGCCAGGGCGTCCCCTCGCCAGGGACCCGGGCTCTGCAGTCCCTCCTGCACGCTCACATTCCCTCGCTCAACCTCATGGATCTCCTCAATATTCCCTTAGTGGGCTCATGCGATCCCACCGCTGACAACAAGCCTGAGTGCTAAGGCCAGCACGTCTGATCCCCGGGCCAAGCAAGGCACTTCTAGGGCATTCGCATTACTCATCTCTGCGATGGGAATAAATTACAAGCATCTGGTGATGGAAACACAATGCCTGGACGGGCACGGAAACCAGAAGTCTGTGCATCAACGGCTCCGAAGTGCCAGGCACCCAACCAAAATGAGTGACGCGGGCCAGGTGGGGCCAGCGGCGAAGGGGAGGGTGCGCGCCCCTTCAAAATGGCAAGATGCTGTCTGGTTCCAGTGGGTCAGGGCTGCCAAATATTCTGATTCTGTGCACAGAAGCCAGCTACCTAGAGTCACATAAAATATTTGATCATCAAGTATTTTCAGCTAAACCAAAATGTGGTTTTTTTCATTGGGGCTATTTACCAAATAGTTTTAGACCTGCCCCTACCCAGGAATAAGGTAGATGTGCATTTTCTTTATCCTCTTGAGAATGAGCATGGCCATGTGATTTGCTTTGGCCAATGAAATGTCAGCAGAGGTAACACACTTCGCTTCTCTGCAGAAACTATAAAAGCTAGTGTGCCATCTATCCTGACCCTTCCGGTTGCTTCTGTCACTATGGAAGTACATGAAGAGAGGGCTCTGGCTGGGTCCTTCACTTACAATAAAAGCAAAAGAGCAGAGTCCCCTCCACTGATCCCACCAGCACAAACATGATGCACATATTTCATGAGCAAGAAACATGTGTATTTACACTTCTAAAACATGGGGGATGTTTGTTACCGCAGCATAACCTAACTTATCGTGACTGATACAAACATTCTACAGATGACACAAAACAACTCCGTGGCCAGATTCTGAGATGTTCAGTCCAAATGAATCATTTGTCTCTTCTTTTCCCCTTTCCTTATTTCAAATATTTCCTTCTTTCATCATTTCTATTTGGCTCATTCAGCAAACACTCATGGAAACTTCTACATACTAGGTCCTGGAGAGGTAGCGAGGTGCAAGGCAGACCTGGCTCCTGCCTTGTGACACAATGTATGGGAGAGACAGGCGTGATTACCCAGCACAGGGCGAGGGTTGTGATGAGTATGGATTAACCCTTTTAAGACTTTTGTTGATAAGAGTCCAGGGTGAACCAGGGGGATGGTCCCCAAGGGCTGCGTTTTGAAACCTTGGTGTGGCCCAACCAGTTGCAAATGTTTTGCAAGGATTTTGCGACCTACTGTAAGTTGCCAAGATTTTCCCATCTCGCTGCCTTCTTCCTCCCTCCCTCCCTGTTTCCTCTTTCTCTTCCTCTCTTAAATTAACCAGAATAGATTTGTAGTTGCCCCCATTCTAACCCCAGCCTCACTCACTTATAACCCACTAGGTTTTCCTGAGCAGGACGGATCATGATCGAATGGTAAACCCCATGCCCAAAGCGAATGCATGCATCATAACCTCACTGTGTAATTTAAATATGTCACGCGGCACATCTGAAATCCTGAGGGCAACGTATGAATGTCTTAGCTCTTATTAATATAAGGTTTGGTATGTATGTGCACTTGACCATCATTTTTCAGCATGGAAAATAAGGAAGAATGGCTGAGATAAGAGTCCTCAGAGTTAGCTTCCGGGGGCAAACCAGCCAAGCACAGACCACGTACTGAACCATGACTTTTTACCTGCCCAGCTAAGGTACTCTGGAGAGCTCCACTTGAACTTCATCGGTTCTGAAGGTGACTTGCCTGCAATGTCCCCTTGCAGGAAACAAGGATTCATAGCTAAGAATTCAACTTGGACCCCTGGGGGATGTCTTCGCTCCCTACCACTAATCCCTAGGTTTAGAGGGGTCTTCTGTGATAGGACCCAGACCCCAGAATTGTCAGTGTGGGAAGAAAACGCAGGCTTTGGGGGCTCCACCAGAAGGCCCTTAGCTCAGAGGATGTATGAAGGTGGGAAAAGGCTCAAAGCCCATCCATTCTGCTAGCCTCAATCAACCAGCTCCCTTTCTGGAGAGCCTCGTCCTGTCTCCCCAGCAGACAAGAGGCCATGTGCAAGCAGAGAATAACACATTCTCCACCAGACTGTGAAACTGGTGGTGATCTGGAATGGAGCTGGTGCTTCTGAGTCATAACAGCCAGGGCTCATCAGCCTGGGTCTCAGCTTTCCCATCTGCAAAATGGGAATAACACTGTTCCTTATCTAGAGTAGATGAAAGAATTTAAAAAAGGTACTGATCTAAGTCCTGAGTGCAAACTGAGCCCTCATCAAGGAAAACTGTTACAACCAGACCGTAGCGACCACACCACAGCGACAGCAATAAATAACTGTAATAACAGAGAACGCATCCTCATTGGTGGATAGAGCGGCTCACCCTCCTTGGTCCAACAGGCGGAGACTGTCCAGAGCCCAAAGTACTCAGACCCCAGAGGGCTCGCCAGACTCCAGCCCACCCTAACTTCTACATTCTTTCATGGCTTCCAAAGATTCTGATCCACAAGGGTCATGCTTACCCTCAGGTGCCAAAAAGATGCTTGTATGTCATTTTGCATAAATGGCCTCCCTTCGAGCAGGTTTGCTTTGGCCTCAGGCCAACCTGATTCCATTCCCTACTTGGTCACTTCCTAGCTGTGTGGCCTCAGGCCTCACGTTTCTGTTGAATGAGGTAGAGCACACCTCCGGCGCAGCAGGGCTGTAATGAGGATTGAGGCTAGCAGAGAGGAAGCACCAGGAGACTGGCCCGCGGCGGGTGCTTCATGAATGGCAACTTTGTGGGGAGAGAGAGGAGGGCCAGAGAGGGGGAGCAAGCGACATCCAGAGTCGCTTTGACTCAGAAGCGATGACCCTGTGTAGGATTCTGACTTAAGCCTGTGTCTCTAGGTGCAGACGGCCTGGGTTCCAACACATACTGCGGTGTGACTACGAGCAAGACACTTCACTTCTCTGAGCCTCAGCTGTCTTGCCTGTAAAACAGGACAGTATCTGGTTGCTGGGGTTGCTGTGACAAGTGCCAGACACAGAATAAAGGTAAAATACAGATGACACTGTGATGTCCTTATCGAATCAAATCTGACCACATCGCCTAATTTCTTTATTTTTTATGTTTTTTTAATGTTTATTTTTCTGAGAGAGAGAAGAGCACGAGCAGGGGATGGAGCAGAGAGAGAGGGGGACACAGAATCCGAAGCAGGCTCCAGGCTCCGAGCTGTCAGCACAGAGCCCGACCTGGGGCCAGAACACATGAACCACTTGATCATGACCTGAGCCGAAGTCGGCCACCTGACCGACTGAGCCACCCAGGCGCCCCACACAGCATCACCTAATTTCAAGCCTGGCCTGTGTTGGGTAAAACCTCACTTCTGGGGGCTTCTGCGGAAGGACAGTCCTCCAGTCTGGCCCTCCGGAATCCACCTTTCGAAACCAGCAGTTGACAGTGTCCGACAAAGCTTCCTTGTTTACACCTGGACAAGGAGCGTGTGCGTGTTCCTTCCGTGGGCACTTACCTTTGAAACGCGTAGCTGCCGTCTGGTGCAGCCTTTAGGTCTCTAAAACTCCCGAACGGCCGAGCAAGGCTGCCCTGGAAACCTGATCTCCCAGACCCTCGATTCTAATCAGGGTGTTTCTTAGACTTGGGCTCACCTATAAATCATTTTTAATGACAGTTTGAGAAGAAAGAAGTCACAAAGCAAATCCTACATGACGTTCTCATCACCAACGGCATTTAATATCCTAAATCACATGCTTTATGGCGCTGCATCGCGGGCCCGTAGGCAGAGTGAAGGAGAGCTGTTATTATTATTATTATTTTGCCTTTTGTGCACCTTTTGTGTGCTTGGGTCACTCACTTTGGGGAATTCTTGGCTGTTATGTTTGGGGGGGTCATTTGGGGGAAGTTGGGATGCTCAGAGGGCCCGCCAGGATTCTTGGGGGACTTTTACACAATGAGGTGGCCTGTTATGGTGGTATCCAGAGCCAGTAATATGAGAAAGTTATGAGAATATAAGCCAGGCCTGATCTGCGGTTCCTCGCCACTCACCTGAGGGGCCCCTTCCCTTCCAGGGAAGCCGATACAGTGAAAAATCGAACCAAAGCGACAGCAAATAAAAACAGGCCCTACCCCTCCTCTCCCCAAAGCCCAGCCAGACTTGAGAATAAATGTGAACGTCGATATTCCAAGTTCCTTCCACCTGACAGTTTCCGGGCGTCTGCAGCGAGCCTACAATGTGTCAGGTAAGAGCCCACAGAACGGAACACAGTGCAATTGAATCTAATTTTTAAATAATAATCTATTGTCACGTCGGCTCACGTGAGAGTGTATACAGTGTCATCTTGGCTCTGGGAGCAGATCCCCATCATTCATCACTTACATACCCACCCGTGTTTAAGCGCCTACTGCGTGCTCAGCACGGGGCCAGCTGCTGGCAGGGGAGAGGCTCTTTAGGGTGACTGTGTTAGGCAGTAGCCTTCAAAGCGCCACACACACGTGTGTGCAAAAGGAGGGATTGGGGCAGCCAGAGCAGTGCCTGGAAGATAGTACCTGCTCCATGAACGGTTAGTGAACGAGCAATCAGGTCAAAGAACCAACAGTAGAGTGAAGTGATTGGAATTACACCAACATGCAGGAAGAACATTTGCTTCCTTCTGGCCCCTCTCTTCATTGCCTGACTCATGTGTTAGGAAGATGATCTGGTGTAATGTCTCTATAACTCACCGTGAGGCATAATTGGTATTTGCACGAGAGATCTGGTGACCCTCAGTAAGAAGACATCTGGAAGATCCGAGTTCGTCTCCTGCCATTGACCTCTTGGGAATGAGCCATTGGGAGAGAGCCTCTTCTTGACTTGCATGTATTCACAATGGGCCAGGAGGAAGGTGGCCTAATTCTTGGTAACGGGGTGTACTCTGCTCTCCTGTTCCAGTGTGGGGGCTCCTAAGCGAGGGGTTGAAATAGTAAAGGCAACAGTAGCTGGGTTTCTACCAAGTGTGACCCTGAACTCAGGCCTGTGCATGCGTCAGCTCACTTAACTTTCCTTACACGCTTCAAGGACGATGCTCAGAGTAGCTCTTCTCTCAGAGAGGGGCTGGGGACAGGAAGTCAGTGCATCAGGGTACAGGACAGGGCTTTGCACGGTGCCTGGTACGTAGTAAATACTTTATGAATGGCCACTTCTTTGGTAGATCCTCAGTGTGCAAGTGAGAAAACCGAGGACCAGGGAAGGGGAGGGTGGAAAGAGCCTATGAATCAAGGCATCCACAACACATGAGCTTCTAATCTTGATAGAGAGTTCATCCTCACACTGGACCTAAGTAGCTTTGGGGACATTACTTCACTAATAACAAAAACAACAATCTATTGAATCCTATGAAATTGCCAGTTTCCTATGAAATTGCCAGTTCTCAATGTTCGAATACAGCGATGTCATAACCTCAATAAAAACAACTCAGTGAAAACAACTTCCTCATAGAGTTTGTGCAAGGATTAAAAGATATGCAAAAGCTGAGCATAGCACCTGGCAAACGGTAATCCCCCAATAAACACATGGGAGTTAGCTTCATTATCACGTCCATGGCTTTGCTGGATAAGGGAAGACATGAGATGGACTCATATCAGCACTGGAAACAAGCTCCCACCCTGTTTTCCACTCCTGGACAAGCCTATGTCACAGGGGCCCTGTCCCCTCCTCCTGGGTTTGGTGATACAGGATCAGCAATTTCCTCCACCCCACCACCCAGGTAAATTATTTACCAACTGCTCTTAATCCCCCTTTTCCACCTCAGGGCAGAGCTCTCTGAGCCCAAGCACCCTCCTTTGACCCAGAACTCTGGTTCTTGCACGGGGTGGGGGGTGGGGGTCTCCGTGGCCTTTCTTTCCTTCTAGTCCGGGGGAAGCAGGTGTGCATTAAAGGTTAGAGCATAATGAGGGAGAGGGAGGCCATGTCCCTAAGTCTGCCATAATTAGAATTTGGCTTCCCTGAAGCCAGGTGTCCCTCAGGAACATCTCCATCTTTATAATCATCATAATTATGGCCGTCATCCCATTAAGAGTGATATCTTTTTTCCCATCAGCTACTACTACTGCTTCTTTTTCTATTTCTTCCTTTTCCTCCTCCTCCTTCACATTTCTTTTTTTTTTTTAATTTTTTTAATGTTTATTTATTTTTGAGAGAGACAGACAGAGAGCAAGCAGGGAGGAGCACAGAGAGAAGGAGACACAGAATCCGAAACAGGCTCCAGGCTCTGAGCTGTCAGCACAGAGCCCGACGCGGGGCTCGAACCCACAAACCGTGAGATCATGACCTGAGCTGAAGTCAGACACTTAGCCTACTGAGCCACCCAGGAGCCCCACCACCTTCTTCTTTTTACCCTCCTCTTCCTTGTTCTCCTCCTCGTCCTCCAAAATCTAGGGCCAGCCAGGTATGGTTGTAGAGCAGATTATTAGGGCCTTTGACAGGTATGGATTGAATAACATTAAAATAGAGCAGAAAATAACTCCTCACTAACCTCAGCACTGTTCAACAAAACCAAACCAAGAATATTCCAGAATTTAGACAACTTTGGACGTGTCTGCCTTGCTCACATCCTTAACTACCAATTGCCCCAATCAACAGGAATTGGCTCTAAGAAGGTTCATATCTAACATGACCATAATTAATTGAGTAAAAATTAGTCCAATATGGGCCAGAGTGCCTTTGTAAGGAATGTGGATGATGATGACGCTGATGGTGGTGATGATGGTGATGGTGATGGTGGTAGTGGTGGTGGTGGTGATGGTGGTAGTGGTGGTGAAGATGGTGGTGGTGGTGATGATCATGATGGTGATGACGGTGGTGGTGGTGATGGTGGTGGTGGTGACAGTGGTGGTGGTGACGGTGGTAGTGGTGGTGAAGATGGTGGTGGTGGTGATGATCATGATGGTGATGACGGTGGTGTGATGGTGGTGGTGGTGATGGTGGTAGTGGTGGTGAAGATGGTGGTGGTGGTGATGGTGGTGATGGTGGTGGTGGTGATGGTGGTGATGATGGCATTGACAGCCAAGATGTATTGAGTGCTATTCTCTGTCAGCCACTTGGGTGGTTTACATACACTACTTCTCACAACTCTATGGGATAAGGAGGTAAGGAAGTGAGGAATATTATTCTTATTGTATAGGTGAGAAAAGCAAGGGTATTTCCCAAATGCACAGAATTGATAACTGGTGGATCAAGGAAAGCCTTTCAGCCTGGAAAGAATAATTGAAGCAACTGTGAAAAACAAAATTGTTCTTGGGTCCCAATTCTAGGCCCTTCTTCACCCTGTCTGGACCCCTGCTTTTGGGTTCTATGAGGCACCCCATTCCCATTCTTCTTAAGCTTCAGTTGATTTCTATTACTTTAAATCAGAAGAACGGTAACAAATACAGTCACAGACCTTCCTGTAGAGAAGCAGTGATTCCTCCTAACAGAATGTGTAGTAATTTTTTTTAAAAGTGACTTTAATAAGCCAGGGCCAGGATTAAGGTGAGAGCAAGGTGGCACCTAGGGGACACAATTAGGGACACTTAATCCTCAGGCTCACGTGAATGGGTGGGGGCACTTGCACGGACCTAGGAGTGAGTGCCTCACTAAACTGCATGCCCTGGGCTCCCGCTTCCTTCACTCCAGACTCAGCCCTGCCTAAACAATTCCTTTCCTCTTCTGTCACGGTTTTCTTGGCTATAAAATGAGGAAATTGAATCCAGGATCACAAAGAACCATTTTGGGTGTGATATTCTGATTCTGGCAAACAAATGACAACCTTGCTACCAAGTCCATGTCCATGTCTGTGCCAGACATCACTAATCAACCACGGCTGCCACTTCCTGAGTGAGGACACATTCTCAGAATCCAACTCTATGCAACGACCTACTGCCAAATATTTAGAGTTAGCCAATAAAAGGAAGGCAATTAATGTCAGAAACAGGGTTTTATGTGTCTCCCCCCTCTCTCCAGTATATATTTTCAGATTAAACCAAACTTGACCAAGAACATGCACAGAGAATTACCTGCACAGGCAAGTACTGTTCACACGAATCAACACACATCTGTGGACAGGACACACACACTTAATGCCATGCATGATGTATCACAGCCCATGTGTAAAGTGAGGTTGGATCAGCCCCCAAACAACGCAAAGAGGATGCTCCTTACATCTCATGAACTTCAAAATAATGCTTTAAAATCAAAATCGTAAGAGTCCAGAAATCCAGAACGTTCTGGGATTTGTCACTTTAATGACCTTAATGTTTTTTCAAGACAAATATCAAGATCATTAAAAGGGGGAGAAAGGGAGTTTGGTGTCTATGATTTGCTGGTGCCCACGCACGCCTTGAGATGTTTTCTGCAATCAGCACAGAAGCCACCTCGCATACACATGAACGTGAACATGTTCCCATATAAACAAACATAACCCTCACACATGCACAAACATCCACAATTACACACCTAGACTTGCATACACAATCCCTCTGCACTGTTCACATACACTTACATGAGCACCGACATTCTAAACATGCATGCACATGTGTTGTCTTATGTACATGCATGTATGCATGTGACAAAGCACACAGACCCACAAACACACAGGGTGGCACTTACATCCGCCCTCACGTCTGTGCACAGACACAGATACACCGTGCACCCTCTCGGGCCCCCACGCGAGTGTGTCTGTGCACACTTGCGCTCATGCATGTGCATTCACACCCACACAAGTATGCCCACATATGTACACATATATATCCGCTTGCACACACTGGCTAGTCCTGAAGCCCTGAATTGTCCCACATACTCTGCCACGTGTCTACAGTCACACAGACATGATCAGATGCCCGTGTTCTCACGCAAACGCACCTAAATGCCTGTGCTCATACACACTACACACACGGGCACACAGACGCATGCAGACGCGTTGTCCTAAAATCCCTCCCTCCCCCCACCACACACACACACACACACACACACACACACACACACACAGTCTGCCGGCCCTCCAGCATGAGACCCCAGGGAAGGCTGCCCCTCTGCAGGCCTGTGCTGTCAGGGAGCCTGGTAAGAATCACGGCATCGGCTCGACAGTGATAACAATTTCCAGAACGTACAGAAGGGGAATGTAATCCACAGTGAAAAGCTGACAGGCCCATGTGGGGAGGTGGCAGGCTCCCGGTGCCCTCCAGCCGTGTCGTCTCCTCTCTAATGATGCCAACATTTTGACAACGCTGAGCAACACAGCCGGTAGGTGTGAAGTTGGAATTAATTTTCTTTTGGAAGGTCAAGTGCATTAATGAGCTTTTGGCTGGCTTGTACTCTTCATCTTTTTCTCCTTTTTTTGCAAGAGAGGGAGAGGGGAAAAAAAGCAGACAGGGACATTCTTTCCTGGAGCTGTTTTCTTTTTTCCTTTTTTTTACTCTTCTCCACCCGTTGGAGACCTTGGCCCTTTTTTCTGAAGCCCGAAAGACCCCCGTGGGCAGAGAGATGGGCTCAGAGATGGCCTGCCCTGGAGAGCTCAGTTCCCCCACTGCATTTGGAAAGTCTCATATTAGATCTGCCTTGAGGGACAGGGAAGAAGAAAAAAGGAATAAAACATGGGGTGGGGGGGAGGGGAAAGTGGGTGATGGGCACTGAGGAGAGCGCTTGTTGGAGTGAGGACTGGGTGTTGTATGGAAACCAACTTGACAATAAATTATATTTAAAAAGTAATAAAATAAAGTAATAAAAAAATTAAAAACAATAAAACACATACTTCAGCCTTTACGGAGTTTCAATAGATACAAATTTAGAAAAACAAATGGATTTCATTGCATCCTCTTTCCTGATTGATTAGTAGTGGCTGCCTGCTGCTGTGTGGGAAAACAACAAGAAACAGAAGCATCTTCCAGCTTAATGGTGGGGCTGGGGGGTCATGATCGATTAGCAATGTCTGCCTTGGATGTCACACGGAGCAGTTGCGGCATAAATGGAGCTATTAAGAAGGGAAGGAAGGAAGGAAGAAAGAAAGAAAAAGAGAGGAAGGAAGGAAAGGAGAGAGAGAGACAACTCAATTGGTTAAACATAAATAGGAAGCTCAGTAAATAAGTATGTTGAAAACCTAAAATAAAAGAAAATAAAAACATAAAATACCCCCCAAAGACTCAATAGGAAAAACTAAGGCAGAAGTGACATGTAAGGAAGAATCGTAAACGCAAATGCCTTTCAGAGCCAGGAAGGTGACATAATGATTAATGTGGCCCAGATGGGGCCTCTGCTGAGCTCTAGAGTGTAGTTCTCATTTAAAGAGCAAAACTGCAAACAAAAAAATGAACAAACAAACTAAAACAGAAACAGACTTGCAGATATAGTAAACAAACGTGGCTAACAGAGTGGGGAGCGGCTGGAGTGGGAGAAATAGATGAAGGGGATCAAGAGGCACAAACTTCCGGTTACAGAACAAATAAGTCATGGGCATGTAATGTACAGCACAGGCGATATAGTCAATAATATTGTAATAACTCTGTGTGGTAGCAGATGGTGGCTGGACTTCCTGTGGGGATCGTTTCACAATGAATCGAAATACGGAGTCACTCTGCTGTTACACGTGAAACTAAAAGGATATTGTATGTCGATTTTGCTTCAGTGAAACAGAATAAGGATGACTTAGAGAGGAAGTTCCTACTCGCTTCAATTCGTGCCGTGGAAAAGGCCAGATCTGATCGCATCTACCAATTTTTTTTTCAAGAGAAATCAGGAATGTGGGTGAGTTGTTTTTAATGTGAAATTTCATGATTTTTATTGCTGCCCAAAATTCTTTATTTAAAGAAATAAACCATTCTGTAGGCCCCCAATGTTGGATGTGTCCACAAACTGGCTTGTCTGGGCCTTTGTTTTCAGGCCAGCTGGGAGCGTAAGAGAAAACTCCAGTGCTGGTACTCATCAGTGCAATCGCTCGTCTGTTTTCCCCACCAGACTGAGGACAGGGTGTGTGTGTGTGTGTGTGTGTGTGTGTGTACACCTGTGTGCATGCAGACTCCTAACTGTATCCTGCACCTGCCTGTCCGGCACACACTCACACTCAATAGACGCAATTAAACGCATAGGTAGAAGGTTCAAATCCTGACTTGGTGTCTATGAGAGCCGTTCCAGGGTGCTCAAATGTTTCCCAGCTTTGAATGATACATCAAGCTTTAATTCTTGAAGGTAAAGATCACTTGCTCTTACTGGACCTTCAGTGACATGGATTCAGTCTGTCTGGATCCAAATCCCAATCTACGTCTTCCTAGCTGTACGGCTTTGGGCAAGTTACTGCGCTTCATTGATTGCTGGCTTCCTCACTGGTGAATGGGGACTAGTAATAGTATCATCTCGCGAAGCTGTTGTGAGGATCAGATCAGTTGAGCCTGCGGTTATAACCCAAGGAGGGGTGGGTTTCTCTGGTACACCAAGAGAATTTTGAGAGTGAAAGATGACACTCTTCATAATTGCTCTGGAACCTTGAGAATAAGAGAAGATTGTGATGAGAAACCAGCTTTCTGGTCACCCTGGTGCTACATCAGTTCATCTACATGACGCACTTGGAACAGTGCCCTGCACACCGGGCACACCACTGTCAGCTGACATCCTGAGGAAACCAGTGTCCAGCCCCCGTGTCACTCTCTTACTCTTCCATGGTGTGGCATGATGGGAAGAACTTGACCACTGAAGTTCAAGGCTCTCCGTTTCACCACCTCACCTTTAGCCAAGCACCGATGCAGAGGAGGGGACAGCTGAGTCACACATGTAAGGATGGTAATGATCTTGCTAGACGGCATGCAGAGAGACCAAAAAGGGGACTTTGAGGCAGAAAGAACAAGTCTACGAAAAAGTTTCATGTCCGGTCAGTGGGCTACTGGGCATGATCCAATTGGAGCAGAGTCCACGATCGGGGCTGCAGCGCCAAAGGGTTCACGCGTCTGAGAGATCAAGTTTGACAATGGTGTGCACAGACTTTAGACACATTTCTTATCTGTTACATCATCTGTGAAAGATGTGCTGAAAGAGGACTGGGCATCAAGACACCAACATAAAAACCGCTCATTTTCCTGGGAAGGATCGCAAAGGCCAGTGACCCAATTCCCAGATCATATTTTAAAAGGATGTTGTAAAATTCCCTCATTGAAGAAGGGGACGGGAGACTGCTGCCACTTCTCTCTCTTTAGTACGATGATTATATAGAATGCCATGGGCAGAGAAGGCAGAATTTAAAAAGAAAAGCAAGTGCTCCAGAGAAAAGGAAACCTTTTTAATCTGGGAAAACACAGGGGGATTTAAGTGAGATTAAAGTGCCAGCCTCCCGGCTCAGGGATCCTCCAGCAATCGCTTTGCAAGCATGACACTTGCTCATGTCCATCCTCTGCCTTCCGGTCATCTGTTCTCACCTCCCAAGCAGCAGGAACTTGGGGGGGCAGACGCACAGCTCACTCCCAGTTAGGAACAGCCAGGTGCTCCCCAAACCCCACACCTTCAGAGCAGGATGCCCCTGGGGACTGCCTGACTTGTGTTCTTCCAGCTCCTGGTTTGCTCCCGAAAGCACTAGCCCTGGATTTACAGATGTTTCCACGTGCCCGCTCAGGATCCGGGATCGACATTCCTGAAAATTGCACCTTTTTCCAGAAAGACATCCCTGCACACCTGTCGGTCACGATTTGATCTCCCCCCACTTTTTCATACTGACATTGGCAATCTGCGTCCCTGAACAGCTCATGCTGTATCAGGACTCCTTTCATTTCATTCACGGGCTGTCGAAGCAACGTGTTTCACGAGCGTGTTCTACGTACCAGACACCATGTAGGCACTGAGGACAGAACGGGGAACGGACAAGGGCCCTGGCCGTGTGGAGCCGACATTCTCAGACCTGGTATGTCCTTCACTTATCTGCTTGATGGATCCCTCTTTCAAGAACCAAAGATCCAGCTCAAAGACCTTGGCCGGCTCCCCAACTCATTTGCTGCCCCCACCCCTGGTCCAAACCAACTTCATCCTGCTTAGTTCTTGCTCCCCGGCTTCGTGGCTGCTTGCATCACCTCGACCTGCAGTTGAGTGAGTTCTGGATGTGCCTCTCCCAGCAGCTAGCACAGGTCACTTGCTCGGGGGACGGCAGGCTCCAGAGGGCTGGGGGACCCTTGTCCCACCCATTTAGCACAATGCCTGAGACGCAGGGAGGGCTCAGAATTATCGGCTATGATTAGCCTTCCATTGGACAGGTGTTAGCTGAGTTCTGTGACGGACATCACTGTTCTCAGGGTGGCGGGTGCTTCGGCAGGAGACTACATCTCCCGCCTCCTTCGCAGTCAGGAAGAGCCACGTGACTCGCTGTGACCGAAGAAGTAGGAAGCGATGTGGCACGTGTCTCCACTAGGCGGAACCAGGGGAAACTCTGTGGGTAATACAACATCGCGTGTCCTGTCCTGCTGCAGGGTCAGTGGGTTCCACGCGCTGGACCTCCTTAGCCTGGATCCCTGAGTGACTTCATGAGGCAGGGAGTGTGTGTGAGAAGTGAATCTTAACTTACAACACGGAGATTAAGGGGTAAGCACACTACCACGGCAGGACCTAGCACATCCTGCCTAAGGCCCCGGGGTCTGTGGGGGGCCTCTGAGCTTGCCACTTGGGGGGCTGCATGTACTCAGGCTTGAATGGATGGGGAGCAACTGCAGCTGCTTCATGACAGACACCTGTCACGCTCAGGACAGACTCCTCATTTCCTTCCCAGCAGCCCTAGTATATGTGCCTGTAGGCGCCCGGTGAGGTGAACACCAGCCTGGGGCGATGCTCTCCTCTCCATAAAGCCCTCCTGCTTCCAGATGCACCCTCAGCAATGCAGCATATGACCCTGCCCCCTGATCACAGCCAATTGGTCCAGGGGCAGTCACCTGACCAACTCTGAGCCAATCAGAGTCTCTATTGGAAATTGGTAGCAGGTAAGGTGAGAGGTCAGGCATAATGGTGGGCAAAGACCATGATCCTTCCGACTGAAGTCTCACCGCTGTCCTTGCCCCTTCCTTTCAGTGAATCCTGGCTGTCCAGCTAACTGTGGATGTCCTGAGATACCCTCATGCCATCCCAATAAATGGCTTTCTTTTGTTTTTTGCAAGCTAGCTGAAACTGATTGGCGTCGTTTGCAACCAAAACCGTCTCAACAGTGTATGGAGGTGAGCATGCAGTAGGCCTTGCGAAAGTACAGTGTGATGAATGAATGATGTGTGAAAGAACAGAAGAAAGGGGAGGGGGGAAATCAGGGAGATAGAGAGGAAGAAGGGAAGGAGGGAGAGAGGGAAAGAAAGGAAGGAGAGAATTGGTTGCTAATTCATCAGATCCATCCTGTGGACACAGAACCTTGGTTTTCAGTCACTGGCCTCCGTATCCCCACCTGGAAAATGGGGGGAGGGTAGTAAACGAGCCAGGAACTCCGGTCCAGCTCTGCTGTTCTAAATGTGGCTGCGTTTGGTGGATGCTAAGAGGCCAACCCTTGAGTGTGCCAAAACCCACACCCCCGGTCACCTGCATTTGAGTCTGGTCCTACAGTGGGGGCCTTGGGAAGGCCAGGAGATTCGTCGCCTAAGTCAGCAATGCCCCAAACATGACTCAAGCCGACCACTAAAAAAGCAAGCACACCTGTTTTCCAAGTGACGGACATCAGAAAAGAATTTAAAAAACACAGTCTTTCGGGGCGCCTGGGTGGCTTAGTCGGTCAAGCGTCCGACTTTCGCTTAGGTCATGATCTCACGGTTCGTGGGTCCGAGCCCCGCGTCGGGTTCTGTGCTGACTGCCAGCTCAGAGCCTGGAGCCTGTTTCAGTCTGTGACTCCTTCTCTCTCTGACCCTCCCCTGCTCATGCTGTCTCTGTCTCTGTCTCCTAGAAATAAATAAAACATTTAAAAAAAAACAACAAAAAAACAAAAAACACAGTCTTTCTTCCCCAAGAAAGAGGGAAGACCTGCAGGAAGATTGTTCAGCTCAGCGGGGTCACTGTAGCTACCAGGAGCATTTGGACAGTTCTCTACAAACATTATATTATTTTCTTCATTTCTTCAATTCCCCCCCTCATAAGGACCAATGTTCCCATTTTGCAGATGTGGGAACACACTCAGGTGGATGAAGTCAAGGGTCCAGAGGGCTGGTAAGTGGTGGATGTGAGTTCAAACCCAAGCTTGTCTGAGGTCCGGGCCCCCTTTGCCAGTGTCTGTGTTCAGGGAAGAGCCCCCATGGCGAGCAGGCAGAGGAGTCCTTGCGGAAACCAGGCACAGGGCACGTGCAGCTCAGCGGCAGGAGGAAGGGATGCCCTTGAACCATTGACAAAATGCTCTGGATGGAGTTCAGTTGTTCTTCTGCTGCAGGGAAAGCGGCGGAAATCACCAGGGCAGCCGGTTCTGACGGTGAACACTTACCCCACCGCTTCTGATTCAGTAGATCTGGCTGACAAAGAGCCAAACTGTATTACAAAGTCAAAAATGCTCCCCAGATGATTCCAAAGAGAGCCTCTCATTGATGACCACTGGAGGCTCTGGGATCTCAAAGTCTTACGTTCCAATCTTAGCACTGCTCTTGACTAGCTGTGTGACCTCAGGCAAGTAGCTTAACCTCTCTGAACCTCTTTCCATTTGGCAAAGGAGCCCCTAAAGCCATTCTTTCTTACTGTGGAGATTTCACAAGGGATGTATGGAATGGTACCAACCCCAGGTCCTGGCACGCATTAACCTCTAGGGGAACATGAATTCTCTTCTGCTCCCATCAGGAAAGGAAGGGGAGACGGCACTTTACTCCTTCCTCCCTCACCTCCCTTGACCTTAAGAAGCCCAGAAAAGGTGTGAGAGCTCCTTCCAAAAGGGTCTCCGTCTTTGGAAGCCAACTTTGAACTTTTCAGCTATCACTTGGGGCTTGGGGCTCACACATCTGTGGTGGGTGAGCAGAGCATACAAACACCTCATTAGTGTTTGAACCCACCGGTGGGGATGGCAAGGAATGACAAGCCCAAGTCCAGAACCTTAAGCCGAGAAACAGTGCGTGCTTCCATAAAAACTGGAGACAGGTGGGCGGAAAAGAGAACTGCACAAGTCATCACCAAGAGTTATTTGACCTGCTCGAAAACTTTAATTGCTGGTAATGGCCAACCTGTTGGGTGGTATTTTATTAACACGAATAGATTTTTACAGGATATTTCTCACATTCCTCTCCGAGGGCCTCAGAAATTCATTAAATATTAAAACGCAGTGCTCTGGACAGTTCAGTTAAAGATGCCCTTCTGAAGAGGTTTTCCCACAAGTTAGAGACCCAGAGAAAGCAGGCAGGCAGAGGATGAATGGACGCTGTCAGCCTTGGTAGAGGAGATAATAAAATAATAATAATCACAAGTGTTTGCTGGGTGCTTACCATGTGCTGGGCACTATGCTAAGCACTTTACACTCCTTTTAATACACACAATAACCCTAGGAAGAAGGTACTATTAGCATCCCTGTCCTCCAGATGGGGAAACTGAGGCTTCTATTTCAAAGCTAGTAAGAATGAGAAAGAATGGAGAAATGCTAGCCAGGGTTGGGAGTGGGGTGGTTGAGGGCTTTTCCCCCTCGTCTTATTAGCTATATAGCCTCAAGAAAATTAGCAAGCTTTCCACAGCCTCAGTTTCCTTTTTTACACATTAGGGATCCTCCCCATTTTACAGGTGAGGAAACTGAGGCTCGCAGTCACAGAGTTAATCAATGGTGGGGCCAGAACATCAGATGGTCTTGGATTTGGTCCAGTTAGTTATTCCTGCACGGTGAGTAACTCTGAAAGCCAGCAGTTTACAATAGCCATTTCCTTCTGTGCATGATTTTATAGGTCAAGAGTTTGGGAGTGGCTCAGCTGGGCAGGTTGCCTGTGATCCACATGCATGTAGCTGAGGGTTCACTTCCAAGATGTCTTTTTTTACCCACATGGGCTTCTCCTTCCCTATATGGCATCCCATCTTCCAGGGCCTCATCGTGTGTCTTGGGCTTGCTCACATCATAGTAATGTAGAGTAGCTAGACTACTTATATGGGCATTGGTTTGCTCCCAAAACAAGTCTTCCAAGAGACAGGAAGTGGAAGCATCACTTCTACCATATTCTATCAGTTGAAGCAACTACAGACCACAGACCTCTCTTGATTCAAGTAGAGGAGGCATAGACACCCTCACAATGGAAGGAATGTCAAAAGATTTGCAGGCATCTGTAATCCGTCTCCTGATACGAAGAAGCTGATAAATTGTAGCTTTCCTTACTTAGGAAAAAACAATCTATAAATTGAGGTAGCCAATACCTACCCACCCACCCAAGGTTTTTGAGAGGAGTTGAGGAATATGAAGTACGAGGCTGAATATTTGGCAAAAATCAGCCACAAAGTAAAAAGTAAGGCCTCTCCCAGCCAGGGAGGTAGCACCATCCCAAGGGTACAGCTCCCAGATAAAATATGAGACATCCAGGTAAACAGTATGGTTTTGGGATAAGTATGTCCCATGCAATATTTGGGACATACTTATACTAAAAAGTGATGTGTTGTTTACCTAAGTTCAAATTCAATTAAATATCCTATTTTTTTCTTATTTGCCAAATCGGGCAAATAAATGGAAGAGCTGGGACAAAAACAATTCTGATTTGACTACAGAACCAAGAAAGATTGAATTTGAAATTTGAATTGAATGCTGTACATTTTCTGTTCAGGCTTCTAGAGCTCCTTCCTCCAATCATGCCAAGAAAGAAGGAGGAGAGAGAGAAAGCAGAAATCTCAAGGCTTCCCAACATTCCAACTATCTTAATCCCAACAGTAAGAGTAGGTGTCTGATATTTATTACATTTATCCAGTCATGGAACTCATTGTCAAGTCATGTAGCCCTGGAAAAGTGACTTAACTCAGTTTTCTATCTGTAAAATGGGGGTGATAATAATAGCAATTGTTTTTAGAGAGAGACAGGGAGTGTGAATGGGGGAGAAGGGCAGAGGGAAAGAAAATCCTAAGCAGACTCCATCCTCACTGTGGATTCCGGCGTGGGGCTTGATCCCACGTCCTCCAGATCACGACCTGAGTTGAAGTCAAAAGTCAGACGCCGAACCAACTGAGCCAGCCAGGTGCCCCAGAATAATAATAGCAATTTAACCTACAGGGATATTATGAAGGTAAAATTAGGAGGTAGAATTATAAAGTGCTTAGAACAGTCCCTGATCCACGGTAATTGTTCAACGTTGGCTCTTGTTAATATCAGTTGAGAGGCAGACACAGAGACACACCAAATGCTGCGGTAACTGAATCAATTAAAGTGTTCGAGAATTAGTAAGGGGTGGAAGATAGTCATAGCGGGAAAAGCTTTATAAAAGTTACAGCTAAGTAGGGCTGTGATGAATGAAGATGGGTTTGCCGAACAGACAAGGGGAAAGGCTCCTCAGCCGAGGGAAGAACATCTGTAGACCAAAGGAAAAAGCAAGAAAGGAAAAGAACTCCAGGTAGTTCAATGCTGATGGGAGCTTGAAGTACTAGGAGCAGAGTGGAGGCAGACAAGGCCAGAGAGAAAGCCCCTCAAAGACTTTGGACACCACATTGTGACGATGCCTCTTTCTAGGACCCAAAAGTCTCAGCAGAGGATGGATCTGCAAGTCTTTCATGAGGACCAAGTCCAAATTGTGGCAGGGGGAGGGGGAGATCAAGTTTGAGACAGAGGGACTTTTACATTATTCTAGGTGGCAAGACTCGGATTCAATATGCTTGAGATAGCCAAGAGAGAAATTTCTGATAGAAGGCGGAGGAGGGGCTAGATTTCCAGCTTCCGGCCAACATGAGAGATTGACTCACACAACAAAACACTAGACAAATACATTACATACAAATACCCCCTTCATTCACAGCTTGGGTAAAATGAATGCCTACGATTCAAGGAAATTGGAATTTCTATTTCCCTGGGAACCATTGGAGTGATGACCATCCTCCCACATTGCTCCTCTGACTTTCCAGGTGAAGGTACTCTGAGCTTGTCCAAAGGGAAGCAGGAAGAAGTAGCCAAGAAAGTCGTAGGCTGTCGTTGTTGGACTGGTGGTTCCGGACCTAAGGCTGCAAAGAAAGTCCTAATAATTTAACCTCTTACCATCCTGAATCTATTAATAACTGCCGTGTATGGAGCTATTGGTCTACGCCAAGTATTGAGTTAAAATGTTTAAATGTATTAAATTACTTTATTCTCACAGCAATCCTGTAAGGATTAGTAAAATCATAGCCATTTTACAAGTGAGGAAAATGAGGGTTTGGTTTATCACCCAGTCACTCACCTAGTGAGTGGCAGAGACCCAGGGACCCAGGAATCTGTGGCCATAAGATCTATGCCCTTAACTACTGTGCCAGAACTCAACATTTTCCAACTGGTAACCCATCAGGCACACCACCTGTCCTTTGATTTTCTTAAAAATATTATTTTTAATGAAGTGCATGTTAACTTACTCTGAATAATAACATTAAACATATCCAGAAATCCATAAACATTAACACAGAGTACAACCATTCAAATAAGTACCCTTTCCGCAATACTACGTACTGAGAACAAGAAGTCAGCACAGAACAGTAGTTACTGTGGGAAATCAGCACAGAACAGTAGTTACTGCGTGAATCGTTTGTAAAAGTTTCAGATCAGACAATCTAGTCTACAGTGGTAGAAATCGGAACTGTGGTTTGCCGTTGGGAAGCAGGGTAAATGAATAGGCTAGAACAGGGTAATGGCAATGATTTACGTTTTGATTGGGATGTTAGTTACATGGGCCTACACATTACTCAAAACGCATCAAACTGTGTGCATGTTCTTGGAAATAATTATACTTCCACTTTTTATAAAAAGAGGCCACCTGGGTGGCTCAGTCAGTTAAGCGTCTGACTTTGGCTCAGATCATGATCTCACGGTTCGTGGGTTTGAGCCCTGCGTCGGACTCTGTGCTGACAGCTCGGAGCCTGGAGCCTGGAGCCTGCTTCGGATTCTGTGTCTCCCTCTCTGCCCTTCCTCCACTCGCACTCTGTCTCTGCCTCTCAAAAAATAAATGAATATTAAAAAAATTTTAAAAAGTCCTGAAACTTAGACTTTCATCATTATCTTCAACTGAAGTTCAACATAAACTCCCATCAAGGCCCTGACTTCCTGTAACCTTTAATAAATGTGCCTTTTCTAAGCATTTGCTCTATATGAGGTCTGATATATTTTGTATATAGTGTAGTTGTTTTGTGCTGCACTCTTATGTAAATATTTTCATTTTTTAGGTGTAAACATTTACAATACACCATACTTTCCGTTAAAAAGACATGCTTTGCTAGAACAAGTTCTAGACTACCACTTGGAAGCTGCATGACCTTACGTAAGCCGTTAATCTTCCTTTGTCTCCGTTCCATTGCTCATAAAATGTGTTGATGACAATAAATGCCTCTCAGATTGGAACGGTGTCCAGATTCAAAGGTAGGTGATGGTAGAATGCCTTCTAGATTTGGAAAGAATATAGGAACATGGTGAATGTTATAGCATACAGGGTGCCTTCTTTTTTTAATTTATTTTTGAGAGAGGGAGAGAGAGGGAGGAAGAGAGAGCAGGGGAGGAGCAGAGAGAGATGGAGAGGGAGAATCCCAAGCAGGCTCCACACTGTCAGCACAGAGCCCTACGCCGGGTTCGATCTCACAAACTGTGAGATCATGACCTGAGCTGAAACCAAGAGTCAGATGGTTAACCGACTAAGTGCCCCCAGCTGCCTCCCAAAGTGTCTTCCTTTCTTAAGAGCAAACAATCTGGCTAACTGAAACCTGTGACCACTCATTCATTCATCCATTCCACCAACACTTGCTGAGTACTCACTCTATGTCATGCACTATTCTAGGTGGAAAGTTCACTGCAACCACATTGACAGGAAAGGTAAACTGATAAACTGATTATCAGGTATGGAAAATGCTGAGCCCATCGTCTGTACCCGTAATGGGTGGTTATGATCGTTACTAGTAATCACGTTAGGAACGAAACAAAGTATCAAAGACAATTAGTTTCACTTCATGTTCCCTCACTCATGAATCTCTGGTATTTTCCTTTTCCTTAAACCTTCGATCTAAATGTGGAATTCTAATATGAGCCAAAGACCTTCTGAGGCTCAGTCACCATTTTTAACATTTACTCAAACAAATGCTTAACGGATATGTATTAAGTCCCTACTACGTAACAGACACTATTTTGGGTCCTGAGGATCCAGCCATGTTAGATGTTAGGACATAATGGACTAGTTAGCTTTTTGGAGCTGATGACGTCATACACGGAATCGTGTGGCGCACAGTGGAAAAAAATTACCGAGCTACTAAAGTCACCACGAACCGGAAAAGTTTGGGAGCCTCTCATCTAGGAAAAAAAAAAAAAAAAAAGACCCTATTCAAACCCAGAGGCAAACAAATGAATTAATCCGGGGAGAATTTGGAGTGCAAACATGACTTTGCACTTCTCTGGAGTGTAGGGGAAAAAAGAAACACAAAAACTGAAAACAAAGCAGGGATGCTGGGCCATTTAAAAAAAAAATCTGCTTAAGCTTTGTGGATGCAAAGCTCTTTATCTGAGGAGCTCAAAGAGCTTTATTACAGGTAAATATCCTTGTCTCCAGCTGCTAATAGGAGAGGCCAGGCCTGGGGAGATTAGGGGAGAATGCCTATTTAAGGTCACATAACAGTCAGTGACCAAGTGGAAACTCAGAGTGGTCTATAATGGGATTTGTCTGCGGTCTATTGTATCAGACTAAGACGCTGGGCGTGTGAGGTTAGGCTGCAAAGGAGGAACCTGACGGAGACTGGGCATCTGAGAATCTCAGCGCTGCTGTGTTACTGACTTTGGGGGTCATAGAGTGTGGGCCCCTTTGTTTTCCAGAGCCCACACTGAGGCTCTGAGCGAGCCAGGGGTTGGCCAACCTCGGCAGGGCCTGTCTGTGGCAGAGCCAGAAGGAGCGTGGAAGGCTCCTAGCTTCCCCCTAATTCTCTCTTGGAGTTTTCCTGGCTCAAGTGATTTGTCTAGGAAAACCTATTAAGGAAATTCAATTTCTCTAAAGCTGGCTCGATAGACCTTGAGTTGGATCAAAGGTGGTATGGAAGGAATTAGAAAAGACTGGTGAATGGGGATGCACGCAGACTTGGGGGGGTTGCAGAACCTTGGCTCTGTTGAGGAATAGTGTGTGACCTCAGGCAAGTGCTCCCCAGCCTTGGCACTTCTGTGATCTGGAAGAAACACCAAGGCGTCTGGGCTCATTCATCCCTAAAACACTCTAGCCTTGGCATAATCCACTTATTGGTTGCAAGATACCCAGACCTCGGCTTTCCATTCTGCAAAATGGGGTACCCACAATACCCACCGCGGGGATCTGCAGCGTGTCATAGAGCACCCCCATTCTGACAGCTTCAAGCCTGGAATCGCTCAGTGCTAGTGATTTTTACACAGGAGAAGTTTGCTCTGACAGTCCAACTTGAAATATTTGTGATGGGTCTATCCATCTTCTGTAAATTACCATTCTCGTGTCATTTCTTCTAAATCCACACCAATGTTCAAACTTTGGATCCAACTAGAGTTGCCAGAAAAACTAAAGAATACCCAGTTAAACTTGAATTTCAGATAAACAAAAATTTAACTTTTTAGTATAAGGATATCCCAAATATTACATGGGATATACTTGCACTTAAATGCTAATCATCGTTGATCTGCATTTCTATTTACTTTGCATCTTGTACTTTCGTTTGCTAATCTGGAAACCAGAGCGCTGGGCCAGGTTTATGTTTCAGAGTTTAGTTTAGGGAGAAAATGTCCCATCTTTCATGCTCCATTTGATGAGTTTAAGGCAGGCAGGGGTTCACTTGTGGCTTTGAGTTTCTTCACATAGTAAGAACGGAACCAAAAACTTCCCCTCAGAGCTCAGCTGTCCTGTGGCTCAGTTTCCCAAATGTTACTAGCACAGTGGATCGAAATGAAGGGGAGGTGGAATTTGCAACACAAAAGATTATTCTGGTTTATAGGCATGATGTTTGAGCCTTGGTTCCAGACTTTTCTGGCGAAAGAACCCAGATAAAGAGCATCAAAGCTGTGATGGCAGAACTACCTGGAAATTGAAAAGGCATCGGAATTCATACTGATAAGACAGATGAAGAGGAGATGTGCAGATGTTTAAATTCCGAGGGATAAATCTAAGTCATTGGGTCTGGAAGGCGTCCTGGCTTGCAGCTCGAGGGTGCTGAAATCCTTCTATGTCAATGTATTGTTCTGTTCAATGGGATAGTATGACCGGCATGTTTCAGCCTTATCTACCCACATCTCTAATTAACCTTTAAAATACAAGTCTCTAGGCTGCAGTTAAAATTACTGTCTTCTGGTTCTGCGGCATAGCAGGCACATCACCGCTTTTTGCCAGTGTTATGCCTGGGTTAGCCACATGCAAAGAATTTTCTGGAAGTGCCCCCAAAGTCCCATGGTTTGCTTGCACACGTGGCTCATTGAACAAGGTGCCATGACTTCCTGGGAAAATCACTTACTCCCCATCCAAGCACACAGCCTGATTATATTGACCCATCTCTCGCTACCATCCCTCATTTTAGAGAAGATGAAACTGACATTCGGAGGGCGGCTGCAATATACCCAAGGGCAGATAGTATTATACCCATGTAGCAGAGGAGAAAATAGGTGGGCAGAGAAGGTTAGTGGGAAAATCTCCTCTCTGAGCCTCAGTTTCCTCATCTATAGAATGAGCTAACTCGACACCCTTTGCAAGGCTGTTCTTGGCCATCGGATGAGAAGCTACAGAGACAGCCCTTGGTGCAGTGCTTAAGTGACTTAATTAACAATAACTAGTGTGTACATGTAAGGGGTCAATATAACTAGGTAGTCATATAACCCATGACTTTCTGAGATCTCTTCAAAAACTAACCCTTCAAGAATCTGTCCAATAAAATGACGAAGTGAAACTCTCTTGTACTATTTATTTGAACCAAATGCACTACACACCTGCTTGCGGGTAGCTGGGGATGTATACACATACACATGCATATATATGCAACATTTTCATTTGTCCTTGGGTGCATTTAATAAATTTAGTATCTTAAATCCACATATGTTTAAATGCATTGGATCCGGTAAGTGTATTATGTAGATTAAATGAAAGACTGGGGCGCCTGGGTGGCTTAGTCGGTTGAGCGTCCGACTTTCGCTTAGGTCATGATCTCGTGGTTCGTGGGTTCAGGCCCCGCGTCGGGCTCTGTGCTGACTGCCAGCTCAGAGCCTGGAGCCTGTTTCAGTCTGTGACTCCTTTTCTCTCTGACCCTCCCCTGCTCATGCTGTCTCTCTCTCTCTCTCTCCTAGAAATAAATAAAAAAAAACACATTAAAAAAAAAAGATTAAATGAAAGACTATGTGCTGATGAATTGTGGGTTCATTCCTTTGGCCTCTCTGGCCCTTCCATCGTTACAGACCCCAGTTGGGCATCAGATCGTTGTCGTTACCGATCCCCTGTGATTCTCGCCTCCCCCCGACTCCCCACGCTGTCCCTTGCTTGTCCCAGCCTCCTTCCTTCTTGGCAATCGGAACCTGCTTTCCCAGCTTGACCCCTGGGGGCTTTCCAGAACCTGGTTACTTAAACATATATTGACCCAGGCCTTACTTCCCAGGGTGAATTATGCCACGGGCAGCAATCTCCAAACCATAAATCAGCCCACAACCCCGTACAACTGTCTGCTAATGATGCAGATGGTGGAACGGTTTCTTCGTGGGACTGGCTGGATAAGAGTGCTCTAAATTTTGCCGGCTGACAGCTCCCGCTCTCCTCCTCACCCGGCTGGCTTGCCGATGCCTCTCTGTCTGGTTTTGTCTTTATCTTCCCTCATGCATTCGTGCCAAAGATGAAAAGACTTCATCAGGGTTCAGGAAGCCAGGGAAAGGTAAGCAGCTTGGCTTTCGGTACCTGACACGTAATAGGTGATCTGCACACGTTTGCTGAACGAAGCGGTGCGTATAAAGAGACAACGCGATGCTTGCTACGATCACTGCTACGATTCACCCTCTTCAGGAAGACCCTGAAGGCCAAGCCAGAGACTTATCCATCTTTGATTCTCCACCATCTACAGCAGCGCCTTTCATTCCAAAGGCCGTCAACCGACTGGGGAACAGATGGACACTGGGTACATTCTGAGGACCAGGATTTCTTCCTTCAGTGGGTCCTTTTTTTCAGCCTCCACATCTTTGTCTTGCACCCTTCCCTCCAGCTGCCTAGGTGTGCTGAGCTGGGCTCACATAAATGTGTGGTCTTACTGAATAGTTAAGGGCTCCTCTTCTCTCGTTAGTAATTTGAGGGGATTCCTTTTTATCTTCTTCTTCCAGGAAGTCAAGGGCGAGAAGCCTCGAATGTGCATGTGACTAGATGAATTTTGTGCAATACTAATTAGCCCTATACAAATATTTGGGATTAGTAATCCTCCAAGAGGCCAGCTCCCTTGGCTTGAGGCTTCCTGGGATACCAGAGAAGACTCCACCCCAAGCTTATGGATTTAGAAGACCCCCTTCTGATTCCAGAGTGAGTTGGAAACATTTCCATGTAACAGAAAAATGATCTTTGAGCCACATATTTCTGGCATTTGTATTTAAAGAACATTCTCTTTTAGCTCGGCTGTAGCTTTTAATAAGGATGAGCATTGCCAAAACTGGGCTATAATCAACCCATTTGTGGGATGAAAAACTGAGGCCTGACTATATCAAGCGCCTCTTTTTCCTTTTCTTATTTTTTAAAAAGTTTTTTTTAACATTTATTCATTTTTGAGGGACAAAGAGAGACGGAGCATGAGTGGGAGAGGCACAGAAACAAGGGGAGACACAGAATCCGAAGAGGGCTCCAGGCTCCGAGCTGTCAGCACAGAGCCCGATGCGGGTCTCCAACTTATAAACCATGAGATCATGACCTGAGCCGGAGTTGGACCCTTAACCAACCGAGCCACCCAGCCGCCCCCTAAAGTGCCTCTTTTTCTAAGAGTCTTCTTCCTGGATCAGGATCAGAAGAGGTAGAAAAATCATACCGTAATAACGTGACGACCAATGGAGGTATTGCCACCATTAACACACACGCTGAACACTTTTTTTTCAGGCGTGAACTCCTGTAATCCTCACAATAAGTAAATGAGGGTTGGGCTAGAAGTGACAGATGCAGAAACCAAGGGTCAGGGAGGGTAGGCAAGTTGCCTAAGCTGGGAAACGGTCCCTGCAAGGAGTCGGACTCAGGTGTGCCTGACTCTAGAATAGCATGTTGGACCATTACTGTGTTCTGAGGGGTGGCAGCTGGGCTCGCAGGCATCCTTACCTTGAATCCACGGACCCCCCCCAACAAGCCCACGGGTGGACTTCAGAGGGCTTGTGAGCCCCTTGCAATTGCACTCACTAATTTCTCTGTTTCCATGCATTTTGAGGACTACTGAGGGATAGTAGATTATCAACGGGGTCTGTGACATGCAGATTAGAAACCGTGCGTTTGAGCAGCACCAGAATCAGAACACGCAGAGAAGACGCAATATCAGAACCACCCAGATGGTCCAACCAGTTCATGCTCTGCCACCAGACAGAGTCCTTTTCATTTTTGAAAGCTGGTCCCCACCTCTTAGCCATTTATTTTGGATAAAACTGAGGAAGTCAAGGAGCCATTTGAAGCTGTATTACAGAAAGCAAGAAGCAAAACCAGTGAGGCCCAGCATTCCTCGGGCCTGGAAAAGCAGGAATTGCCCAGCTTGCCCCAGGATCAAAGGGACGAGGCAAACCCTTCATCACCAGGTTTCCACATCAACACTCTTGAGGGCAGGAAGATGTCAAGGGGGAAGGCTTTCTTTGAAGTGTCAAGATAAGACCCATCTCCACCTCCCTTCAGTGTGAAAGTTATTCTGCTAGGAGCCAGGGGAGGGTGTGAGGCATTTGGCTGTCTGTATGAAAGCTGGGAGGAACTTACCACTGAGGCAGGCACCTTCATGACTCCAGACTGTGTCTGGACCCAGTCTACAATCTCCAGAGAACATCAGTCCTTACAAACATATGAAATGTTGAGCCATCTTCCCATTTGTCCAATGCTATCCCACCTAAGCTTGTATCTGCATGGACTTTTCTGCTGAATCATTGGGTACAGATAGCCTGGCACTCAGAGGAACCAGTTAGAGCTCACACCTCTGGCTGGGTGAGCTTGGGTAAGTTACTTAACCTCCCTGAACCTCAGTTTCAAGGGGTGTGATAATAAGAGCCCCTCTCTCTAGGGTTAATTTGAGAACTCAGTGAGATTGTCCAAATTAACCATTTCCTTTCTGCGGTATCTGGTGCAGAAACACATTCAAAAATTTTAGCTCATATGTTGCTTTATTGCCTGGCTCAAGACATCTGGTCCAGGAGGGCTTTAGGGTCAAAATGTCTGGTTATATAATATTTTTCCACAAATGTTTTGCCCAATATTTTAAGTACTTTGAGTTGAAGAATAAGACCTCATTTATCTTGCTCTTTCAATATGGTTGGCAGGATGTAGTAGGTAAGAGCAGATTTCCAGCATTTAAAGCCTGGCTTTACACTCTAACGACTGTATGAAGATTAGGAAGTTACTTGGCTTCCCTGTGACCTGGTTTCCTGATCTGCGAAATGGGGTCATTTTATAGATGTTCATTATTTGGATTGATGATCCTATTAGCAATTAGAACAGTGGTCGGTACGTAACAAGCGCTCCGTAAGGGTTGGTTTCAGTGTGTGCCCCCGCCCCCCTTTCCACTGGCTTCCATATAACCAAGAGATATTTGTTAAATGGGATTTATTGAAAAACTTAAGCGTACCCAACATTGGGTTCTAGGCTTTCAAACTTCTACTGGACTTGCCCCTTAGGATGCTTCCATTTTAACTGAAGAATCAGTATATCCTCATCAAGTCACTCATTCAAGAAATGTGAGGGCCACATCTAGGCTAGGTGGCTATTCCTTCTATTATACAGAGAGCTTTGATATGCCAAGCTCTGGCCTTAATAGGGGATCCTTCCTCTGCCCAGAACACCCTGGGACACCATTTCTGCCCTTCCTTTTCATCCTGCTAACATGTTTGTTTCCTTTAGGTCTCGGCTTCAACGCCACCTCTTCTTGGAAGCCATCGTCGACTCTGGATTAAGTTGGATCCCTCTGTCTTATGCCCCCCACACCCTATGTCTTCCATCATGTTTTGAATGACTGAGTCAATCTCTGACTTCAACATTCTTCGGATCCATAAAAGTAAGTGCCATATTTGCCTTTTTTTTTTTTCCATTTCCCCAGTATCAAGTGCAGTGCCTGACACACACAAGTACTCAAAAATATTTGTGGACAGATGAATAAAAGGGAATTTCTGTGTGTGGTTTCCCCTGTTGGGAGGCATTAAATTGTCACAGCATCTCAATGGTAAACGGTAGCTCCACCTTGCCAAGTTTAGCAGCAGTGAGTTATGACACGTTTAGAGCTTGCAAAACCCTCTGAGATAGGTAGGCCGGTCTCATTGCCTTTCACATGGAGAAACTGAGTCCAGAGAGGTATAGCCATTCATCCAACTGCATTTAACAGAAAGAGTGGGGACAAGAGCTCCGAGAATCTTTGGAAAGAAAAACAAAGTAAGTTGAATTCTCTCACTAAAGTCAACTGCTCGTTTAGCATGGAATAATTAGGACTCCCCCACTGGAGATGGAAGACATCGAGGTGGTTCATTGTGACAATGTAGCTTTCTCATTAGAGGTAGGCACTGGGGCATAGCAAGAAAAAAATTAAAACATGGGCTAAAAAAAAAACAGGCTCAAATCCTGCGGATCCTACAACATCCACAATGTCTTCCTTTTCTTAAGTAGGTGACAAGATCATTTCTTTCAGGAATTTCATATTTTATACGAACGAATGAGTGCGTTGTAGAATAAACAACTTGGCTGACCCTTCTCCCTGGTTCCTGAGTGGCAGACTCTCAATCTTCGGAATTTCCTGAGTCAGAGGAATGTCTTTGTTATTCATGAGCCCCTTGGATCACACCTGAGTTTATGCTAAGAGTTGAGGTGACTCAGGATGGGGACTGGTCAACCAGAAAGACGAACTGCATGAGATTAGAGGGTTGGGGCTCTGACCCAGCCTCACCTGCTATAAGAGGAAGGCAGTTGGAAGACTGAGCTCAAACACGTGTCCAGTGATTCAGTCACTCATGCCTGTGTCGTGAAACCCCAATAAAGACTCTGGACACCAAAGCTTGGTGGAAGTTTCTGTGTGCTGAACACAGTGATATACAGTGAGGGTGATGCACCCTGACCCCAAGGGGACATCAAAGTCCTGCCTTTAGAATCTTCCCAAGCTTCTCCCCAGGTCTCTCTGTTTGGATGCTCTTGATCTGTACCCTTTACAAGAAAAACGCGATCAGGCATATGGCACTTTCCTAAACTCTGCCAATCACTCTTAAGAATTATCAAATACGAAGAAGGCCTGGGAACTGCCACTTCCTTTCAGCCAGCTTGTCAGAAGTGTGGGTGGCCTGGGGATCCCCAAGCTTGTGCCTGGCAACGGAAGTGAGGACAGCCTTGCTGGGGGACGCACCCTTCACCCGTGGGGTCTCACTAACTCCAAGTGGTTAGCATCAGAATCACATCAGCACAGCATCAGGTGAGGCACCTGTGAGAGACTGTGGCCACAGTGGTTTTGCCTCTTGTGGCCTGACTTCCACTATTTCCCTTCCTCTGGTGGTCTCAGAACCCACCTTCTCGGCTAGAAACCCATTTCATGGGGCTTGGTCAGGACTGACGATCTTCTCTCTCCATCTCCACGTCAGTGAGCACTTAACTGAGACCGAAGTATTCAAACTCTTCCTGGCCTTTTCTCCAAGAAAGAGAGTGGCTCTCAGCTGGAGAAGGTGAACCGGGGGCCTCCATTGGCCATCATGTCAGCCATGTGGAGGGAGTCTGTCTCAGGGTTGGAGAGAAAGACAGCCTGGAATCCAGGAGTTCTGGGTCAAGTGGTACTTTGGGGGCAGTTCTCAGTTACATAAACCAATAAATCCACCCCCACCGTTTCCTTCCTTCTTTCTCTTTTCAGCCGAAAGTAATTGGACTTGGGTTTCTATCAGCTACAAACAGGATTCCTGATTGTTACGGTATCTGACATCATGATTTCCATATAGTAAATATTCGCCAGTGGTAGGCGTGTTTCTAAAATGTGAAAAATCGGCTCAAAATCCCCAAATTTCCCTTTTTTATTTATGGCCCACAACCACCCACGCTGCTCCCCTCAGTGAGTGATAGTGCCCATGACCGCAGATTCTTCTGTCTCTTGGGAAGTGGCATCTAATTCCTCCACATTGGAATTTCCCCGCGGGCCCTACTGATTTGTTTGACTGGCAGAATGTGGTGAAAGGGATATTCTGGGATGGCTTAGACTCAATCGTAAGACTCCTTGAGCTGCTGCCCAGCTTCTGTTTCTGCTGTGGGGGGAGTCTGACTGCCCTGAGACTCCTGTGCTGGGTGGGGGTGAAGGGACCCACTGAAACCTTGAGATAACATGAAGGGACAGTAACACCCAGCCAGCCCCCAGATGGTCCAGCCCCTCGCCACCATAAGCACCCCAGTAGAGACCCCAGGCAATGTGTGACACAAAGACAAGTCATCCCCACCAAATCCCACTCTAGTAACAGGTTCCTAGGCAGACTCGCAAGCCCCTGGGTTTTCGGGTGGCTGGCTATGCAGCAACAAATAAGTGGAACAGGGGCTCCTGGGTGGCTTAGTCAGTTAAGCGTCCGACTTTCACTTGGGTCATGATCTTGCGGTTCGTGGGTTCGAGCCCCGCGTCGGGCTCTGTGCTGACTGCCAGCTCAGAGCCTGGAGGCTGTTTCAGAGTCTGTGACTCCCTCTCTCTCTGACCCTGCCCTGCTCACGCTGTCTCTCTCTCTCTCTCTCCTAGAAATAAATAAAACATTAAAAAAATTAAAAAAAAAAACAACAGATAAGTGGAACAGACAACAGTAGCCTCCCACGTTTCCTCAGTGGTTCCTATGTGCCAGGTACTTAAGAGGTGCCATCTTGATTCACCAAGAACCCGAGAAGTATTACGATTCTCCCCACTCGAGGCAGGAGTAAACTAAGAATCAGAGAGATGATGTCACACACACGAGGTCACACATTTAGGAAGTAATAGAATCAGGACTTCTACCTCTTGGATTCTTGGCCACATCCTGTTGCCCCTTGAACCCTTGATTATGCTGTGAAAAATAGCAGGTTAATCCCCTTCAGAAATGTGGCCCCAACCATGGAGTTTCTTCTTAAACAGAGTCCTGGCAGGACCCAGCCTACTCCAAAGGGGAGAATTTATTCATAACCCAGTGGACAAAGTTAAGAGAAACTAACCAGCCATGAATGGTCCAGAACCCTCTGGAAAATCAGGAAAATGCTATCCGCCCCTCTTAAGCCTGCGAGGTCATCAGAACTTGGTAAGAACTGAAGTGGCAGGGAGAGATACAACAGGAGATGCGGCTTTTCTTACAGAAACCCAGACGCTTCAAGCCTGCCGCTTGCAACGGAGGAGCCAGAGGAAGAAATACCCCAGCCTCTCTCCCCTTCCTCCCTCCCGGCTGGTGCCTCCCACTGGCTAAACCCACATAGAAGCCAGAGGACAAGGGAGCACGCTGAGGTGGCCCAGTTTCTTGGGCACAGAGCAGAAAGGAAGAGGGTACACAGCGGACCCCGGGCAAACAGTACAGCCCCAGATGGTCGTGGTTTCCCTATTTCCCACACTTGGTACAGGTGGAAATCGGACCTTCCCAAACTCTGATGAAAATACACGAGCTATATTGTCCTCTTGGGGGTTATGGAGTAACTAAACCCCAAACTCAACTCCATCGGCTCCTGTCACCTTCCCAGAGCTCATTTCCAAAAGGAAATAACACCTGCCCCAAATCTCCACCTGCCACGGCCACCTCTCTGAACCCCCAGCTGCCAGGGGCTGACAGTAAGTCACAGAAGCGCGTTGATTTCTCAAGGGAAAGATGAGCAAAGTGAATGCAGAACTCCTCTGTGCACACGATGAAAAACCTCATGCAGGAAGGCGAATGAGGTAAGTTGGAAAGGGGGCAGGGGAGGCCGGGATAAAGCCTTGCAGCCACAGGCTTTTCCAAGGCAAGGAAGAGATCTAAAGAATGTTCTCTGTACTGAATACAGTCCACAGTCAACGAAAGAACTTCTGGGCTTTGCATTTGACTTCATTATATGCTTTTTGATTTCCTGGGTAGCAGACGGCTATTAATTAGTTTTCGTTCAGGTTAATCCAGCTTTTCATTCATGGACTTATTTTCTCCCACTAAGAGTTTAAATTTAAAATGTCACTAACAGAAAAAAATTTTTTGAAAATTAAATGTCACTAACAACCTGGATAATTTAGTGTCCAAACCCTCAACGGTCAGGGAATTATAACTAATGAATAATACGTTCAGCTAATTTAATTCTAGAAGCCGCTTATTAACATATCAAAAGACTTTAAAATGTGCACCCTCTTTGACCCTAAAATTTCCTGTCTAGCACATGGCTTTTTTTTTTTTTTTTTTGCCCTAAAGAAATAATTGTGGATGTGCACCAATAGGCAGTTTAAAAGGTGCTCACTGAATTATTGTTCAGGTTAGCAAACTCTGGGAACGAATCTAAGAGTTAACAAGAAAAACAATCATGGCACTGGTAATAATAACATCCATAACAATTATCGTGTTCAATAGTGAATGTTCCCCACGTGCCCGGGCACTATTATAGGTACTTTGCCTATATTAACTCATTTCATCCCCACAATAGCCCGGTGAGGTTAGTAGTATCACTTGGCCCCCTTTAGAGGTAAGAAAACTGAGGCACAGAGAGGTTAGGCAACCACCCAAAGTTGCACAGCTTGTGAGCACGAAGCCAGGTAAGTTCATGGTCAATGTGTGCTGGGATGGGGCTAGAGAAAAAAAAAACGGGAAGCCCACAGACGGTTGGAAAAGTTATCAATCTAGCTAATTAACTGTCAAGTCTTATGTTTCCCATCCTCAAGCCTGGGCAAATATGTGAGGCCGCGTCTGAATGTTGAATCCTTAGACTCCTTGGGGTCCTGTGGCTGGATGTGGTGGTACGGGGTGACCGGCCCACAGCTGGCCACTTACTCCCTTCATTCTCCTACCCCTGGCTCCGACCCACGCTGTTGAGGGGCCTCCTGCAGACGTGTGTGGACAGGCCAGCCAGCACATCCAAGCCTTATCCAAGACCCCTCCATCAGACAGAGACACAGTGAGTGGAGGAGGGGCAGAGGGAGAGAGGGAGACACAGAATCCCAACCAGGCTCTGTGCTGTCAGCGCAGAGCCCAACATGGGGCTTGAATTCACGGAACTGCGAGATCATGACCTGAGCCGAAACCAAGAATCGGATGCTTGACTGACTAAGGCACCCAGGCGCCCCCAGGACCCTTCCACCTTAAATAGGGACCCCTGACGTCCTTCACATCTACAAGTACACCCGCCGGATGGGCAGTTGTTCCTCAGGAGGCCACGCCCGAGGAGAAACAGGCATAGGCCCTAGAGACGCAGATTCAGGGTCCCAGGGGCAAGAAATTCTGGGGTTACCAGTTACAGGATTGTGGTTCGGAAAGGGACATGGGTTCTACAAAATACATCTCCTCACCCCATAGACTACTCAACCACCCCATGGGAGGGGTGTGGGGGGGAGGGGACCAGCACAGGATCCTCTCGAGTGTGGGGCCAGAGTATGGGTTTCCTTTATGCAAGGGGACCAGTGATGTTAAAGCCAGCATTTGGACCCCGGTAACCTACACCCAGGGCCTGTCCACTTAACTAATGTACCGCTCAAGATAAGATTCTCTCAATAAATTGCTGTACTCCATAAAAATACACTGTTTCACCATTAAAAAAGCAGGGGCGCCTGGGTGGCTCAGTCGGTTGACTATCTGACTCTTGATTTCAGCTCAGATCGTGATCTCATTGTTGGTGAGATCGAATCCCGCATCTGGCTCCACGCTGGGCATGCATCCTACTCAGGATCCTCTCTCTCCCTCTCTCTCTCTGCTCCCCCAAAATAAATAAATAAATTTTAAAAATTACATATATATACACATATATATACACATATGTGTATATATATATATATGGAAAGATATTACAAAACTTTTGTAGGTGGTGAGAAAGCAGGATATAAAATGATAACTATATTATACCTTTGTGGAAAACATTATGGTTACATACATTTAAAAAGAACATAAAAAGAATACACAAAAATGTTAACATTACATTTTGGTAATAGTGAGATTGGGGGCTATGTTATTTTTAATTTTCTTTTCTTATCTGTATTCTCTGCTTCCCATCATAGCATGAGTTACTTAATTATTAAAGAGAACGAAATAAAAGTTACATTTTAAAATGACAGGCATACTTCATTTTATTGCCCTTCACAGACACCGTGTTCTTCACAAGCTGAAGGTTTGTGGTAACCCTGCACCATGTGAGGCTATTAGCACAGTTTTCCAATAGTATTTGCTCCCTTCGGGTTACATTTTAGTAGTTCTCGCGATATTTCAAACTTTTTTCTTAGCGTTATATTTGTTGCTGCGACCCGTGATCTGTGATGACAACTTGCTGAAAGCTCGGATGATGGTTAGCATTTTTTCCCAATAAAGTATTTTTTTAAGTTAAGGTATGTACATTGTTTTTTTTAAAATATGTAACGCCACTGCACACTTGATAGACTACAGTGTAGTGTAAATGTAATTTTTAAAAAAAAATTCTTTTTAATGTTTATTTATTTTTGAGAGACAGAGCACTAGCAGGGGTGGGGCAGAGAGAGAGGGAGACACAGAATCTGAAACAGGCTCCAGGCTCTGAGCTGTCAGCACAGAGCCTGATGTGGGGCTTGAACCCACAAATCCGCAAGATCATGACCTGAGCTGAAGCCCTACCCTCAACCAACTGAGCCAACCAGCTGCCCCTAAACATAACTTATATGCACTAGGAAGCTAAAAAATTCATTGGACTCATTTTTATTGCAATACGTGATTGAAGATCACAATATCTAATGTACACCTGTACACTTCTTGCCCATCTGCTTACAAGAGACCATACTGGACCCTGTAGGAAACACCAAGATGAAAGAGATAGTGCAGAGAGGTGGAATATAGTCTACTGTGTGCACAGCAAACACACTTCCTGTCCACACAGGGAAACTACATTTCCCAGCTTCCCTTGCAACTAGGTTGGAGTCATATGACCAAGGTTTAGCCAATGGGAAGTGAGGAGAAGCCATGCAATCCATTTCCCCCATCCGACCTCCTAAACATATTCGATGTGACTCTCTGGTCCTCTCTTCTCTTCTTTTGATCTCAGAGGCCATGTATTCCAGAGGGCATACCTACAAAACGGTGGAGGCCTGCCTGATCTGCGTTATCTATGAATGAGAAGGAGGTCCAGCATCCTGCTTTGCCTGGGACTCTGTGGAGTTCTGGGTCTCAGGACTGTCAGTATTTTTTTTAAAGCGTTTGTTTATTTATTTTGAGAGAGAGAGAGAGAGCACATTCACAAATGGGGGAGAGGCAGGGAGAGGGAGAGGATCCCACCAACCGGAGGCCACAACCTGAGTGGAAGTCAGGAGTTGGAGGCTTAACTGACAGAGCCAACCAGGCTCCCCAGGGCAGAGCTATTTATAGCTCTAAATACGACAGTCCTGGGGGAAATACAACACTTACAGGAGTAAAGAATAAAGCTGTATTCTGTTAACCCTCATATCACAGATCTTTGTTTTTTATTAAGTTTATTTATTTATTTTGAGAGAGACAGAGACAGCACGAGTCGGGGAGGGGCAGAGAGAGAGAGAGGAAAGAGGAGAGAATCTCAAGCAGGCTTCATGCTGCCAGTGCAGAGCCTGATGCGGGGATCAAACTCACCAAGCCCCGAGATCATAACCTGAGCCAATATCAAGAGTCTGATGCTTAACCGACTGAGCCACCCAGGTGCCCTGTATCACAGATCCTTAGATTCGCCTGATAGGGCAGTAAAGCCTAGTCCTCCCAAACTACTGTAACAGGAACAATTCAGTACTTAAAGACTGAATGTTCCAGACGAATGCTTAGTTCCAGTACCGTATGCACCCTTGTGTCCTGTGACACTTCCCTCTAATTCCCCAGGGAGCAGTTCTCCCAAAAAGAGACAACAGTATAAATACCCCAATGGCATTGTGACAATCACATAATATGTAGTTGTGTAAAACTCTTTGTAGCTATAGATGACTCTGCAAAGTGCATTTTCATCATTATTATGGTGACTATCTACTATGTGGCTTGGAGTAAATGCTGGGATGAACTGATGAATAAGACAGAGCTTCTGTCTCTGAAAGATGGAATAATATGTAAATATAGATGAAGAATAGTAAGACGGGCATATAGACAAACTACTAGTTAATGTGGTAGGTTTGTTTCTTGGTTTTTCTCTTGGTTTCGGCCACCTAACATCATCTGAAAAACTTAATCTTTGTTTAGAGAAATTCCCACATTATAAGCCTCTTCTTCCGAAGACATAAGCTAGACTTATTTTTCCAGCCTCCCTTGCAGCTAGGTATTTGGCCTCCGTTCCACCGATCAAAGACTCCCGACATGAAAAAGTAGGCTTGCGTAAAAGCCATCATTTTGTGAGGATGCAAGTGAAAATGTCCCGATTTTCAGGCAATCAGGCCCTCTAACATCTGGCTCCTGGTTTCATTGGTAAGAACTGTAGAGGTAAGAACAGTACAGTAAGAGCCGTAGTGTGAGCATAAGCTGTAGTATCAGTACCAAGAGAGGATTTGCAAGTTTCACTGGGGCATCGTAGTGTGCTCTGGGTGTCCTCCTTGGTTGTCTGTGCTACAAGTGTGACTCTCCGACCCCCCGGGGACGCTGTGAGTCACTTAGTATCTTTTAACAAACGTATATTCCATGTAGACCAGCTAGATTGGTCCCAATGGTTCACAACAGACAATGCTAATTAGATAGAAAGGCAGCTAGCTAGGTGGACAGATTTTGTTTACCCTGTGGTGGATATTAATGAACTCTAGACAAGATATTAAAAAAAATAATAAAATAAAATAAAAAGCTACCTGAAGGCACTGAAGAGTGACTGTTAGCGAGCAGATTGTGGAACTAAAGGAACTGCATTGGGTTAGACTCTCGTTCGCATTGCTTCTAGCCTGGGAGCAATCATTGCTCTGCACCAACCCAAGGGAAAACAAAAACAAAAACAGGAAGGAAGTGTCTTCCATTGTGTGTATCAACTCTGCCCAGATCTGTAGTGGATCCCAGATCCTGCAGGAGAAGACCCCCAAGCAGCAGAGCGAAGGCTTTCAGGGGCTGCCTCCCAAAAGGTCAAGAGCACTGGCAGCCGGATAGAATGGAACAGACTTCCGAGTTTCCACAACATGGCATTGACGAGGTCCAGGAGGCAATCCAAAATCCCTCAAGAGACGAATGAGCAGTTGGACCTTAAATAAGCCTTTCTTCATTTATTTCACAAACACCTGCTGGGCTCCTCTTACGTGCCAATCACACTGAACACTGAGGGATGCAATTGCCAACCCAGTTCTGCTCACTCATTAACAGACATTCGTCGAGCCCCTACTGTTCCCCTGTGGTGTCAGCTCCTCTGCCAGACTGGAGTTCAAGCGGCACACGCAAGGAGAAGAATCTGCCCCTCAATGAGCTTCTATTTCTGCACTAAAGGCAGCTAGTCAACAAATATGTCCACAATTGATTCGCGAATACCTATGGGGATGCATGTTATGAAGAGGCTCAGGAGAAGGAAGGCGCCAGTGCACTGCTCTGCCAGAAATCCCCGGGGAACTAGAAGTCTTGTTCTATCTTGTTAGTGCTTGAACGGAGACAATTGCACTGAACACATTTTGGCCCGTTTACTCCTTAGTAGTCATCCAAAGGCCCTAGAGCTTTTACATTTGTGCCTTTCACACATTCCTTTGTATTAAGGGTTTTTTTTCCTTAAAGAAGAAAAAGCACAGCATCAGGAAACCACACACACACACACACACACACACACGCACACACACACACCCTTTATTCTTCCAATGATTACATAACTCTGAGAAATCCTTCCAAGACTTGCCGTGAAACTTGACCAAACCTATAAACTCCTTGCAGCTTAGCTGGCAAAGAAGTCTGTGCCCACAGTACATAAAACCCTTCGTGGCTGGGTGTTCCAGCAATCTGAATTCATATAAAAATGTCTGGGCCCCTGAAGCCTGCTCAACAGAAGCTTCGAGCTTAGGCATCAGCTCTCCCGAACAATTACAACTTGGAAATTCTCACTGGAAAAGTAGGCTCATCGTGGGGAGGGGAGGTGGGGGGGGGGATTATGCAGACAGACACCCGGGGAGAAGGGCCGGGAAAAGAGGTGTAAACTCCAGTTGTGAGGCTTGCTTGGGGGAGAGAGGGATTATTTGAAGGAAATTGCACCGGAAAATGTAACCTCGTGTAGGCGGCTGATGGTAAAATCAGTTTCTCGTGTGGGCAAAGCAGCTGGACCCAAGGAGGCAGAAGGAGTGTGAAAATGCAGGAGTCTCTGAGTCAGAGACTGCCAAGCATCTTGGGTGGTAGACCAGGGGCGTATGGTACAAACACTGGAGGGAAAAGAGAAAAGAGGTCTGGGGAAGGGAGAGCGAACCTAGCACGAAGGCACACCATGGACATGCTCCCCTTTATCGCCCATCATTGGGGCCCAAGAACTTCAGCTGCCCATAGCTGACCCTCCCTTCCCGCCTCCCTACCTTCTGAGGATGGTGGGAAGCCACTGTGGGAACAAAACAGGGGAATGTCCTTCCAGAAACCCAAAATGATGACACATTGCCTACCCCTTCCTCCAACGCAAGTGGTGTGGATGGCACGGTCTGACGGGGAGGGTGGTGGGCAGAAAGCTACTGATTTGCTTCGAGACCCTCTGGCTTTCACACAACCAGAACAGAAAGCAGAAGCGAGACTGTTGGTCAAAGATAAAACCAGAGAGAACTTACAAGATGAAAGAAAGTGAAAGCTAGAATCCCATATAGAGACTCAGAAGCCACCGGATATTCACCAAGAGCCTCTGTGTCATTTCAAACTCCCTTATCTACTGCCCCATACCCAGACCTGCCTGCTGAAATGTGTAAACATCATGGGTGACCGTGGTCAGACTATGTTCAAAACACAGGAGCCTGGACCCTCAGCTCCTCCCTCTGGGGCCTTGCCAGATCTGTCGAGCACTCTGGTCTGGTAGAAGGCACTGGAAAATTAAACCCTACACCTGCCCAACAGGGGCTTCTGTCTAATTGGGAAGAAGAGCAATGAACATAGAGAGAGGCTGGCAGGAGCGGATTATTTTTTTCCTTCCAACGTTGAGACAAACTTCAGTAACTGTTTATGCTGAGTGAAGAAGGAAGGGTAATAGGTTTTTTGTTTTGTTGTTTTTTAGATAACTTTGCAATGAGTTGAATAGCTAATAACAGCAATAACAAACAGCTTACATAAAAGCACAGGGCAGTATTTACAGTGCCCTACCATTTATGTTTGAAAAGGAGGGATAAACACGTGTTTACAAATGTCCTTGTACGTCGGTAAAATATTTCTAGAAGGATAGGTAAGAAACAAGCATTAACAGATTGGCTCAGAGGACAAGAGAATGGGGCGGGGGTTGGGTGCCGGGGTTGAGAGACCTTCCATTCTCTTCCCTTTTGCACCCTGTGATTTTTCAACCATGCGAAGGCTCTCCCTGTTCAAAAAAAGTAGTTTTTAAAATTAAGTCTCAGTATTTAGCAAGACCTGCTGTGTGCCAGTCATAACATCCAAGACTGAGAGTTAGCAGTGAAAACTCCAAAATCACTTCCCATGAATATCTGAACGGCGGCAGGTGTACTATTGGCTACGAAGCATGGCTAAAGGGTGGGGTGCAGAGCGACTGATGAGCAGAATGGTTGATGGTGAGGCTGAGACTGACAGACTGGGGAGTTCAAGTCAACAGACTAGAGTTCAAAGCCTGGTTCATTCACTTAATTGATGTGTGAGCTTAAATAGGTTGTTAAGGGCTCTAGAGCCCTACAAAGTGGGAATAATAATGGTAAAGAAGGAGAAGGAGGAAGAGGAGGAAGAAAGTGACAATGGTGATGACGATGACGATGATGATGACGATGATGACAAAGGAAGAAGAGGAGTGAAGAAGAGGCAAACAATATCAATGGATTGTTGTGGGGATTTGATGAGTTGATGCGTGCAAAGTGCTCACTACAGGGCCTGACACAACCAGGTTAGGTTAATGTTCCTAATCCCTAATATTGTTCCTAATATTAGGAAGAGTAATATTCCTAACCCAAGGCAATGGTTAGGAAGAGTAATATTCGTAGTTATGGTAACATTACTAAGGAGAGACTCAGAGTGATTAGTTCTGGTGTGGAAGATGGGGGTAAAGCATGATGGGGAAGAGGCATGTGAGCTGGTACTTAATAGAAGGAAGGCTGGGTCGGATCCACAAGGAGACAGCCAGGCAGCAGCACGGCCCAGGCAAAAGCTTGGAGCTTTGTTCATATTGCTGAACTCTCTCTCTGTTGGCTTTAGTCCACAGAGTGAAGCAGTTAATCAGGTGAGAGGAGGCAAGGGAAGAGAGGGGGACTTGATTTGGAAATGCCAGATCATGGGGGACCTTGGTGGTCGAAATAATGTTGTCTTGCCTCTCTGTCTCTCTATCTTAACACCCGGTCATCTTCTTGTCGAGTCAAATCCATCCCCACTTTGGCGGAGTGTGCAGGCACATGTAAATGCATTCACTCTGCAGACAGCAGATAGGGTGCTTTTAAGGTCAAAAATCATGTTATATTTCTTCTTTTTGTCTTTAATAACAACTTGTGAGATAAATAAATATCTCTGCTGTTCATGCGACTGTCGATCGAGCATTCTACTTCCATCAAACGTATCCTGATGGATGAGTGGTAGTTTGAGCTCCTCTGTGTTCCCTTTGGTTGGTTTGCCTGGGGTCTTTTTTCTTGTCTTGGGGGAAGAGACACCTTTGACTAGGATCTGCCGTAAGCCACTGGGCTATAATAAAAATTGAATGTGGAACATATTATGTTGAGATAACATTTTATTATGGGTGTTTATTGCTCTAACAGTAAATTAAGGAACACTTAGCTGGCTTAAATGTACTTAAAGAATAGTTACCGAATGTTTTAGGGATTCAACCCAACACATACATTTCCTATTGCCCTCTCCAGGCATCTAAATCAAGCTGACTGGAGAGTATCTTGAAATCCTAAAGTGTCCTTTCTATAAATGTCTCTTGATCTATAGGATCCTGACATGGTGATGACTAAGAACGACACAGTAAGGAGTTGAGCAACATTACACAAGACTCAAATGTCGGAGAGAATACCTGATTTCACATTTTCAGCATCACAAAAGTCTTGTTTCCCCAGCATCTGATCTTACGTTTGGTATATATTAACATCCCGAATGTCTTCAATTTAAGCTGTGAAAAAATACTAATGTTACCTACTTTCTATACTGATGTTCCCTGTAAAGTTTTTTTTTTTCCAGATTGTTTTTCTTTTTCAGAAGGATCTTTCTGCCTGATGATGGCAGTAACAATGACGGTGAGAGAGATGATCATGACCATGAGAACGGTTGAAAACACATCAGTGAACACTCACAGGTCTCTGAAGCCTGGGTTCGAATCTTACATCTGCCGTTTGCCAGCTGCCCAACCTTGAGCAAGCGAGCTAATGTGCTCTGTTTTCTCATCATAAATTAAAAATAACCCTTCCTGCTTCTTAATGTTCTCCCAGGGATGACAGAGGTGCCTTCTTTTGATGGACTTCGATTCTTGAGTGGAGGTTTCCTGGAGAATTATCTTTAAAAGGCATTCAAGGGTTAGTCTAGGCTCACCAGGAAAGAGCTCAGACATCAATTAGTGATGTCTGCCCTGGCCACAAGAGGGAGAGAGGGACTTCCAAAGGCCACGGATCTCCTAGATGCACTGTAGAGACAAAGTAAGTGATTCACACATTATTAACCCAGGAGCTATAATGATTTGCACATGGACTTTCTTAGAGTCGTTTCTCTTCAAATAATATACACTTTTATACTTATATACACATATCACACATACATATATACATATATATACACATACGTATGCATATACAAGCATATCTATTATCTAGCTACTTATTCTATTATCTATCTATCTATCTATCTATCTCTATCTTTCCATCAACCACCTATCCATTGAGAAGGAGGTTGCAAAGCAAACTACAGCAAACAAGATAGATTTACATAAACGCACCGTCCCAAATCCTTGGTTAGCACCTATTTGCAAAGCAAGCAGGGTCCACACACTCTGCTGGCGTCCAGCCTCCTGTCCTCAAGGAGGCACTCTTCACCTTGTGGTCATGGTCCCGCAGCCCGGTGGGCCTCCCTCTCCCTCTCTCAGACTAGGCTATTCTGGCACACAAACCTTTGGCTGGGAAGGGAGGTTTTTTTTTTTTTTTTTTTTTTTGCCAAGTTGAGAACTTGAGGGTTGCTTCTTTCTTGTCTGACTTGTTTCTTCGGCATTTAGAGATGGTTAATTCTAAGCAAAACGTCACTCCTTGCTCCTCAGAAGTTGTTAGACGCGTGTGTGTATACAGAAATGCGTGTGTATACGTACATCTAATATATATTTCAAAAGGTCCTTTTGGACATCAAATGACTCTTGCAAAACAACATGTTGATGAGTTAAGTGTAAATGAATCAGAAACATGTGGCTTGAATTCCCTTCCAAATACCCTAGGGTTTAAAATGAGGGGGGAAAAGGTACTTGGAGGAAAAAAAATACATTTTGGGTCTTGCTGAATCTAAATCATTTGAAAAATAGTTTAAGATGTTTGCTAAATCCAAAAAGCAGCTTTGCTCCTGCCATATGGCAATGTCAAAGTGGCTCTTTAGATAGCTTAAGCTTAATTTTAATTTCTTGCACATGTGGTAAAAACATCTTTGAGGACTCTTCTTAAGCCACTGTTCAAGAGAGTGCTCAGAGTTCCGGGATTTTTTTTTTTTTTGACGTCTTATTTGCATAACAACTGCTACCACCCCAGCTCTTCTGGTTTGTTGCAAGGGCCGGGGCCTCATCTGACCCCTTTGGATTTATTCCTTGGGCCGTGGTACCCCATCGGGGTCGTCTTTTCTCTCCATGCTCAAGGATTTTGCGACAGACCCTGTTTTCCCCAATCTGACTGGCTCCCATTGGAGGGGTTGCTTTCCCTTGGGAATACATATGTGGGCACTTGAATATTATTCCCAGGTCTTGCTGCATTTCCTCTGCGTCTACTCCCAAGCAATCACTGCAGGATGCTCCCTATTAAGCAGGCTGGGCAAGCGCCCAGGGATCCGGGTCATTAGGTGGTTCAAAATATCCCATGGTCCTCCAGGCTATCTCTCCAGCTGCACGGATCCATTCCAACAGTCCAGAACAGAGCAGGGAAAGGTCTAGAACAGTGGTTTTCAATGGCAGTGGTATCATCCGCTAAGGGGGGTGGGGGGTGTCTCAGAAATGTGTGGGGGTGTCCTTTACGTCAGTGATGCGGGGGCCTAACTGGGAGTTAGCAGGGAGGGGCTGGGGCTGTGAAATGTCCTGGACGAAACAACACTCTCACCCTATGAGAAATGGCCCTGCTTCCCACAGGGCTTTCCAATGTGCCACCGGACAGACGTTCACGGGGGTGCAAAGCCTGTTAATGATTAGCTGTGCTCAGAACCTAACCCTGGTTTGTACAGAGGAACACGACTCCTTTCTTTTCTCAGTTTCAACATACCCTTCGTATTCCATACATGCCACTCCCTTGCAGTCCAGGGGGAAACTGGACTTGGCGGTGCTGGTGACAAGATGGAAAACTGTCACTCACGACAATGCCATTGGCAGGGCGGGGGCCGCCAGCCCACACTGCAGCAGGCAGACCCGTACCAGCTACAACAGCAGCGGCCGTGTTCCCAGCAAATCTACACGGGAAGGCAACACGGATTATTTGTCATTCTCCTCTTTGTCCTACTTCTCGTTTAGACCGCCGTTACGGAAATGCAGGCCTGTGACTTACGTGTAGGTAGGTCGTATGACCCAAAAATTACGTGTGTGGGTTTTGTTATCTCTGATTTTCACTTTAGTATGGTAAAGGGAGGTTACAAAACATTTGTTACAAAAGCTGGCACCGAGCATGATTTGATAGATACGATAGAGAGGCCCTGGATGCGAGCCAGAGGTGCGCGGAATGAAGTAACGTGGAAGCAAGAGTTGGCAACCCTGGATGTGGTTTGTGTCTCTACCGCTGGCCAATGGTGCAAGAGTGGATCCTGAATGAGTCTCCCTTTCTGGTGTGAGCCTCCATTCCGCGCCCCCTAAGAATGTGAGACTTCATCACTGGGCCACAAATTTTAATTTCTCAACTGGAGTGAGGGAAAGGGACCGTACATCTGCATGTGAAACTCAGGAGAATATTCTTCACAATACTCTATGGGGGAATGATTCCTCTACTATTTTACACAATACAGTTGATCCTTGGACAACACTGCATGGGTTTAGGGGCATTAGACCTCCCATCCATGTGGAATTTTGCGCCCCCCTAAAACTTAACTATGGATAATGTGTTGACTTATCAGTAACATGAATCACTGATGAACATATATTAGGTATGTTCTATTTTTTATGTACCATCTTCTTACAATCAAATCAAATAGAGAAAACAAAATGTGAGTAAGAAAATCATAAGGGCTAGAAAATACACTTATGGTGCTGAACCGTAGTTATTGGGGAAAAAATGTGCGTATAAGGACCTGCAGAATTCTGTGTTGATCAAGGCTCACCTACATGCGTGATATGTGGTGCTGGATTTTTTTTTTAATGTTTTTATTTATTTTTGAAAGAGACAGAATATGAGCGGACAAGGGGCACAGAGAGAGGGAGACACAGGATCCGAAGCAGCTCCAGGTTCTGAGCTGTCAGCACAGAGCCCCACAAGGGACTCAAACTCGTGAACCATGAGATCGTGACCTGAGCCAAAGTTGGACGCTGAACCGACTGAGCCACCCAAGCGCCCCAAGGTGTTGTTTGATTTTACCTCTTTGTATAAGGATATCACCACAGATGGATTTCTCTGGATTTTGAGAGGACAGTGCAGTGATTCACAACAATTGAGACTCAGCCTCGGTGATGAAGAGACAGGAAAGAGAGAAACAGAGAGACTGTGGAAAAATACACCTAGTTAAAGACTTCTAGATGCAGTGAATGGTCAGATTATCATTAGCTCTGCAAATCTAGTATTCTAACCCAGGGGTCAGACAAGTTTTCCATGAGGGCCCTGACAGTAAATACCTTAGGGTTTGGAGGCCCTACGGTCTATGCCACAACTCCTCACCCCTGTCATTGTTCCAGACGTGGGTTCAGCCAACATTTATAGAAGGCTGCGCTCTGTTGCAATAGAACATTATGGGCTGGGTTGGGCCCCAGGCGACCCTCTGCCGACCCTTGTTCTAAGTAACAGACCACTCTGGACATAAGCCTGCAAACCGCTGTCAAAAGCAAAGGACAGTTGATTTTTATTTCAAGATTTTTAGAAAACAGTTCAAAAGCTCACTTGCTAACACATTTGGGTGACTTCTCTTCCTTTTACACTGATAAGAAATTGCATCCATACCCCATCTGACCCTTTCCTTATTTACACACTTTTTTATAGAGGACTAGTTGGTAACAATGCAATGTACAAACGTGGGGGGAAAATGCTCTGTGATTTCCCCTCATGTTGGCTAATGGGAATGTGGGAATATGCCTGTTTTGCGTTTGGCTTTCTGATAGCATCTCGTTACAGTGTCTGCAACATCTCCTTTGGTCAAGGCAATGCCAGAAGTCTTGTTGGGAAATGGCGAGAAGCCTGGAGCCCGCCGGGGGCTGGGTTGCTGGATTAGTCAAGGCTGTCCTGGGAAGGAAGACGCCAGGGTTCAAGGACAACCTGGTGCCCCCACCTGGGTATAAGGAGCAGGCTCGCCTCTGTCTCAATAGCTGGGTGCCTGGTGCAAGTCACTTAGCTTTTCAGCTGCAAAATGAAGAAAATGAGCTAATCGATTTCAAAACATCTACAATTGCCTAATTCCTAAAATCCCCCACCAGGTCTGCTGACCCAATTCTAGAAAAATCTAGACAATGTTGTACAGTGACAGTTCCATGTCCGGACTAATAGTTAGTTGCACAAGTCTGTATTGAATGTCTGTAGCTTCTATCCACCCCTTGTCCACCTTCCTTTGCATAACAGCGCACAGGCTTTCCTTCTTGCTGGCCAGTGATTGGCTCAGGAAGGGACATGTGACTCAAATCCACCCAATGAGAGCCATTCCTAGGGGGCTGGCTGGAACAGGAAGTGATTCCCGGGTCCAGCCAGGATTGACTCACTGGAAGATACACACCGTGAGCTTATGCATAGCCGCGTTTGTCACACTAAAGAAAGTCTGTTTCCATACGAAGCCAAATAAAAGGAAATCGAGCTGAGGGAGGGAGGATAGGTTCTGACAACAGCTTAAGCCTCTGAGTGCAGTCATGGCTAATGCCAATTAGCTCCCTTGAATGGACCTCCTACTCTATATGAAAAATACATTTATTTTTTTAAATAATTGTACATGACCCTGAATGGGATTTTTCCCCTCTTTGGAACCAAAGGAGTCTTGAATTGAGTAGCCCAATAATAAGTGAGAGCGAACACCCATACAGGTCCTCAGCCTCCTTTACTAAGGGTAAAGACTTCAGGCTCTGGGGGCACTTGATTCTTAGCTCATTTCTGCAGTGCTAGCGATGAGCCTCTGTGCTTCCATTGCTGTTTCTATCACATTGGAAAATTCGGCTAAGGTGGTGAAAGGCTCAGGGAGAGTCTCAGTGATTGATCTCAGATTGAATCAACACGGGCCAGGTATTCAACGCATGATCACCTACGGAAGACAGGGTGGTCCCTTCTGGGACTCTGGAGGGACAGTTTCTCCAAGGGAGGAAGAGGTCAGACGAACTCCACCCAATACAGTGTGCATGGGGGGTGCGCAAGGTGCCTCATTGCTGGTTTTCCTTCTCTTCCCCCTCCTCTCCCCTCCCCCGTCCCTCCTCCCCCTGCTTCCCCTCCCCCTCCCCCTGCTTCCCCTCCCCCTCCCCCTTCTTCTCTTCCTCCTCCCTCTCCTTCTCCCCTCCCCGTCCCTCCTCCCCCTTCTTCCCCTCCCCCTCCCCCTTCTTCCCCCTCCTTCCCCTTCCCTTCCCCCTGCTTCCCTTCCCCTCCCCCTGCTTCCCTTCCCCCTCCCCCTGCTTCCCCTCTCCCTCCTCCTCCTTCTCCTCTTCCTCCTCTCTCCTCCCCTCCCCCTTCTCCCCTCCCCCTCCCCCTTCTTCCCCTCCCCCTCTCCCTCCCCCTCTCCCTCCCTCCTCCTCCCCCCTCCTCCTCCCCCTCTCTCCTCCTTCCCCCTCCTCCCCTCCCTCTCCCTCCTCCCCTTCTCCCTCTTCCAGTCTCCCTCTTCCTCCTCCTCCTTTCCCTCTCCTCCCCCCCCTTCCTTCTCCCTCTTCTTCCCTTTGCCATGGTCCTGCTCTCCCTCTTCTTCACCTTAATATCAGTACCCATGGGATCTGTATTCATTTCAACATCATCATCGTTCCTCAAAACCTCCTTCTCAGGTATGAATGTGAAGAAAAGGGAACATAATACGGTCTCTAAACTTGAGTTTTCAAAAACTGCTTTAACTCTTGGTTTCCCCCTTAAAGTGAATCTAATGACATCTGACCCATCAGCCCCACCGAGCGGTCGGAGGACAATGATGGACGTGACGGAGTTGTGACAATGTAAGCATTGTCACGACCAGAGAACATTACCCCAGAACATCCCCCGGTTCCCCCGCCCCCTCGACGTCGCTAATGGCAACACAGGGTTCAGTCTGTGTTTCTCTAGTACCCATAAAAATAAGTGCCGTCACAGGGCGAAATAATTTCTCAGAAGAAACCGTGAAGCCAGCCCCCCTTTTTTTTCAACAAGAGACTTTTCTCCAATAGATTTAATTAGGTCATGGTTCAGTAGACCCCAACAAGGGCCTTAGGAGAATTTGCGCTGGTCCCTTTGAAATGGCACAATCTGCAAAAACCCAAACAGAGACGTGCTCCTTATTACACTAGTATTTAATCTGGATCCTCTCCAGATGGGGCCCTTGGAGGCGGCTTCCAGCGGGGTGGGTGATGGGAGGCTGGCCTCAGATTAAACACCACGTGCTTCCTGGAATTTGGAGGCCGGCCCTTTCCACTGGCCTTGCACTCCCTCCGTGGGCAGATTCTGGGTGCCAGGCGGCTTTATTACAACCTGGTGTGGCCGAGGCGGCCACTCTGCCTGTCAACAGCCAGGAGCCAAGGGGAGAGGCCTCCATCCAGGGCTTGACGCTCAGCCAAGTCTGCTGGGGGCCGTGATGGGCCGCTTGTCCGGTGAGAACAGGCCCTGAACAATTATGCTTTTGTGCGGGGGACAACTTGCGTGCTGCTCATTCTGGATTTGCCCGGCTGGAGCACGGGAGATGGGGGAAATGTGCTGATGTTCAGGACCCCCGTGCCGAGGGCTTTTTTAGAGAGGAAGTTCAGAGGCAGATAGACTAGGTTCAAATGCTGAGTGACCCTAGAGCTACACTTCATTAGCCATTGTATCTTTTTTCTAGCAAATGGGCATAATACTTACTTCTCAGAGTTTTCTCTAGATTATATGCATTCAAGCACCTGCTGAGAGCCTGGGATGTGTCACCTGCTCAAAGAGCACAAGTTATCCTTCCCATGAATGAAGCTGAGATCACTTTTCAGTTTCATCAGAAACAGAAATTAGCTGGCGATTTGAGCTGTACACATCAAGTAGATGCGTGATTATTTTAAATTTGGCCAAAATTTTACATTTTGCAATTTTTTTAAATTTCAAAGTCCAGCCTACGAACACAAAATATGCACCAATGATACAATTCAGTCAAACATGCACATGACCATAACCCACATCAAGCAAAAAAAATATGTATTACCAGCACCAAGAAGTCTGTGGTGTCCCTTCCTGATTACAACCACCTGTATCCTATCTAGAATGGACCAACAGTCTGACTTTATGACAATCATGTTCCGGTTTTTCTTAATTTTGCCACCTATGCATGCACCATCAAACAATATAGTTAACTTTGTTTGCTTTTAAACTTCATAATGGAATCATATAGTATACTTTCTTGGTGTGTCTTTTTTCTATCATGGTGACATTTGCAATATTTATCAAGCTTTTGCATATGGCCGTAGTTCTCCCTTTTCGCCACTGTAGAATATTCCACAAATCGGAATTGAAATAGGAGAGAGCTGACATGAAGCCAGCCAGCGCTGGTGTGGGGGGAAAGTCCCCAGGAATGGTCTCTGCAGGTCCCTCCCCACCTCTCTGTGCACGGCACCCACTCCAAAGGTGAAGTCTATTCTCCTCCCCTGAACTTAGGATGGCCTTGTGACTTGGTGTGACCCATAAATTACAGAGGCAGTGAAGCCCTCGGACTCCTGAATGCAGACCTTATTAAAGTACTACAGCCTCTGCCTCTTTGAAGCCAGCACTGATTAAGAAGTTCATTATCCCTGAGCTCACCACGTTGGGAGAAAGCCCAAGGAACCTACGTGGGGACAGGGCACGATGCCCGTGGAGGAGAGGATTTCAGCTCCTCCAGCCATGCCAGCAGGACCACCAGCTATATTAGGTGCCACATCCATCTGGAACATTCCAGCCCCAGCAGAGGCCAGGTGGAGAAAAAAAAGTGGCAAAGCAGAGCCCAGCTCTGTTTGCAGAAGGGGCCGAATGGATACCTTGGCCTTTTAAGTTCCTAAATTCAGGGGTGGTTTGTAATGTAGCAACAGGTGGAAGGGGAAATATTCCTGAGGAGTCTGGGGGGCAAAATTTGTTTCCCCTTCAGACTTAACAGCCTCTCTATCTTTGCAGGCTTTACATCTTTGCACTCTGCAAGTGATGTTATTTACATCTTCATCCATTTTTAAGTGCATCTCACATCACCTCATTTGTCACCATCCTGTCATAGCCACACACTTGTTATGTGTTTGTGAAAACAGCGCTGTGGGTTTAGGTCAATAGATCCCACGCTGAAAGAAAAAGAGAGAAAGGCAGAAGGAAAAGCTGTCACAAAACGCAAAGATGTAGGTTATGGTTTCTTAACCAGGCAATCCTGTTCTCACCGAAACATGTCTCGAAATAAAAACACTGATTTTTTTTTTTTTTGAGTAAACAGATGTGGGTTTCGCTTCGAAAAGAGAGGTGTCGGGGTTACACCCTTGGGGATGGAAAACCGTAAAGCCGGAGTCTTGGCTACCTTGAACTCTGTCCTGAAAGGGTTAACAGCCCTGCCTCTCTGTTTGCTGCCTTGGGGTATGAGGGAGGCAGAAATAGCGACAACCCTTTCTACATTTGCACAAATGTAATTGCTTCTAATGCTGCTTAAGTTGGAAGACGACTTTGCATTTTTTTTTTCCACTGGAGCTTTTAGACTTGTTTCTCCCTTCAAAGGCGGCATGTACTGAATGCTCTATGAAAGAATAACGCAAGGGGTGGGCAGGGGTAGGGAAGAGGCTCTGAAACCAACAGCTTAAAAAAAAAATTTTTTTTTTAACAGTGTGTAAGCTCCTTCCCCATGCCAAGGAGGCTCTCTTCAAAGAGGCCGCAGAGGCTGGTTGAAGTAAACGGGAGTTTGAATCTGGCTCCGCCCACCTCTCTGCGTTCACCTTTGGGCAAATAACCTACATTTTCTGAACTCCTTTTCTTCATCTGTAAAGTGGGGCTAAGGGAAACCTCCGGGACTGGAGGGAAGCGTCAACGAGAGAGCCTCTACCTAAGGAGCTTAGTCCAATGACTGGCACAAAATGGATCCCCAACGGATGTTAACGCTCTACCGCAGAGATAGTTTATAGGAGACGGTTCTGGAAATGTTGACGGTTCATCTAGAGGATAGTGGGTTTAGGGAACCGTTTCCTGAAAGAAGCCAGAAAAACCCCAAAGAGGAAGTCACCGTCCCCTCGCTGGAGATGGGCTGCAATGTCCCTAGTACTGGGGGCCTTGGGCATAATCGAATGTCACTGGGCAATCCTGGAAAAGGACTGTGTAGTTTCTGTGGTTCTTTCTGACTTCCACCAGCAGGAGACCCAGGCCCAAGGGAAAAGAGGGAGGCCTTCGGAAATGCTGGTGGAAAAAAGTCAACAATAAGCCATCCATTTGAACAATAGATGGACCAACATAGATACCACGTCTGGATTTTCCAGGGCGTTGATGAAAACTCCCCAAAACCTAGCTCAGCAAAAGTTGCAGGTGACGTAATTTTCGTGTTGAAGATGCAGAGGGAAGGAGTTTTTGAAGAGCAACAACCGTGGCTTAATCCCGAATTAGGGGTTCTGTGTTCGATATTCCATTTAATCCCCATAAGAGTTGCTTCCACACACACCCCCACTGTCAGTGCAGAAACAGAGGCCAAGAAAGCAATGCATTATGGGCCACTCATCCACAAAAATTTCAGCACCAAGATTAGAATCCAGGCCTAGCTCTGAAACCAGTGGTAGTTTTTTTTAATCTTGTTTTGTTTTTTAATGTTTATTTATTTTTCAAAGAGAGAGAGAGAGAGGGGCAGAGAAAGAGAGGCAGACACAGAATCCGAAACAGGCTGCAGGCTCTGAGCTGTCAGCACAGAGCCCAGCAAGGGTCTCAAACTCATGAACCTCAAGATCATGGCCTGAGCCGAAGTCAGAGGCGTAAATGACTGAGCCACCCGGACGCCCCTGAAACCCATGATTTTTAACCAAAGTGTTCTCTTGACTGCCTAAAGGAAGCCAACTAGATCCTACATAAGAATCTGGGACCGAGTGGGAAGGGGCTGTAGGAAAACGAACAGTCCGTGAGGATTTCTGCTGTGATTAGAATGCGCAGGTCAGAGCCATACAGAGAGGAGGAGATTCCATCAGGAGACCAGATGAGAAACTGGAAGATTGAGTGGATGTAAGGCAGGAGACCCAAAAAGAGCCCTTCCAAGTACGGCCAAAACAAGAAAGCAAATAACAGGTTAGAAGTCCTAGGAGTTAACAGCAAATCAAGCTTAGTGTTCCAAGAAAATTGTTGAGAATTCAGACTATGGGAAACAGGAGGAGGGGACCTTTATCTGGACTCCGTGTGCTGTGAAGGCAAATATGGCCATAGAAAGGCCATGTGCACAGGACCAATCAGAAATCAGCCAGTGGCTTCCAGTGAGTCCAAACACCAGGCTTGTGCTATTCAATTTCACGGTCCTACTTTGAGACAGGCGCCCAGGAAAAAGAAAATTTATGAGCAGGAGCCAGGATCGCCAAAACAAGGAATCAGAGATTTGGATGCCTGTGTCAGATTTCTGTGAATTCTTTGGTAGACATTGAGGCCACCTGGACTTTTCTTTTTCCTCTTCTGGGCTGTCTCTCTCTGGCTTTCTTACTGCCCCCTTTTTTAGTACCATCTGATAAAAAGACGATATACAGGAGAACATCCAAGTCGATTGCTTCGCTTCCATCGAAACCACCCCAAAAGTCCAAATGTTCATGTTTTAGTGTTAGTATGAAAGTCAAGACCCAAAATAAAATCTGATCCAACCAGTAACTCACTTAGTCTTACCTCCTATCCCTTACCCATCCCTTCACACTTCAGAATATACGCACTATCTCCCATTTCTGGAATTCCTGAAATCTTTTGATCGCTTCACTTCAAAGACTTACCGAAGTTGGTTTTTCATTAAAGTCTCTTGTGCATATCTGTGTCATCTCTGATACAGGGACTGAGGGGGTCAGGTCCACAGTTTCATTCCGTGTCTCCACTCTAGCCCTGTCAAAGGGCTTGCCACTCAGGAAAAGCCTATAGTAAATGTTTATTTATTTAATTTGAGACAGACACAATGCAAGCAGGGGAGGAGCAGAGAAAGAAAGAGAGAGAGAATCCCAAGTAGCCTCTGCGCTGTTAGTGCAGAGCCCGATGCAGGCCTCAAAATCACAGTTCCTGTGATCATGACCTGAGCCAAAACCAATAGTTGGATGCTTAACCAGCTGAGCCAACCAGGTGCCCCAGGAGGAGCCTGTGTATTATTGAATACTACATTCAACATGGGGAAATAAGCGAATGGAAGTTTCCTGAAATACTGGGTTCTGATTTAACACCAGAATGCGTTCAAAATAAGTGCCAAGAGCAGACTGACAATTATGTATTTTGAAGTCTGTCTTTACGCGTATGGAGGGGGCTTCACCCACCCATTTCTCAGTTCAGGTGACTTGAGTTGAAGCAACGTTAGCTGAGAGGCACGGAATGTCAAGCTTGGGGCTAGGTACTGAGGACATAAAAATGATGGAGACATAGTCTTTCACTTAAAGAGTCCATAGTCCAGAAACAGAGTTAAATGTATCATAAAATATTGAAATAACCCCAGCTGCATTTATTAATCATTTACTGTGTACCCGAGACTTCATAAGCATCCTATCATTTATTCTCAAAATCCCGTGAGACTTTCGTTCCCAGCCTTCGCGGAGTCACAGATACGAGCCTCCCTCTCCCTCACCAACAAATATGGGAAGAAACTGTTTTCAGACATGGGGCAGTGGTGAATGAGGAGATGGGGTCTTCGAGAGAAACAACACTCGGGACCACCCCCTCCATGTTCACCCTGTTTCCCATTGTGGCCGAACCAGACAGGCAGTGACCTCGCCGGGCAGAGAAAAGAGACTGGAGTTTGGTGCCCGTGATGCAGCTGGGATTTGTGGAACAGGGTGGTGAGAGAGGAGAAGCTGCATCAACAGGAAACACCACATTCTGCATGGAGGTGCCCTTATGTCAGGGCCGAATAGTAATGGCAGGTGTGCAGGACAAGATTTATCGCAGGGAGGGAGGGAGTCACAGAGTAACTCCAGAGGTTCCCTGGGGCCAGGAGACTTTGGGGTTCTGGCCAAGAAAGGAACGGAATGTGCTGAATACCCCCAAGCATTGACTTGACACCCTCAGGAAATCCACGCCTTCGGGAATAGAACTTTCCAGCCTTGGAGTTGAGTTGCTGACAAAGCCTGCCCAGGTCACTCACTGAGATCTACCTGAGCAGCCCGCAAATTTACTACTTGCCCCAACAGACCTCAGCTCTGTCTAAAGGAAGAGAAAATGATTCATATTTTCAACAATATCGTCTCCACAAAGAAAAACACACCTAGTGACATCATAATTCAATTGCTGAAAATGAAACACATAGACCAAAAAAAATCTTAAAAGCAGCCAGAGGAAAAAGACACACGGTGCACAAAGAATGGCAGAATGAATGCTGACTTCTCGTAAAATGCCATGGAGATCAGAGGCAAGGAATGACATCTTTTAAAGAATAGAAAAAGGGAGTTGCCCTAAAATGCTATATCCATTGAAGATATCCTTCAACAATGAAGATGAGCAAAAGGCAAAGATAAACAAACTGAAAGAATTCATCATCAGCTGTCCTGCCTCCAAGAAATGTTAAAGGAAGTTCTTTAGACGGAAAATTAGATCTATACAAAAGGATGAAATGAGCCAGATATGGAAAATCTATGGGCACACATAAATGACTTTAAAAATATATAATCTCTTGGGGTGCCTGGGTGGCTCAGTCGGTTAAGCCTCTGACTTCGGCTCAGGTCATGATCTCACGGTTCGTGGGTTCGAGCCCTACTTTGGGCTGTATGCTGACAGCTCAGAGCCTGGAGCCTGCTTCAGATTCTGTGTCTCCCTCTCTGCTCCTCCCTTGCTCGTGCTCTCTCTCTCTCAAAACTAAACATTAAAAATTTTTTAATGAAATAAATAAAAGTAAATGAAAATAAAAATAGAAAAACAAAAATATGTAATTTCTTGATTTCCTTAAAAGAAAATTGCTTATCACAAAGCATGGGAACAAAATGTTGTGGGCTTTACAGTATTTATAAAAGTAAAATAAATGGTAATAATAGCATAAAGAACAGGACGGACAAATACGAGTGTATTGTGGTAGGGTTCCTACATTATATGAGAAGTAGGACATTAAAATTAATTCAGTGTATGTGTCGGTAAGTCAAACACTAAATCAGATGAGTGGGGGGTAAGTTAAGGATACATGTTATGATCTTCAATGCAAGGGCTAAAACTACACTAAAGAAACTTAAAATGATATATTAAAAATATTCAGTTAGGGCAAAAGGATGCAGGAACAAGGGGGAAAACAAAACAAAACAAAACAAAAAAACCCAGCTACGATTAATAGAAAACAAATAAGATGGTAGAAAAACCCAGCCATGTTAATGATTTCATCAAATATGCATGGGCTAAATATTCTAATTATAAAACAGGGATCATTTAGCCGGAAAAAGGCCAGAACCAAGTCTGCTGTGTTATGAGAGATAAACCACAAATCTAAAGACACAGATAAGTCAAAGCAAAGAATCTAGGATGGTTGTATTAACATCAGATGAAGGGTAATTCCAGATAAGGAGTGTTATTAGAGATAAGCTGGAGCACGTTATATTGATAGAAGTGTCAAAAATACCAAATGGTCGAGAGAAACTAATAATACTAAATGTGTACTGTGATAGCATCTTCAAAGATGGTCGCCATCAATTCCTTTCCTTCCTCATAGGTACACGTCCCCCCACATGTCAAGAACTGGTCTACCCCTCCTTCCCTTGGATCTGAGATGACCTATGGCATACCTCGATCAAGCTTCTCAGGTCAGTTCCAGTTCTTGGAGAGTGGTCTTTGCCACGGATGGAATTCCCGCCAGTCAAATGGGACTCCCACGGTCACTCCCCCAGCCTGAGGGCATTAGCATCTCACTTTGTTGCTAATCCCTGAGCTGCCTTGCCACTGACTGTTTGGCCCTTACGTTCTTCTGTCACCTGGGTTATTCCCTCTTGATATGAAATTCTTTCCGTGTGAAAGGTCTGGAATGGTGTCCGTTTCCCTGGCAGGGCACTGACCGACATAGGGAGTTAATGGAGCTTGATCTAGCCACTTTCCAGATGGGGACAGGGGGCTCGGCGCTATCCTGAGTCCCTTCTCAGACCCCTGCTCTGGCAGGCTGGGGTCACACCTCTCTGGCATCTACTAAAACACTGGGTCCAGCAAAATGTCGGCAGACTTTGATCTGCCATTAAAAAATGACTTTTACAAATGGAAAGCCTTTTCCATTTGTATGATTTAAACAGAACAATCAATGTTTAAATAATAAATGCCCTCATTTTGGGAAAGCTGTCCTCCTCTGGAAGCTCTCCTGGGCTTGTCTGGGTCAAACACAGCTGGCTTGGGTTCCTGCCTTCACCTCCTCCCGAGGCTTAAGAACTACTACAGGAGCTATGGCTGGGAGGCAAGACACCGGGGTTCAAGCTCTGGACCAGGCAAGTCCTTGGACTTTTCTGACACTTGGGGGCACAATTCAAGAGTTCTCTCCCTATCTTCATTCCCCAAGTTTTCCTATCAGGGTAAAATCAAAAGACGGCCCCCTGGAAGACAGTCCAAGCAAAAGGATGGACAGAGTCACTGTAAATTTGGAACACTGAATTCTAGAGGAATGTGACAGTAAGATTTATAAAGTCCTAGAACTGGAGTTGCCTTTAGGGATCATCTAGCAACTGAAGAGGAAATTTGAATTTTGACCGAGAAGACCTCGGTTTGGGTGTAATGCTCCCCCTCCCTGGCTGAGAGATATTGTTAAACTCTCCAGGGGACTCAAATCCATCTATAGACTCCATGCAATCTCTAGCAAAATTCCAATGGCATTTTTTCCTACAGAATTAGAAAAAAAAATTACCCTCATCTTCCCACGGAATCACATAAGCCCCTGCACAGCCAAAATAAAGAGAAAAAAATCTTGAGAACAAAAGCACCTGGGTGGCTCAGTTGGTTAAGCTTCTGACTTTCCATCTGGGCTCAGATTATGATCTCACCAGTCATGAGATGGAGCCCCGAGTTGGGCTCTGCATTGACAGCTCAGAGCCTGCTTGGGATTCTCTCTCTCCCTCCCTCTCAGCCCCTTCCCCACTCACATGCTCTGTCTCTCTCAAAATAAACAAGTAAACTTGAAAAAGTGAATATTGAGAAAGAACAACGCTGGAGATATCACACTTCCAGATTTCAAACTGTCCTACAAAGCTATAACAATTGTAACAATATGGCACTGGCATAAAAAGAAAAGAAACCGTTGGAACAGACTTGGGAGCCCAGAAACCAATGCATGTGTACATAGTCAGCTAATAATTGACAAAGTAGCCAAGAATACTCAAGAGGGAAGAGATATTCTCAATACATGGTGTTGGGAACACTGGATGTTCACACGCAAAGGAATGAAATTGGAACCCTATCTTACATCACTCACAGAAATTAACTCAAAATGGATAAAGTATTTAATTATAAGACCTAAAATCCTAAAATTCCTGGAAGAAAGGATAGTGGTAAAGCTCCTCGACATGCCAAGCTATATCCATTTGCCACAACATGGATGAGACTGGGGAGCATTATGCTAAGTGAAATAAATCAGAGAAAGAAAATACTATATGACATCACTTATAGTGAGAATCTAACAAATTTTAAGGCATAGAAAAGAGAGTAGATTAGTGATTGCCGTGGACAAGGGAGGGAAGGAGGGAGATGGGCAGGTGTTGGTCGTAGGGTCTAAACTTCCAGTTACTAGATGAAAAGTTCCAGGGATCTACTGTACAGCATGGTGACCTTAGTTAACAGTACAATATTGGATACTTGAAATTTGCAAAGAGAATAGATCTTAAAATGCTCATCACACACACACACACACACACACCCCATACACACACACGCGTGCACTTGTGCACACCAGTCAACTCTGTGAGATGATACATACATTAACTAGACTTATTAGGGTCATCATGTTGTAATATATAATGTATCAATTCAACACATTGTACACCTCAAACGTATACAATGCTATGTGCCAATTACATCTCAATAAATCCAGAAAAGACAAAGTGGTCAATTAAAGAGGAAAAAGGAATGATGATAGCATAGAATTATATATGCATGTGTATCCATAATATATGGTGTCCATTGTAACTATATAGCTTTATCCATTTGTCCATTTTGTTTGCAAATAACTTCTTTACCAATCAAATGAAGGCAGCTTGCTAATTGAGCTGGCTTTGTTTCAGGGATCACAGGGAATTTGTGAGATATGAAAACCAGATCATCCTGGTAAACTGGATAAGACTTTGCTCCTGACACCCTCCCTGTGCAAGCCTGAAGCTTTGCTGAAAGAGGTCTGAGCTAGATTCCTTTTAATTCACATAAGCTTCTTTCCTCTGTTCCTCCCACCCACAAGTTCTGGCTCTCGTGAGCTCATTCTCCACCTTTACTCTTTACCAAAACTGGTAAGAGCCTAACTGTATGCCAAATGCATTTCTGCTGTTCTTCACAGCAGAGAGATGAAGGAAGGACATTGGATGCTTTAAGATCTATGTATTTCTTATGTTTACAGTGGCACTTTTTTGCTTTATCAATCTCATACATATCTTTTTCCCACAAGATGGTGGAAAACAGAGACTAATGCTTAACCTTCCCTGTGCTACACGATTTATGTACACAGTCTTTCTTGCGGACAATCATCTTATGACATAACTCTCCCTGTCTCTATCTTCAAATGACGTGAGGCTCAGAGGAAGTAAGTACCTTGCCCACATTCTCGATCAGCTTGCAAAGGGCCAAGCAGTAGGATGAATCTAAGGCTTTCCGTCTATGGAACCTTCATTCTCAACCCTTATGGTATATATCACCCTCTCTTCAGGGAAGAAAAAAATGGAATAAATAGAAAAACATTATCCACTGAAAGCCTACTGTGTACCAAATGCTTTATGGTCTTGTTTAGTTCTAAAATCAAACCTAAGAAGCTGATATTTACTCCATTCAATTGATGCGGCAGGAGGAATAATAATAAAAAGAGTTATCATCTATTTGGTGATTCTCAGGATCAGGCAGTGAGCAACATTGTACATTATCTCAGTGAAATAGGAAAAGAACAAAATGAAAACAATCAAGCCTATCACCCGGAGATACCTATTATTTCTGTTTTAAAAAAAAAAATTTAGCATTTATTTACTTCTGAGAGACAGAGCAAGAGGGGGGAGGGGCCCTCCCAGACACCCTCTATTATTTCTACTTTATTGCACATTGTGTGTGTTTTTCCACTGCACCTCATTTTATTTTTTTTTCAAAAATGGGATCTTCCGGGGCACCTGGCTCAGTCAGTTAAGCCTCTGACTTCATGATCTCACAGTTTGTGAGTTCAAGCCTTGCACTGGGCTCTGTGTCGACAGCTCAGAGTCTGGAGCCTGTTTCAGATTCTGTCTCCCTCTCTCTGCCTCACCCCTGCTTGCACTCTGATCCTGTGTGTGTGTGTGTGTGTGTGTCTCAAAACTAAATAAACATGTAAAATTTTTTAAAAATGGGATCTTCCTCTGTATGGTACATTATGGGCTTATTTTTTCACTCAGAAATACATCACAAACATCTTTCAATGTCCCTAAACAGTCTTTTATAGCAATGGTTTATAACGGTCGAACATTCCATCCTCTGGAAGTATAATTTATCTGCTAACTCCTGATTCCTGGACACTTGGCTTTTTCCCACTTTCACTATTACAACTCTCGCTGAAAGGCGCACCTTTGTAGAAGGACTTTTATTTTCTCCTGTGATTTTCCTAGGAAAATTCTTTGCAATCAATCTGCTTCTTTGAAGAATTTGAAGATGCTTGAATCTTCATAAATACAGCCTGAGCCACATTCTCCTTCCATCATGGCTTGCCGTGTGGGCCATTTTCCCAGTGGCCCCAAGTGGGACATTTTAATTCATTAAAAACAAAGCACCAGAAATTGCTAGTCTTCTAGGTGAGATGTGGTAAGTCATTGCTACGCTGTCCTTATTTTATTGTTGAGGAAGCTGGAAATTTCATCATGGGTCTGATTTGTCCATTTGAGATCTATAATTCTATAGCTAGACTGGCCTCCGAATATAGAAATAATAATGCATGTTCGGGTAAGTGTTAGGCCAAGCAAGGCTCATCAATTTAAGATGAGCAGTGGGGCACAGCAAATTGCAATCTCCACTTGTGAGATTACATCTATGCAAAGCCTGTGGGCATGTGGCTCTTACTTCCTGACCAAGCCATAGACCTGTCTGCTGCTGTGGCACCTCTCCCCTTCGTCAAGAGAAGCAGTGCCTATGGGGGGCTTGGGGGGCTCAGTCTGGTAAGTGTCTGGCTCTTGATTTCGGCTCAGGTCATGCTCTCACACTTCATGAGATTGAGCCCTGCGTTGGGATCTGTGCTGATAGCTCAGAGCCTGCTTGGGGTTCTCTCTCTTCCTCTCTCTTTGTCCCTCCCCACTCTCTGTCTCTCAAAATAAATATATAAACATTTTTTTTAAAAGACAGAAAAAAGCGGTGTCTCTGGAGAGACCTTTGTCACATTAGCAGATGATACGGCCACACACCCTCCACGCCTGAGCCATCGAGCCTAATTACTGCTTGGAACTTTCAGCCTGCAATTGCCAGAAGGCCACAGTGCTAACTCCTTGTGGTTGGCACCCAGGTCTGGCTCATCTTGGTGTCCCTGGGTATGCCCCAAAGATTAAGACCAGTCATGCCTGCTAAAGAACAAATGTCCTGTTGAGTACAACATGGAAGAAGGAAGGAATTGAATGGGCAGGGATTTGGCAATGGACGGACCAGCTAAAGGTGCTCAGTAAAAAGGGAAAGGAGACACCGGAAGGAAATCGGGATTCTCACACAATGGGAGGACAGAAGAGCTAGCTGGGTATGATGGGCTTGCTTGTGTCCTTCACAAAGTGGAGATGTTGAAGTCCCTGCCCCCCGGCATCTCAGAATGTCGTCCCAGTAAATGGAGAGAAGCCTTTAAAGAGGCGACTGAGTTACAACAAGGCTGTTGAGGTACAGCCCTGATCCAATATGCCTGGAGTCCTGATAAGAAGATAGGGCACAAGGGACGTCGACCCATGGGGAGATGACCACTTGATGCAGCAAGGAGCGAGGCCTCAGAAGAAATCAAACCCGCCAACACCTTCATCTTGAGATTCTGGCCTCCAAAACTGTGTGGAAAATTCAGTCTCTAAATTCCCACTGCAAATTCCCAGGAGAGAAAAATCTGATTGGCCCAGCTCAGTGAGATTTAGACACTTGAGGGGATGCCTGGGCGGCTCAGTCCATTAAGTGTCCGACTCTGGACTTCAGCTCAGGTCATGATCTCATGGTTGGTGAGGTCAAGCCTCACATCGGGCTCTGTGCTGACAGTGAGGAGCCTGCTTGGGATTCTCTCTCTCCCCCTCTCTCTGCCCCTACCCCACTCACATGCTTGCTCACACTCTCTCTCTGTATCTCTCAAAACAAAAAAATAAATGTGAAAAAAGAAAAAGATTTAGGGATTTGGTCCAAACCCTCTTAAAAGGAAGGTAGCCTACGGGGGCACCCAGGTGGCTCAGTTGATTAAGCATCTGATTTCAGCTCAGGTCATGAATTTGCAGTTTATGAGTTTGAGCCTCGCATTGGGCTCTGTGCTGACAGCTCAGAGCCTGGAGCCTGCTTTGGATTCTGTGTCTCCCTCTCACTCTGTCCTCCCCAACTCACATTCTATCTCCCCAAAAATTAAAAAAAGTTTAAAAAAATTTTTTTAAATGAAGGCAGGCTAACGTCTGTCCTGCGGAATGCCCTCAAAGACATGTATGTCTGTCTGTTTATAATGTGCTTATTTGCTATCTTCCCCAGCTAGAATTCAAATACCATAAGGATAGGGCTCTTTCTGTCTCTGCTCATGGCTATATCCACAGCATCTAGGATGGCTCTTGGCACAGCAAGAACTCCATAAATCCTTGCTGCATGAAAGAAGGGAATTGGACTCTGGCAAGACAAGCTGTAGAATGGATGCACTTTATCCTTTGATGGGGAGTGGGTGTAATATGCCTCCATTGCTTACAGAACAAAAACTCCCAGTCTGCATGACTCAAAATCCAACCCAGACCGAACCCGCCTACATGCGTGTGGGTAAAAAAGGATGTTGTAGAAGAGGCCACTCCGTGCTCTCCAAACCCATTTTCTTTTTGTCCTCAGCACAGAGTTTGACAACCTTCTCCAGCCTCCGCTGCAGTCAGGGGGGATCATGTGACCGAGGGTCGGTCATTGGAAAACAACCCACAACCTCTAGGTCTGCCCCCTAGGTCTGCCCCCTAAGAAAACCTGCCTCGTGAACCTCTCTCCATCTATGAAACTGGAAGCAACATATGCTAAGGCTCTGGGGATAGAGAAGATGAAGGAGCTGCTGATTTTGAAGGATCACCCAACCAAGTTGGATTGTTGCATTAGCGAGATCCAAACCATTATGACCCTGAACCATCAAGATGTGATGGGTCGTTATGGCAACCAGCATTAATCACCTTGAATAACACAAACATCTAGAGGAAAGGCCATCTGGGTCAGGCTATCGGGTCTCCTAGAGTGTTTGGAAGACTTTGAGAAGTTTCTGCCACACTTTCAATAATCAGCTCATTCTCTCTACCGATGCCTCTGATAACGAGGCATTCTGGAATTTTAAAGCTGGCAGCCCCATTTGAGCCTCGGAGAGGTAGGCTGGGCTCCTGGTGCCTGGTTTCCAACATGCAGAATGAATGTCTCCTGGTGTTGGAAGTGTCCACCGAAGGCTCGTAGCTAGTCAGAGACAACGGACATCTCCCAGCCCTACGTTCTCCCTGAGATGTGATGGTGAGCAGTGTGAAGCTGTGCTACATTCTGCCTGTGCAGAGAGCGTGGACATATGCCACTGTGCCCCCTGGGTCCTCCACCTCAGCACGACTGACATTTGGGGAAGGACTTTGCCATGGTGGTGGGGCGGGGCTCTGTGCATTGTAGGATGCCAATCAGCAATCCCGGTCTCTACCTGTTACGTGCCAGTAGCATCTCCTTCTCGGTTTTTACAACCGATGTCTGCACACGCTGTCAAGGGTCCTCCCCCCACCCCCTCCACCCCAGTGACAAAATCACTGCCGCCCAGGCAAAAACCACCACCAAAAGAGATTTTTCCCTCCTCATAAAAGTTTTGCTTGTGTATAGTTGCCCAAAAGTGGAAATAGAGGCTAAGAAGCAGTCCTCCCTTCCTGGCAGAGAAGAGTGACATAGAATGTGACAGGAAATTGAAGCAAAACACATCACCTTCATGAGTTCTCTGCACATGTGGAGGTCATGTTCAGGGGTGGTGTCTGGGTCACCCTGCCTTGGCTCCTTCCTGCCCCATCTATGATGGAATGGAATTCCTAGGTAGAGCTTCCATCCCACAGGGACACAAAAGCTTCCTCTCTGTTAACTGAGGCTAATTACAGTCAATCCAGGGTCGGCTTAGTCTATCTGGAGCCTGATCAGCCCCACGTTCTCTGAAGTTACAAAGGCATGGCTAAGATCTACAGGCTCTGAGGCCATGGCCATTCAACCATCCCAGCAAGCATTGAGTTATCCCAGTGCCTGGGTGTTTCCTGCTTTGTCTCATCGTCAGAGCTTCTCGGGACCTTGCCTGCTGTCTTCCTTAAGGGCCTCCATGCCATTCTTGGGGCCACATAGGAGGGGGATCTGGTGCCTGTTTGTATTTATCATCTGAGACCCGTCAGCCGAGGCAGTCTCGTTAGCCTTCTCTTGTCTTCCCTCACTGCCTCGTTCAGGAGAACTGGGGGGGGAGGGGGGGGGCTTGCCATTTGTACTGGCTTTCCCAGGGAAGGGACGGGAGGCACCAAGGGTGAAAAATTGAATGTGCTACTCACTGTCAGATACTGGCTCTTACTCACATGACCCTGAGATCAAGAACCTTCTCAAGAGTGAGATATCAACACAAATGGATCTGTGTCTCACATGTAAGAGCCGAAATGACACAAACTCTTAGAAGAAAACATAGCAGCAGGGGTTGGGGAGGGGTGGGCCACCTGGGTGGCTCAGTCTGTTAATCATCCAACTCTTGGTTTCCACTCAGGTCATGATCTCAGGGTTCACAGGACTGAGCCCTACATCAGACTCTGCAGTGACAGCATGGAGCCTGCTTGAGATTTCTCTCCCCCCCCCCCTCGGTCCCTCCCACACTGGTGCACATTCTGTCTCCAAATAAACAAATTAACATTAAAAAAATAGTGGGAAATCATGACCTTGGATGTGGCGATAGATTTTTAGATACAGCATCAAAAGCACGAGCAATAAGGAAAATAATAAGCAAAACAGACTTTATCAAAATGTAAAACATTTGTGCCCCAAAAGATGTTATCAAGGAAATGGAAAGATAAGCTACAAAATAAGAGAAAATATTTGCAAGTAAGATATCTGATAGGGGCTGAAGATCTAGACTATATGAAGAACTCCTAAAATGTAGGAGATAAACAGTTTACAAATGGGCAAAGAACTTAAACAGACATTCCTCCAAAGAAAATATATAAAAGGCTAGTAAGGGCTTTATAAGATATTCAATGTAATTAGTCATTAGGGAAATGCAAATCAAAACCACAATGAGATGCTACTTTGCATCCACTAGGTTGGCTACAATTAAAAGAAAGAAAAATAACACGTGTTGGTGAGGATGTGGAGAAAGTGGAACCCTTCCCCACTGCTGGTGGGGATATAAAATTGCCCAGCTGCTATGGAAAACAGCTTGGCAGTTCCTCAAAAAGCAAAATATAGAATTACCAGCTGACCCAACAATTCCACCTCAACGATTGCCTCAAACATTGAGAAACAGAGACTCACGGATATATTTATGCCCCCGTGGTCACAACAGCATCATTCACAAGAGTCAAAAGGTGGTAACAACCTAAACATCCATCGACAAGTGCATGGATAGACGAAATGCGGTCTATCCACACAACAGAACATTCTTCAGCCATAAAAAGAAATGGAGTTCCAATACAAGCTACAACATGTGTGAACTTTGAGAATGTCGTGCTAGGACACAAAAAGACAGACCTCTGTATGATTCCGCTTACTCGAAATATCTAGAGTAGGCAAATTCATACAGATGCAGAGTAGGCAAGAGGTTACCAGGGGTGAGGTGAGGGGAGAAGCAGGAAGGACCACCACACCTTTACAGAGTTTCTGTTTCAGGTGATGACCAAGTTGGGAAACGGACAATGACGCTTGCACATCGTGAATGTAATTGATGCCACCGATTCGTACACTCAAAACTGGTTACTTTGATGTGATACGTATTTTATCACAATGAAAAAGGGTTTCTTAAAGAAGTGCCCAGCACATAAAATTATAGGAGGCGATGTTCTCAGAGCCTTGCAAGCAGATGTTGGATGGCGGACAATGAGCATCGACGCCTCGCTTGCCTGAAGGAGGCCCAGAGTCTCTCTTCCTTCTGTTCTCTAAGCTCCTCTCATCATGGAAAGCTCTGGAACCTCTTTCTACTGCCTTCACACTCTCCAGCCCAGAGACTCTCACCTCTGAGGGGAGGCATGCCAGCTCTTCCACAAAGCACTCCCCCTCCCCACCTTCCTTCCAGTCTTCTGTTTTTTGAAGAAATATTTTACCCAGAGCATTTCGGGGCTTCGAAGTTTTTTCAACATTCTTTTTATTCTGATTATACATATATACATATATAACATAAAATTTGCTCTTTTAAGCATTTTTAAGTGTGCAATTCAGAGGGCTTAGGTTTTTTGAAACCCAGAAGCCCAGATTCCTATAGAGCAAAAGCTCTGGGTTCACAACTGTTTTTGCAGACTCCGTAAAATAGCCCAGGAACCCGGAATGCTGCTGGTTGGGTGGGGGAGGGGCAGGTAAGGAGGCGGGGCTGCAGAGGCATCACCACCTGCATGCGCTCATACCCAGTAGGACATGAAGGCTGCCCCAAGTCAGGCCAAGTTTGAAAAGACCTTGTAAAATTCCCACATGCATTCAGCTATCAGAGGGAAAGGCGTAGTAAGGATGCAGGAGAATCAGAGGCCATTACATCGAGAGATTTCTGCATCACTTACAATTCGCTCCCTGAACTATAAGCTTCCCAAGAGCAAGCTCAAATCTTGTCTCGTTCCTCACCACCTCTCTCATCCTTTTCAGAAGCCTGAAACATAGTAAGGGCTCCATAAACCATTGTTGGCTGAATGGGGACGAACAGAGGCTTTCGTTGAGCCCCAGATTATCCTTGTTTCCTACAAAGAGAGGGTTTTATTAGCTCCATTATATCGAGGCAGTCATTGAAACTCAGAGAGGTGAAGCCACGTATCTAGGAGACGGGAAGCAGGGCTTGAACCTATATTTTCTAGCCACAAGTGCCTGGGGACTGTTGATTCAATTGCCAAGCAAAATACTCCACTATAGGGGTGCTACTGCATCAACCAACTTTCCATACAACTCATCTGAATCAATACCCTGAGTAATTCACTGTGAATAATGACTATAATAACAATGCTAACATTGAGCGCTTGCAGTGTATAAAACTATAGATATAATTTTATTATAATAATAATATAATGTATATTATATGTTGTTTATATAATATATACCATATAATATGTAATATATATAAGTACTATATACCATAGAATATGTAACATGATATGTACTGTATACCGTATAATATGTAATATACGATATATGATATGTAGTATATACCATGTAATGTGTAATATGTAATATATAATATGTATCATTTCAGTTAATGGTAAGAATAACCTTGCAAGAGGCATAATTGGTTCCAGGTTAAGGAAGAGAAAAGTGGGCGGCCCAAGGGCTATAAAGATTTGTCCAGAGGCTCTCAGCTTCCAAGTAGCACTACTGAGATTCAAACCCATCGTTCTGTAGGACGCCAAGGTTCATGACATTCCCAGCCATCCCTTCAGATGGGCCTCCAGACTGTGTATATATCTGACACCGTCTCAAGGCAGCCACCGAATCCATGGGAATCTTGGGCAACTGACAGAGCAGCGGGTGTCTTCAGTGCCCAGTGTCCACGACACGTAGGCTCAGTCAACCTGCCAAACAGTGTCTGGGGGAAAGGAAGAGGGTCGTCCATAATGCTGACATTCCGTCATCTGCTTCTGGGGTCTCCGGGATGCCAAACAGCCAGAGCCGGAGTGCGCTGCGATCTTGTCATCCAGATGTTTGAGGTCGCGCTGCCCCGCCTTCTGTGTGTCAGCGCTCCTGGCTGAGAGGCAGCAGCCCTGATATCAGCTCTGCGACTACGAGCAACAGTACCGCCCTTCGTGTGTGTGCATCACGTGTGCTACGCTCGGCGTGGAGACTTTTACGCACATTCTCTTCTTCTGTCCAGTGAGGTTCTACCAGCAGCCGCGACTTGCAGAGGTGATCAAGGCTCAGCAGTGGGGAAGGAACACATCCGGGGCACTCGGGTAGTATGTGGCTGTAGCAGGCTGAATGGCAGCCCCCAAAATACATGTCCACCCAGAACCTGTAAATGCAAACTTTTTTAAAAACAGGATCTTTGCAGATGTGATTAAAGATTTCAAGATGGGGGGGTGGCGCCTGGGTTGCTCAGTCAGTTGAGTGTACAACTTCAGCTCAGGTTATGATCTCACAGTTCATGGGTTTGAGCCCCGCGTCGGGCTCTGTGCTGACAGCTCGGAGCCTGGAGCCTGCTTCAGATTCTGTGTCTCCCTCTCTCTCTGCCCCTCCCCTGCTCACACCCTCTGTCTCTCAGAAATAAATAAAAAACATTTAAAAAATGTTTTAAAAAGATTTCAAGATGGGATTATCCTTGACTTGGGAAGGTCCTGAATTGAATCTGTATAAGGGGGAGGGAGATTTGAGGCACAGACACACAGAGGGGAACACCACGGGAAGGTGGAGGCAGAAATGGGGAGTGAAGTGTTTGTAGGTCAAGGAATGTAAGGATCGCCGACAACCGTCAGAAGCTGGGAAGGGGCATGGAACACTTGATCCTTGATGTCTGCGCCCTTGAACTGTAGGAGAATCTCTGTTGTAACCGACGGCCAAGTTTCTGGTAATTTGTTATGGAAAGTTCTAGGAAAGGATTTGAACCTGAGTGTCAGCCCGGACTCTATCAGTAATCCATGAGTCACACCGTTAGACCCAGCTCTGTACTTTCCAGTGCATTAGGGCAATGTATTCATCCTCCAAAATTCAATGACCCAGAGTATTTTGTTTTTAGGAGAAGTGCACCTGTACACACACACGCACACACACACGTGTGCGCGAGCACGGGCACCATACACTTCAAAGAAATGGAATGACCAAGAAGCCTTCTTAGCACTTGCCTGACATGACTACTAGCTCTCAAGGAAAGAACAAAAGGAAAAAAGACAAGTTGTTACTGCAACTCTGGTCACGCAGGCTGGGGAGGGAGGGAGAGGGCAGGAATAAACTTCAGACATGAAATGTGAAACCAGAGAATTGGACCTCTTTGGCGTTTGTGATGATATTTTATTAACATGGAGCCTTTTATCTCTGGATTCCAGACAACTTTTAAAAGGGAGTGAGTTCTTCTCTGTTCCTCGTGTGATGAAGCCATGGGGGACTGGAGGGATGGGAAGGGGAACTGAGGTTAAGGCATTTGCCCTTGTCTTCCGGAGTCTGTTGACAAACCAGAAACAGTCCAGACATTTGGGCATCAACATTAAGACCTTCCCAAAGCTCCTCCTACCCCCAACTGATTGCTCCTTGATGAAATTGCCTCCTATTTCTAGACAGCCCAGAGAACTCCTACACATTCTTCAAGACCCGTTTCCTATGAGGTGCCTTCCTTGACCTTCCCAACTCCATGCCCTCCCACAACGCAATGTCAACTTTCTTATACACCTACTAGAGTTTGTATGTACCTCAAACACACATTTATGATGCTTTATACTATTTGGCTTTTTATGGGTCAGTCTCTCCCTTAGAGAAATGATTCTTAACCCAAGAGCTTATAGAAACGGGGCGGGGGGGGGGGAATTGTTAATCCTTTGAAACTCTGCAAAATTGTATGTGAATGTGCAGCTTAAGGGATAGATACTGCGTAGCTTTCCTGAGTTGCCAAAGAACCTCAAGACTTAAACCCATTCAGAATCCACTGCACTAAAAATTAAGTTCTCGGAGATTCTGTATCGCAGTTACCTGGTCCAATGCAGTCACATGAAAAATGTCCGTCGCTGCACCATTACATAAAACTGTGATGGAGATGTGGTCCAGGGAATCCGAGTTGCTCTGATTTTGTGTTTGAGTCAAGGCAGCTATGAGTGAAGAACTTTAGAAGCCCCACATGTGACTCACAGCCACTTCTCCTCCCCAAATAGCCCACGCTGTGGAGGACTCCAAGACTTGAAATAGTTTGTACCCTTTACTCTCAGAAACCTCCTTTTTACCTGTCTCCATGATGCAACCCCTAAGAATATATCCTACGCTATGTGGGCATGAATGTACAAATATGCACAGATCAGAGGTAATTGCAAAAAAAAAAAGAAAAAAAGAAAAAAAGGACTCAATCTGAATATCTATCAATAGGGTCCATTATCGTTTAGAACAAAGGTCAGCAAACTATTTGTCAAGGGCTGGGGAGTCAATATTTTAGGCTTTGGCGGACATATAGCTTTTCTGTTGCAACCGCAATTACTGGGTTCTATGGTTGTATTGTGAAAGGAGCCCCTGACAATGCGCAAATGAATGGGTGTGATGGTGTGTCAATAAAACTTTATTTACAAAAACAGGCAGGGAACTGGATTCAACCAGTAACCCATAACGTGCTGGCCCCCGCCCTAGAATCCCATACGGCTGTTAAAAGAGGACGAGGCAAAGCAGCCACAACTGTTTTTTTCATTTCCGGTGCACGATGACCAGCACCTACACAATGCGTCCTCTGGGATCGATTCTGCTTTAAGCACTTTACCTGTGTTATTTTACTTACTCCCCACAAGCAACCATTTACCCATGGCGCCTACTGTTTTGAATGGGGAGAGTGAACGGTTCTGTCAACTTGGACAGCTGGTTTGGTCCCTCTCAGCCTCAGTTTCCAAGCTGGGGAAGCAGGCGCAAGCATTAACACGGGCTAAGTCACTGTTACATAATGGGAACACAATTAAAATGAATGCTCATCTCATAGATTCTTTTCAGGGAGCTGCTGCTCAACTTCAAGATGGTATAAAGAAAGAGAGGCTTAACTAGTTTCCGTTCTGAACATTTCCTCGGAGGGTGCAGACATCTACTCAGACACAATTAACTTGAGTATTTTTTTTCGCACGTGGTGTGGTGGGATGGCGATGTCTATTATCTTATGTGTGATGAATGAAAGCTGTTAATATAAACAGTGAGAGAACAACACTGTGATCTTCCCAGCGGCTGCTAATTAAGGAGGTGGTGCTCATTTTCAGGATGAAAAGGGAACTGTTCTGTCTTAGCTGTCTGTAATCATTTATCAAGAAGTGAAATTTTAAGGACATGACCCAGAAAGAACATGATAACAACAACAAAAAAAAGCCTTTTCTTTATAATAATGGTAATAATGATCACCACAGTCCTAGAGTGTACTAGATGCTTCTCTGTGCCAGGTACGAGTTAAGTGCTTTGCAGGCACGTCCTTACTGAAGCCTTGCAATAGTCCTTCTGGCAAATCTCTATGTTGCATTCGACTTTCAGCAGACGTAACCTGTCTTGTAGCCCGTGAGTGCTGGGCTCTGAAAATGACACTAACCATGACCCAGGGAAAGAAGCAAGTTTGAGGGTTTGCAGAAGGAAACATCTTGTGGGATTGTCCATAATCTTGTCGATTCTGTAATGGAAGGGTGATAGGAATAAGTATGAAGAGGTAACTTACAGGGCCGCCTGGGTGGCTCAGTCGTTAAGCGTCTGACTCCTGATTTCAGCTCATGTCATGATCTCAGGGTCCTAAGATCAACGCCCACATTGGGCTCCATGCTGGGTGTGGAGCCTACTTGGTTGGGGTTCTCTCTCTCTCTTTACCACTAGAGCTCTCTCTAATGAGAGCTCTATATATTTTTTATACATATACATAAAAAATAAAATAAAATAACACATATGCACACAGACACACATGTATGGATACACACATACAAACACACACACACACACCACGGTCTGGTCAAGATAGCTTTGTATCTCACAAGGTATTAAGTACACGAGCCTGTAGTAGTGTTGAGTATATCACTAGCACAAGAAAATCGCAGCACTGACAACAATACCCGGCTCCATGTTAGGTGTTGGGGTGCACACAGATAAAGCAGCACACAAGCTGCCGTCCAGGTCTGGTTTCCGAAACCAGGATGCCCGCCATCATTTCTCCATCTCCCGCCTCCCCCATTTGCTAGTGCTTACAGCGCTCGGCGGGTCGGAGTTCAAGGGCAAGCTTGGGGATTACATGGGAAGTAAGAGTCACGGGCCTGCATGATTGATGAGGTGGGGCGAGCACAGAACGAGATGAGCTTGAACAGGATTCTGAGATTTTTCTCGTTTGATTGAGTGGATGGCTGATCACGGCGCAGATGAGCCGGAAGACAGGTTTGGGGGAAGGTGATAAGCTCCGTTTTGGACGTGCCGAGCTGGAGGTGACTGGGGGGCATCTAGGGGCAGATGTGAGGAGACACATGTAGGTGTTTATGGGTCTGAGGCTTAGGGAAGAGGCATGTTAAGAGCCGAGGAGTCAAAGAAGGGTGAGCCGTGGGACATACTCATGCTGGAGGTGGGCAGAGGAAGAGAAGCGAGTGGAAAAGCCCAAGAAGGAAGAGAAAGAAGAGCTTTGACTGTTTCACAGAATGATGGCAAGATTAGGAAAGGGCAAGAAGGGCCTGAATGGGGCACCCCGATGGGATGTGGTACATAGAAGACCTCAGGAGCCTTGGACACCAGTTAGTGTCCAAACTCACTTCCCTAAAGACTCCATCTTCTTTTAGTATATGTGCTGCCCAAGCGAGCACACTCCATCTTCTTTTAAAGACAGTTCGGTGTTCTGCAAAAAGTGAGGATTTTGATTTGGGCATACCTGGATTTAAATTTTTTTTTAGCGTTTACTTATTTTTGAGAAACAGAGACAGAGCACAAGTGGGGTAGGAACAGAGAGATTGGGAGACACAGAATCTGAAGCAGGCTCCAGGCTCTGAGCTGTCAGCACAGAGCCGGATGTGGGGCTACAACTCATGGACCGCAAGATCAGGACCTGAGCCGAAGTCGGACGTTCAACCGACTGAGCCACCCAGGCGCTCTGAGGCACATCTGGATTTAAATCTGATCTCTACAACCTCCTGGCTGTGTGACTTTAGGTAAGCCTCTCAACCTCTCTGAGCTTCAGGATTAAGATCCATCGAATGGGACTCCTGATCTTTCGTTCAAAAGCTGGCATGTGATACATGCTCAGTATACACTTTTATCTCCCCACCTTATTCTGTATATTTGAGCATGTGTGTGTGCACGGCAGGGGAGGAGGTGATTGTGTGTCTGTGGTAACAAGCAACACAAAGCGAAAGACAGAGGGATTTTGTTGGCTCAGGTAACTGAAAATTCCAAGAGAAGACCTGGCTCCAGGGGGCACCTGAGTGGCCCAGTCAGTTAAGCACCGACTTCGGCTCAGGTCATGATCTCACCGTCCATGGGCTCACCTCCCTCTAGGGCTTTCAGCGCAGAGCCTGGAGCCTGCTTCAGAGTCTGCGTCTCCCTCTCTCTGCCCCTCCTCCACTCATGCTCTGTCTCTGTCTCTCTGTCAAAAATAAATAAATAAACATTAAAAAAATAAGAAAGAACTGGCTTCAGAGAGAGTCTCAGAGATTCAAGTGAGGTCAGGCCTATGGCTCGTCCTTTCTCAATCCCAGCTCAGCTTCCCCTCGGGGAGGCTCCATCCTGACAGGGACGTCAGCAGCCTGGTGACTGCATCCCCCCAAAACAGCATCTCTGCCCGAAGTTCAGGAAAGAAGCCTCAGCCTCCGGTCTCCATTGGTCCCAACGGTCCAACCTGAGTCACGTTTTCCTCCACAACCAATCGCTGGCCAGCAGTGCTCTCATTGGCTGGGCCTGAGTGGGTCACGTGACACCCCCGGAAGTCAGCCTCCCCAGGACCAAGAGTGGGCAGGTGCTGCCCGCAAACATTAAGGACTGGAAGTTGGGCGTGTGCAATACAGCACTGCACAATTCAAAGGGCCATCCGGTATCTCTGTGCCGGAATTTTTCCTAGCTCCTGACTTCATACACGTGTTTGGGTATCTCCACACCGTTCATTTTCTTTTCATTATTATTTTGAGGGCGGGTGGGATGAGTGGGTGGGGCAGGGACAGAGAGAGAGGAAGAAAGAGAAATCCTAAGCAGGTTCTCTGCTGTCAGTGCAGAGCCCACCGCGCGGCGCAAACCCACAAACCATGAGATGATGACCTGAGCTGAAATCAAGAGTCCCACCCCTAACCTGCTGAGCCACCCAGGCGCCCCTGCATCGCATTCATTCTTAACCTCATGTATGAATTCAGGAAAGATGCCCTAAGCAAGCATCTGCTCCTGCTAGAGCATCAGGCTTGGATCCCCAGCTCCGGGCTCCCTCCCTGGGAACCGAAGGAGACCTTCAGTCTCTGCTGACTCAACGGGTCACCAGGGACCTCTGACACCCCCTGGCCTTTCCCGGAACCTTAAGAAGGAAGGAGGAGAGAGCTTTATAGGGCAGGTTTATAATTAGAAGGGAGTGCAATGCCGCCTGTGTGTTTCTTGAACGTCAGCCATTCGGGAGGAATGGGCGATAAGGTGGTCAAGAGACAGGAAGCATTTCTTTAAGATTCCTATCGCGCTGGGAAGCTGGAGGGGGAGTTTAGTTCAAGGGAAGAACAGGATGTTGCCAGGATCCGGGGCAGGGCCAACGGTATAGGGGCATGGAGGGAGGTGGGAGTGGAGAAGAAGAGCTAGTCAGCCAGGGTTTAAGGCGAGAAGGTTTGGAAAGGTCCCAGGCAGGAAGTGAGCCCCAGGAAGAGGCCCCCTGGGAGTTCAGATCTCTTCAGTAATAGAAGGGAGACAGATCTGCTGCTGGAAGACCTTGGATCTTCTCAGCAAGTCTGGGTGGTCCACTAAGGGGGGAAACCTCGTTTAACTCTTGTGTGAACTCTTGATTCTCCGTTCCTCTGGAGTCTGTCTGCTGTCTCCCAGGGTGGAAGCCACCACCTTCCAGCTCCACCTTACTCTTGAAGGCTGCGGGAGTCCAAGGCTGACCTAGCCCCAGTGATCAATCCTCATCCCACACTCATGGGGTGGGGGCCTGGTGCTCAGTACCAATATGTCGTTTGTCACAAAGTCCGTCCAGTCTTAAAAAATACCCTTGGGGCACCTGGGTGGCTCAGTTAGTTGAGCGTCCAACTTCGGCTCAGGTCATGATCTCAGGGTTCATGAGTTGAAGCCCCGCATTGGGCTCTGTGCTGACAGCTCAGAGTCTGAAACCTGCTTCAGTTTCTGTGTCTCCCTCTCTCTCTCTGTTCCTCCCCTGCTTGCGCTCTCTCTCTCTCTGTCTAGTATAAATAAAAATATTAAACAATTTTTAAAATTACCCTTCTCAAAATGCAAATCTAGTGAAGGAAATCCACAAAGAGATGATTCACAAAATAAAGAAATAAAATGACCAACAAACACCAAAGCAGAAATACACTCATCGTTCAATAATCACCCACAACATTGTTGTGCCCGGGCAGATACTGCCAGGAGCCTTGGACATCCACTAACTGGGTTTGATCCTTTCAGCAACAATAAGGGGTGTTGTCTGTATGTCACAGTACAGTCTGAGAAGCCAAGGCTAAGGGGTTAAGTTCCCTGTCCAAGATCCCAGCTGCTAAGTGACAGGCAGTAAAGGGGGAAAGGATTGTACTAAATACCTAAATGATAAGAGCCTGATTTTGCAGCTGACCAAACTGACCTTGGGGAAAAAGACTTCACCTCTCTAAACCTCAGTTTGCCCACTCTAGAAAATGGAGGTAAAGTAGGACCCACACCACAGAGTTGTAGAAAGTTCTTGGCAAGACGATATATGATTAGTATAGTGCATGGTATTTATTGAAAGCGCATTGATTCAGAGGTCCAGGTCTCCCTGTCTACATCAGTCAGGAGTGATAAAGTGTCCCTCCGTGACAATGGAGACCAGAGATCCCAAGGCACAGGGCTGAGATGTATCCCCACCCCCCTTCTTCTAGTTTCTTCTACAGGCACAGCTAACGAGACCTGGAGGGGACCTCTCACTCGCCCACATGTGAGCCCCTGGGGAAACATCTGGACCACAGAGGCTGATCAATGATGGAGTATTTGCTCAGCTCCACGCCCACAGTCCAGCCAGAAAGACACCGTTGGGTTCAAGGCTAAAGGCTTCCAGGAAAGGTGGCTGGGGCTCAAGGTCATCAGTCATCAGTAATTGCCCACCTTGTCTCTGGGGACAGTCTGGAGCCCTCTCGTGGGAAATTCTCCTTTCCCATTCCCAGGGAGAGGATCTACTTCCTTTTGGTGTTTTAAGTAGCAGCCATGATATTATAGTATTATAGTATATAATACTGCATAGTATTATAGTATTATAATATTATATTATTATAGTATATATATAGTATATAGTATTATAATTATTAATAAGTATTATTATTATTCCTGTTATTGTATTTGCCACCGATTGAGCGCTCCCTATGTCCAGGGTCCTAAGCTGAATGTGTTGCATGCATTTCCTCGTTTAGTCCTTACTATAACTCTCAGTGCTAGAGAGTATTTTTATCCTTATTTTACAGCCTGCTCAGCATGGGAACTTACTTTCGTGAGGTCACAAAGCTGAAGCCGGACACCTAACAGACTGAGCCATCCAGGCACCCGGGTAGAAGACCCGGGATTTGAACCCAAGCAGTGTGGCCACAGCGTCTATGCCTTAACAGGGGATCTGTTGGCCGGGGCTAGAGGCCAAGCCAGCGCAGCCTCCCATCCTCTGTTCTTCCTTGCAGGGACCCACATGGCATTCAGCGGTCACATAATAGGACCTATTGATGTGAGGAGGCAGACAGGACCACACAGGTAAAAAATGTGGGGGAGTTGCAAATCTCCAGGGGTCTCACAAAGAAACTGGATGGGGACCATTTCAACCAGAGGGAACAGCATGTGCAAAAGCCCTGGTGTAGGAACGTACTCGTTCTCTTTGATTTCTAGGTCTCCTCTGCTGAAATGCTTATCTACTCACCCAACCTTTGGAACACAGTTAATGGTCACTTCCTCCAGGAAGCCTTCCCTGAACCAGGCTAGGCTAGGTCCCTTGTCCTTGCTCTAATTGCCCCCATTCTCCTTCACAAAACATTGCACACTTATGTTTACTTAACAGCCTGGAATACTTTCTTACTGTTATTCTCCTGCATGAGATCATAAACACTGACTAGGTGGGGGGAATGTTTGCCTCGTATTCTCAATGCCTAGGACACCGGCACATAGCAGGTTCTAGTGTGGTGAGGCCACAGTTAGAAGACTAGATTTACGAGTTCTGGACACTGTTGCTTATTAGGAGGAAGGCATGCACGTCACTTCGTAGGGAGGGAAGGCATCATCGCTGGAGGCCTTATGCTCACGGACAAGGAGACATACGCAAGTATGTCCACTATAGCATTTTTATTGAAATCGACTTAGATGCCCACCAACAGGGGACTGGACGCAGGCAAGTCCGTGCAAGCACCTGCTTCAAGATCACAATCAGGGGCGCCTTGGTGGCTCAGTCTGTTAGGCGTCTGACTTCAGCTCAGGTCATCATCTTGTGGTTCATGAGTTCAAGCCCCGCATCGGGCTCTGTGCTGACAGCTCAGAGCCTGGAGCCTGCCTTGGGTTCTGTGTCTCCCTCTCTCTCTCTGCCCCTCCCCTGCTTGCAGGCTGTCTCTCTCTCTCTCTCAAAAATGAATAAATGTAAAAATATTTTTGAAAAAGATCGCAATCAAAGTAGATGTCAACAGGGAGATTTCTCAAAACCATGGCATAGAGAGAAAATTCTGATCATGAAGTGATCCGTATCCCACTTGAGAAATTTAAAAACCCAAGAGGCCCTCCAGGTTTTCAAGAATTTAGGTATAGTATGTAAAAATAATATCAAAACGAAGATATATATTCTGAATTCACGACAGGATGTGTGGGTGGGTGGAGTTAGGGAGAGACTGAGCAGCCAGACATAGTGTATTCTTTTTCAAGACTATATAATGTTCCATCAAAGGAATCTACAGTTGACCCTTGAATACCACGGCCATGCAGAGTGCAGGTCCCCTTCTATGAGATTTTGTTCACGAAGCACACTAAAGTTCTTTCTGATTTGCTTAACAGTGTTTTCTTTCCTGCAGCTCACTTTATTGAGAGAATGTGGTATACACTACATAGAACATCTATAATATGTGTTAATCACCTATGAATGTGATCAGTACGGCTTCCAGCCCACAGTAGGCTGTTAGTGGTTAAAGTTATATACAGATTTTCAACTGCACCAGGAGTCAGTCCCTGCTCATCCCCACATTGTTCAAGCGTTAATTGTATTGCCTTTTATGCATTTGCTGCCCTATTTGGAGATAAAGACGTTGGTTCAGATGTTTCGCTATTACAGTGTAGCTGTGGATAGTCCCATACTTCTTCATGCATTTCTATGTATTAGGAAGAGCACATTTCTATTTAGAGTCTGTCAATTTGTCCAAATGAATACGAGGTAAACGTAAGCTGTCTGGGAATAGCTTAAGCCACTTTGTGGGATGTCCGTGAGTGTCCATGCACTGGCTGGACAGCCTCTTGGCATAGGCTGTGGTGGAGGGGATGCTGGCCCCAAATAGTCGTTAGAGTCCCTTCCAAGTGCGCGAGCCTGGGATCTCTCATCTCCCTGCAGTGGGACATCCACTTAATACAACTCTCGCCAAAGCCCCAGCTGCAGTGAGGCTGGGGGGTTGGGAGTGGGGGAGTCATCTTTCTACAGGTTTGGAGGAGCTGACACGGCCACTTTTGCAAAATCACATGTTTCTTGTTCCTATTGTTGTGAAATATTTTATTCTAGCTGAAGACATTTTAACAAAATCCCTGGTGTTTGGTCAGGGTTTAGAATGAGTAAGCCTGGGTCCAAAGCCTGGGCCAGTACCACGCAGCTGTATGATACTGAGCACGGTCTTTAAGTCCCCCTTGCCTCCATTTCCTCATCTGTAAAATGGGCAAATGCAAACGCCTACCTGAACAATCATACTTTTTTGATGATCCCACCGGCTGATGGACACAACTCGCTCTAATGGGGGTGGGAAGAGGCGGGTCACCGGGCAAGCTGGCAGCCCCAGATATGTGGAGGTTGGAAGCCGTGTTCGCCCTTGGACAGGAAGGAAGTTCAAGGTTTAGCCAATCCATCACACCCATTGCTGTGGGCAGCACAACCTTTTGTTGAGCGTTTTATCTTTTTCAAAGCATATCCATTATCTCATCTGTTCATCAAAGGCCCCTGCAAGGAAGTCGAGCCGAGGATGGGCCCAGGGAGAGATGACTCAGGGATCTGAAAGTCAAGGCCAGAAGCCTCTGTCAGGCAGCCCACTGGGCTGAGTTTCTCCACTGATCTTGGCCCAGGAGGAGGGTTAGGCTGTCCAGGCCGGGCCTGAAATACCCACGGAGAGGCTTCCTTTCCCCTGACAGTGGACCGTGCTTTTCAGCCCAGACAGATGGGCTGCAGATGTGAGCTCGGGATGCAAGAGAGGCTGGGGGAGTAGGCAAAGCTCATCCCCTTGCATGAGATGTCAGGCCTAAAGCCTGGTCCCAGGAGGCCAGAGAGGCGTGATGCAGGGGTCCCGCGGGTTCAAGTTCACTGAGCCTTGGAAACAGGGAGGTGGTGCTGAAGATATTGTCCTGCTTCCGTGATGCTGGTAGCCAGCTGTCAGAGCACACCGCAGGCAATGGCTTTCACGTCTTGCAGCCTCCACGTCAGCGTGGACAGAAGCCACAGCCCTGTGTCACCCCTGCAGCCTGGCCAGCCCTGGAGCGCCTGCTAGGTCGCACAACAGCTTCCTCTTCCAATGGGTTAGGTCCCCATTGCCCCTCCTGCTTCAGCCTGTTCGAAAATTCTGGATCCCTTCCTTCATGTCACCTCTGAGAGCAGACAATGTTGATTAAAAAAAATTTTTTTTTAAAGTTTATTTCTTTCTTTTCAGAGAGAGAGAATGCATGGGTGGGGCAGAGAGAGAGGGAAAGAGAGAGAGAATTCCAAGCAGGCCCTGCACTGTCAGCACAGAGTCGGATGCGGGGCTCGAACTCACGGACTGTGAGATCATGACCTGAGCTGAAATCAAGAGCCAGATGCTTAACAGGCTGAGCGCCTCCATGTTGACTTTTATCCTAGAGGACCAGTCACCACCATCAGCCCACTCAGTGGGACCTTTGGGAGCCCTGCCTGGGAAGGGATAGTCCCCTGATTCCCAGACCAATCTCGGGGGTTTTGCTTCCACGGAGGGTTAGGGCTCAGCCAGGCCTGAGTTCCGCCCATGCCGTGTGACCTTGGGAAAGTCCTATCACTTCTCTGACCTTAGGTTTCTTGTTGGTAGAAAGTAGGGGTGTTTCGGGGCTGATGCGAAGGTTTGAGAAAACACACGTAAATGCCTAATACAGAGCCTGGTACATATTCCGCGCCTCCTAAGGGGCGGTTATTGCCCTGGGGAGTAGTGTTGCTGTGCTCCTGTGCTAAGGAGCTGCCTGCCTTTCGTGCTCAGCCTCTCTGCTGTCTCCACCATCACACAGACCTTACTTCTCATCCCAGCATCCCCTTTGTGGCTGAGTGGCCTTGAACAAGTTACTTAGCGTCTCTGGGCCTGCCTCCGTTCAGCCAGTGTATGTGACTTCCCCAGAGCCACAGAGTAAGGAATTTCAGTCCAAACCTGTGTACATGTCAGAGCCTTTGTGGCTCAATCATTGTGCCACTATATTTGAACCGTGTTTACGTTTTCCTTCAGTAAAGCCACTCCGTTTCTTAAGACTTCTCTGAAAATGATCTCTTTCTCCAACATCTAAAGTTCTGTCTGAAAGTCCAGCCCACTGGGCTGCCAGTTTACTCCGCCGGGAAAAAAAAGGAAAAAATAACTAACAGAAACCGTGTGAGCGAGGTCTTTGGACTGTTTCGGGGGGAATGTTCATGAAGGGAGGGCTGGCGGGGGGCAACGGAGCTTTGCCCAACTCGAGGAAGGGCCTTGATGGAATGTGCACATCAAAGAGAGACGTGGCTTCAAAGGGCGGTCTGCCCTCCCAGCCAGCAGTCGGGCTAACTGGGTCACTTGGGGACAAAACCAGAGGACGGCATGTGAGGAGCTGGGGGTCGTGGCAGGAACCTCACAGTGGCCAGTGTGAATCTCTGGACCCTGGTCCAGCCCACTGTGCTTCTCCCGACCCACCACTCGCCAGTTCAGGGGGCCTCACTCTGGAGCCCCAGACTCCCACAGGCTCCGTGGATAAGACTCGGGGCGTCCGTGACCTTGACCAGGAAGAAGATGGATCACATCTTTGTTATCACTCACTTCAAACTGAAATATAGCATTTCTTTCCATTACGAATGCAGGCAACAGACACGTGGCAGGCTGGCCCGTCCGGCCCCACGACCTTGTCACCAATACAAGTCACAGATCCTGGCTAGCCACCGCGCTGGTGTCACAGAGAATCTCACATTCCTTAGTCACAGGACACCATGGTTGTTAGGACTTGTCATTTCAAGAATTGATTGTTTTAAGAATTGATTTAGGAAAAAAACAAATTTTAAGGGTGGCTCAGTCGGTTAAGCGTCCTACCTTGGCTCAGGTCATGATCTCTTGGCTCCGAGTTCGAGCCCCGTATCCAGCTCTGTGCTGACAGCTCAGAGCCTGGAGCCCGCTTCAGATTCTCTCTCTCTCTCTCTCTCTCTCTCTCTCTCTCTTTCTCTCTCTGCCCTCCCCCACTCAAAAATAAACATTAAAATTTGTGCAATAAGGGACACCTGGGTGGCTCAGTCAGTTAAGTGTCTGACTTCGGCTCAGGTCATGATCTCGTGGTTCGTGGGTTTGAGCCCCGTGTCGGGCTCTGTGCTGACAGCTTGGGGCTTAGAGCCTTCTTCAGATTCTGTGTCTCCCTTTCCCACTCACATTCTATCTCTCAAAAATAAGTAAACATGTAGAAAATTTTTTAAAAAAGAATTGGTTTAGAAGCACAAATATCACTGCACCAATTTCTTACTTGATAAACTGTATTTCAACCTAGGGGGTTTCCTTACGAATTCTGTGTATTATTATTTTTGTATTTTTTTGTGGGACAGCAGAAGCAGGGAAGGGGCAGAGGGAGGGGGACAGAGGATTGGAAGCAGGCTCTGCACCAACAGGCACAGCCCTACTCGGGGCTCAAACTCATGAACCGGGAGATCATGACCTAAGACACTCAACCGACTTGGCCAGGTGCCCCTAATCCTATATATATATATTTTTTAATGAATTTTGAAGCACTACTGTGAGGAGGAGTCCCCAGGCCTCAACATACGGTGTACACACGCACACACAGTGGCCGCTCAGCACTCTTGGCCTCAGTGTTCCTGTCAATGAAATGGTCATGAAGAATGCCTGCCTTCAGGTGGATTGGGGAGATCACTGATCTCCATGTGTGTGAGAGCACCAGGCATAGAGGAGATGGCCGGTCAATGCTCACCTCCCTCTCTCTTATGTTTGCACACATCCAACCCGGAGCCAAGAGCCGCCGTATTTGCCACCTGCTCTCTGCCACGCGCTGGCTCACACTGGTCTCTGGACATAGAACACCCCTCCCCCCCCCGCTCTGCAACTGCACTTGTCCAGCAAGACTGAGGTTGACAAGGCCACAAATATTTGAACTATCCTTGGGATAACACAGGGCATTGGCCCCAAAGTATGTGCTACATGGGCCGAAAGTTTATCCTAGAATAACAAACGTGACAGCTAGCAAAGTGAGCAAAGGAAAGGGTCCGATAAGATAAAAGGTCCCCAGAGAGTCCAAAGGCACAGCCCCCCGCCCCCCCACCCCCCACCCCCACCGACCACAGGGAGGAAGAAATTCAAGATGGAGCGAGGCATCCGGGGAGCAAGGCCACCGAGTCAGACGGTCCATTTTCTAGAAAGTTCCCAGCAACTGGAAAAGGTGCAGGGTATACATAAAATCCAGCTTTGTAGCTGTGATGGTGAGGTGCTAACCTTACCACTTGGTGGAGAAAATTCAGAGAGGTTACTGCGAAGACTCTGAGGTGTGTTTGTGTGCTTGGAGCAGAGTGAGCCTTCAGCAAATGTTGCTATTACTGTTTTCACTACTAACATGGTTAATCTGATACATGGAGTCTAGTTGTTGGTCTCCAGGACGCAGTGCTCAGACCACCTGCTTTGCCCATTAAAATTATGTGCCCTGAGCTGCCTTATCCCTTTGCACCTCTGTGTTTCACGCGCTATGGCATAGCATAGCACCCGCGCCTTGTGGGGTGCTTGTGGGGGTTAATTAAGATCATATGCGAAAAAGGCTGAGGCTAGAGCCTGACCCGGAGCAAACATAGAATAAATGTTAGTAATGACCATGACTATCACTATCATCATCACCATCATCATCATCATCACCTATCATTACAAGGTGAAAGGGCACCCTTGGGAAGAAACAAATCAAGGGGGAAATTTCTTGGTGAGCTAGATAATCGAGACCAGAGATAGACAATCCATGGCTGCCTGTTTGTGCCAATAAAGTTTTATTGGAACACAGCCACGCCCCTTCATTGATTCATGCTCTCCCACTCTGCTTTCATACACAACAATAGAACAGAACACTCTCCGGCCTTTTGGGGAAAAAAGTTGTCATCCCCTGGTTTGGAGGAATGCTGATATATCTTTTTATTTTATTTTTTTAAACATTTATGTTTCATATTTAATTTTTTTCATGTTTATTCATTTTTGAGAGACAGAGAGACAGTGTGAGCAGGGGAGGAGCAGAGAGAGAGGGAGATACGGAATCTGAAACAGGCTCCAGGCTCTGAGCTGTCAGCACAGAGCCCAACGTGGGGCTCAAACTCACGAACCACTAGATCTTGACCTGAGCCAAAGTTGGCCGCTCAACCAATGAGGGACTCAAACCCATGAACTGAGATCATGACCTGAGTTGAAATCAGACACTTAACTGACTAAGCCACCCAGGCACCCCAAGGTGATATCTTTTTTAAAAAAAAGTTTATTTTTTTTTTTTGAGAGAGAGAGAGAGAGAGCTTGAGCGCATGCATGGGGAGGGGCAGAGAGACAGGGAGAAAGAGAATACCCAGCAGAGAAATCCGAGGAGAGGCTCAATCTCACAAACGATGAGAATCTGACTGAAATCAAGAGTCAGAGGCTTAACTGACCGAGCCACCCAGTGCCCCCGAAAGGTGACATCTTGTCAAGATGCTCCAAGTGGATTCTAATGAGCTACTTGATTATTTTTCTGTGTTGATTAGCTTACCCTGCTGGAAAAATAGCATCTTTTCTTCTATCCATCCATCTATCCACCGATTAATTCATTCAGTAAACATTCAGACAGTGTACTCAGTGCTAACATTGGAGAAATGATCTAAGTCTAATGAGAGAGGTTGAGAAGTGGATGGAGAATTACGATTCAGGGTGGCAATCAGGGCTAGCCACACCATGCTTTCTGTGAAGAGGTGCCCCATCTGGGAAGTCAGTGTCTGGCATATTGATAGCTTTCAGCACCTATTTGCCACTTTGGCCAGACTGTTTGCACAGTGCCCAACCCGCACAACCTTGTGTGGCAGCCCTGAGAGAAACTGCTACAGCGTACAAGTGGGATCTGAGGAGAATAAGTGACATCAGGGAGGAAACCAGTGGAAAGGTGTCAAGTAAAACTTCGGAGAGGAGGAAATGGAAGCTGTCTTGGTCTAGACAAGTGGAGAGGAAGACAAAAAGAGACGGAGCAGAGGGAAGGCCTTCCTAGGTGGGGAGGAGCCTGTGAATGGAGAAGGGGTTCCAGAAGAGAGTGGGAAGGGGCTGGAGGGGCCTGGCACTGCAAGGAGGACATGTGACTACATCACAAACTCCCACCAGAATAACTTCAGCCCACCTCTATCTTATCAGCTCCCTCAACTTCACATTCTGACCACGAACCACATTGCTCACTTGTTTCTATCTTCCCCACCATCTTCTAGACCAGGCTACTGGGCCCCCACCTGCACCACTCCCAAAGCCATTTCTGTGGCCCCCACGTATCTACTCTGCTTCGCTGTCAGGGATCCTTCTGAAACCAACCTATTCATGCTGGTTTGCTCTAACACCTATCATGGCTCCTCCCTGCTCACAGATCAGGTCCAAACTCCTTAACGTGCCATCCATGGGCGTTTCTGGCCCAATCTCTGCTTTCCTTGCCCGCCCGAATGCTTCCCTAAGGACTCTATTCTTCTAAGTCCTCACATGTTGCGACTTCTGTTTCTCTTTTTTCATACCAATCAGCCAAATAAATATACCATATATACATATATATACATATGGGTACATAATACATATATATGGTGTACATATATATATAACATATATATATATATATATATATCTGAATGAAAACACTATCATCTGTCTATTTATCCATCCATCCATCCATCTATCCATCCATCTATCCATCCAACCATCCATCCATCCATCCATCCATTCATCCATCCACCCACCCACCATCCATCCATCTGTTCATCCATCCATCCATCCACCCCTCCATCCACCCCTCCATCCACTTACATATATAGGTATATATGGTGTTTGCATATAGAAAGAAGTATAGATACAGATATAGTTACAGACACAGATGCAGACACGGACTTCAAGCCACGCCTTTTCAGGGAAGCCCACCTAGAAACCGCCTAACTGGTCTCCCAGCTTCCACCTTTGCCTCCTGCAGCCTATTCTCCAAGAAATAGCCAAAGGGATCATATCATGTCACTCCCCTGGTCAAAACCCCCCCACAACTCTCCGTCTCCCTCAGCATGGAAGGCACAGCTGTGCCATGGTCCGCATGGCCCTATAAGGCCTAGCCTGCATTCCTTCTCTAACTTCATCTCTCACAGGCCCTGTCCTGCATTTCAGTTCATTCCATTTTCAATAGCCTCCACGTAATTCCTCAGACGTTCCATATGTACTCCCACCTCAGGACCTTTGAGCTTGCTGTCCCCTCTGCCCAGATTACCCTTCCCACAGATATTTCTGTTACTCTGTCTCTTGCTCTCTTACCTCTTTTGGAACTGTGTTCAAATGTCCCCTTCTCAGAGATGTCTTCTTTTCTAACCCTATTTATTTATTTATTTATTTATTTATAGGAGAGAGAGGGAGAGACAGCGTGAGCAGGGGAGGGTCAGAGAGAGAGAGGGAGTCACACACTCTGAAACAGGCTCCAGGCTCTGAGCTGGCAGTCAGCACAGAGCCCGACGCGGGGCTCGAACCCACGAACCGCGAGATCATGACCCAAGCGAAAGTCGGACGCTGAACCGACTAAGCCACCCAGGCGCCCCTCTTCTAACCCTATTTAAAGTGACAAACCACTTCACAACTCCTTAAGTCTTTCTTTATTGCACATTTTACCCACAACACAGTTTATCATTATTCTTTGAAAATCTGTTTTCATTATTGTGAAAGTTCCAAGAGAGCAAGGATTTATGCCTGCTTTGTTTGCTGCGACATCTCCAGCAGCTCCAATAATCCATGGCACATAATTAGATGCTCAATTAGTATGTGGGAAATGAATGACTCCCCTCCTTTACTGTAATAAGTATACCTTTATTAGTGCATCCACAATCCCTTTGATGTGTTTATTATTACTGTACGCTGATGTCTTCGTTCTCTCAAACCTGAAGGCTTTGGTTTCTCTCTGTGTGTTACTGTCACTGCAATGATTCAGAGAAAATTTCGATGTTCCCAGAAGCCAACAGTGCAGAGAGGGTTAACGCTAGGCCTAACCGCCCACTGGGTGTCCCAACGATCTTCCTCTTATCCTGACTTGTTGACTTTCGGTCTTCCTCTGGATTTTCTGTAGTTTGTTTAGCTTGGACTGTGTTTCCTCTGTTTTCTCCCTGTTGTTTGCTGCCCTGGGCCTCTGGTTTGAAGTCGGCCGACCCATGGCCTCGACACTGTCACCTCACCTCCAGCCACCGGCTATGCTCCACACGCCACCAACACTTTGGCCAGGGGGAGGGGACAGATGGCTCAATCATCTCCCTGCAGGTCAGCACCCAGCCTGGGTCAGCCCGATGGACGACAGTATTGACAGTCTGGCTGACCCTTGTTCGACAGGCTGACATTTCCCCATATTTCACAGGCCGACGTTGGATGTGCATCAAACAGACTGCCGGGTCACCAAACAGCTAATTAAGGCAATAAAGAGACCGAAGGCCAAATTGCCCCTTCCCCCCTTGGGAGCCCGCAACCCCTTGAAAGAAGCTGTGTGCTTCTTTTTGTCTCTGGAAGGTGTAGTTCAAGGGGATGTGGGAGAAGGTCCCAGCAAACCCTGGGATCGGAAAAGAGACCAGGCTGAAATCCAGACCCTGGCTAACCTTCCTGCTCTAGATCCAGCCCTGTTTCCATCATTATTTCAGTGTTTAGGAGTCCGGTCTGACTTGTGCAAGGTAGAGTCCCCAAGGCTCAGTCCTCTGGGGAGGGATGTTTGGAGAAAGCCTCTTGGACTCTGATGGCATTGATCATTACCAGGTCTACGTGACTGGGGGCCACAGCAAGTGAGACTGACCGTGTCCAGGAGCCCAGTTCACCTCGGTCTCTTGGCAATAGAAGAAGCACCAAATTTGGAGCGGGACGCCCCCGGGCATGCGTCCTGGCTCCACCACGTGCTTGCTGTGTGGCCTTGGCCTACTTTCTTGGTCATTCTGAGCCTTGGTTTCATCATCCCTCAAAGGCAGGTGCAGATAGTTTCAATCTTGGAGAGTTGCATCAAAGATTGAACTGGTTCGCGGTTGATCCTTAACTCCAACCTCATAATAGAATCATCTGAGGTGCTTCTGGAACATACCTTTGTCTGAGTGAGCCCGGCCAAGACCCATGGATCCAGAATCTCTGGGTTTGGGTCATGGGTATCCTGGAGGATCTTAAAAATCGCCTTGGATGATCCTTGTGTGTAGACAGAGCTAAAAACCACCACGATGGCTAGGCTCTCTCCGAGGCCGGCACGCAGCAGGGATTTCGGGATCTTTGATCTTACCTTTCTCTCCCTGGCACCTGTTTTTCCTAAACCTCTCCTGGGCCTGTCTTACGGGAAGTACAAGGAACGTGACATTGAGCAGCTGTCTCTGAGCCATCCAGTAAAGAGATTTCCCACACAGTCTTCATCTTGAGGACTTTCACTGGTGAATGATAAATGGGGTTCAGCTTCTCCTCCCCCCGCAATGACTGTTCCAACCCTCAGCCTTTTCTGTTTTTCTTTCCGGTCGCCTCTCGGTACTATTTCTTGACAAATCCCAAAGACGCCACTGATTTCAAATGTCACATACAGAATCAAGGGCCTTCAGTTCCTACTCCAGATGCCGCAGCGTCCCTACGGCCCCGCTGCGAGAACCTGAAGCACACCCCGCTGCGTTAGGTGGCTGACCGGAGAAAAGTCCTTATTGGACTGGACCAGAAAAACTGATGATGACACGTTTGCAAATAAGTGTTCCACATGCTTCAGACTGTCCACCAGAGAGATGGTATGGTGACTTCCTATTTTTTTAAGTTTATTTATTTATTTATTTTGAGAAAGAGAGAAGGGGCCGGGTAGAGAATCCCGAGCAGGCTCTGTATGACGGCGCAGAGCCCGACGCGGGCCTCAAACCCACAAACTCATGACTCGAGCTCAGATCAAGGGTTGGATGGTTAACTGGCTGAGCCACCCAGGTGCCCCTCTGTCTTTATTTATCATGGAGATCTCTGGCAGGTGGATCCGGCTGGGTAGTGACCTCCAATGAAATGATGAAGCCGTCTGTCCCTCCCCCTGGCCAAATACTGCTTACATGTGTACATATGCATATGCACGTGTGCATTTGTATACACATACGGTCTCATCCAAAGGCTATTATATATGTGTGCATGCACATGTGTGTGCATGTGTGTGTATTCATGTTGCACGCACTGGTGTATGTGCATGTATGTTGTTTTTTTAAAGAGCAGACAATAAAGTTCGTTGAAGTACTAAAGCAATGGTATTACAGCGATTTATTCAGGATCTGTATTTATGGCCTTTTCCACAGACTTGGATGAGTTGCTTCCCCTCTCCGAACCTCAGTTTCTTCATCTGTAAAATGGGCATCTTGATGATGCCTCTTCCATAGCATTGGAAGGATTAAGCGATTCACTGCACATAAAGCGCTTAGGCTAAGGTCTCATACGGAGTCAGGTCTCCATAAAGATAGCGATTATGTAACACATTTTTATTGGACACCTCCCGTGTGTCGGACCACAGGTGATCCGACAGTTGCAGTGAGGAGGAAGACAGAGGCCCCAGCTTTGCCATCCTTCCTGGCGCAGTGAGCAGTGGAGGGGCCAGATGCCTACAGAAGCAATAACAATGGAAAGAGCAACGATATTTATTACAAGCCTCCTGCATGTCAGCAGGGTTACATGTTGAGACATCCCAGTCAGCAAAACAGACAAACGTCCTTGCCTTCCAGGAGCTTATATTTTTGCAGGGGGAGATAAACACTCACTAAGAAAAATAAATCGACAAGATATAGAATATGTCAGAAGATGACGGTGCGCGGGGGGAAGAAGGATTCGAAACTGGAAGAGAGAAAAAGATTCCCTGTGAGTATCGCGGCTTGAATGGTACGTGTCCACCCAGGACCTGGGAATGTGACCTTATTTAGAAAAAAAAGTCTCCGCAGATGTAATTCAGTTAAAGGTTCACAAGATGAGATCATGTTGGGTTACCTGGGCGGGGCCTCAACTCAATAAGAGGCGTCCTTATAAGAGGAGGGGAGAAAGCACAGGAAAGGAAGGGAAGCAAAGAGAAAGAGCAGTGCTTTTCTCTACTGGGGGAGGGGCCATCAGGAGATCCTTCCTGGGTCTCTGACTGCCCCTCCCCCTCCCAGCTTCCACTTTAGGCGGGGGGGGGGGGGGGGGGGGGGGGGGGGGGGGGGGGGGGGGGGGTTGCAGGGATCCTTTCTTCCCCTGTTCAGAAAGGGAAACTGTGAAAATAGGCAAACTGTGATTTCATCAAAGATCTCCTGGGGATTTGTCAACCAACTCAGAAACACAAACAGATAAAGAACCCGAGTTTTAGGACTGATCGCTGGTCCCTCACTCACCACTTGTAGTTTGGGGGGAATCCCTTTCCCTCTGTGAGTCTGTTCCCTCGTCTGTAAAAAGGAGACCATAATACCTTACACATATCCTACAAGTTAGAATGAGGATGTGGTGAGTCAGGTTTGCACGGCCCTCAGCACAGGCTCCCGTGCGTGCCAAGCACTCCGCGGGGAATGGCTGAATTTCTTTTGAAGACGAATGTGTGTGTGTCTACATAGTCGCATCTGAAGGTATTTATATAACATACATGGACACACACGTGTATGTATGTTGCATACAATGTATATGTGTACGTATATTATATCCATATGTGTGCATACACATATGGTCTCAAACAAAGTGAGCATGTGTGTGTATTCAAGTTACATGCTTATTGCATGTGTGCATGCGCGCTGTATGTATGTGTGTCACATGTGAGTGTGGGTATGTGGGGGCATATGTACACAGTCTCATCCTAAGATGATTGTATGTATGTACGTATGTATTGCATGCATGTGTAAACATGTATGCACATTGTATATGTACATGTGTATATATATATATTTAAGCACATCCAAAGGTGATAGATATGCATATATGTATGTATTTATATCTATATGTTTTATATCTACATGTTTATACCTGTAGATATATACATTGTACATGTACGTGTGTGTATATATACATTTAAGCTCATCCAAAGGTGAAAGACATGCATATATGTATGTATTTATGTATCTAGATGCATGTATACTATATGCATTCAGCTGTGTATGCATGTATGTGTGTGCATACAATATACATGCATATGTGTGTTCATGCTTGTGTGTTGTGCATGCATGTAAAGTGTTCACACCTGTGCACGTGAGTGCATTGTGCACACATTTGTATGCACACACATAGGCACATGTGGCTTGCATGCATATTTATGAATGTGTTCATGTGCATGCCTGTGCACATGTGTTTGTGTGCATGCATGTGTGTGTGCGTACGTGTACACACACAGAATGCTTCCTCAAGCTGCCTTTCTCTCTGGGAGCAAAGGAGAAATGAATCCGAAGGTGTGTATGATTTCCAGCTCACGTGGCACAGCAGATACTTAGTGTGTGTACCTGGCTGGGGCAGCCCGCCCAGCCAGAGCCCAGCACCCACTCACGTCTGAAACGAGGAGCCCTCGGAACCCCACGGCGCCCTCTAGAATCCTCAGCAACTTCAGTGGAGAAGCCCCAGACAAAATGGGTTAAAACATCTGGTGTTTTGCAGCTCTATAACATGACATTCTGCTTTCAGTTCCTCTTTCCCTCCCTCCGTCACCCTGTTTTCCTGCCGCCCGATGAAAAATATGCTCCAGCTTAATAGAATTACTCCCAGGCCATCAATGCAAACGCTGTTTCAGGGCAATCTCATTCAAACGAATGTATTTTTATTTGAACAGTGTTACTTGAAAAATTAAATCGCGGTATCGGTACCCTCTGCCCTCCCCCAGCCATCCGTGCGGCGCTCACAATGGAAAGCAGAGGAGAGCGGAGCAGAGCTGAACAGTTTTAAAATGAATTTGATCTGATTTAATGATTCCTCTCTGCATTAATTAACAATGAAACCAGCGAATACGTTGTGTCAATCATGGACGCATCCACGGGCATCCGTTTTATTTTCGGAATTCACCGAATGTATTGCTTTTCAGGCTTACTGTGTTTGAAAAGTTCCGAGCTGGGTGAGAGGGGCTGGTGGGGACTGGATGCGAACTCGTGTGTGCAGGTCCGCAGGGGGCGGGGAGTGTCTGTGCCCAAGAGGAAGGTGGCGGCGTTGTCCTCAAATCCAGGCCTGAACACTCAGTAAGGCAGGCAGATCTGGCCCCTCCCTCTGCCTCACCTCCCTCTGTAAATCGGGGACGGCCAGGGTCACCTGTAACAAGCCGGTGACGGTTCCGTGACTGCAGATGCTGGGTGCAAAGCTTACCAGGGGTTGGGGATGAGAAAGCCGTCACCTCTTGCATCTCGGAAGTCGGGCACTGATTCCCAGGAAGCGAGCAAGCGGAAGGAAGGCCGTCTCTTCAGGAGGCTTTGTGCCTCAGCTGTGTCCCGGAGTCAGAGTTGCTGTCACGGGCACGTGTCCCACGTCGTCACCTGGGGCCCGCGCTCTGAAGGTGCCTCACTTGGGTTAGCGTTCTCCTGTTGCCACCTTAAAATTCTTAACAGGTTTTGCCTTTTTTCTCCCAATCTCTCAGGTTTTGCACGTATAGGAGGATTAGGAGGAACTTGACGGAGGAACAAGGGGGAGAAGAAGGGCAGAAATGGTGGGGGAAAGGGAGAGAGGCAAACCATGAGAGACTCTTGAACGCTGACAAAAACTGAGGACTGATGGATGTGGGGGGGAGGGGGGGATGGGCATGGAGGAGGGCACTTTGGGGATGAGCACTGAGTGTTATGTAGAAACTAATTTGACAATAAACTATTTGTAAAAAAAAAAAAAAGTTACATGTGTTTTTGTTATTTAACACATCAAAAAAAAAATTCTTAACAGGTTTATCTGTGTGTATTTCACTCGAGGTCCGATGGGGATGGGACAATGAGCAAGGGCGAGACGGCAGACGAGATACCGTAATACGACCCCAACACCACCATTTCCTCTCTCTGCTTCTATTCTATTCTATTCTATTCTATTCTATTCTATTCTATTCTATTCTATTCTATTCTATTCTTCTATTCTATCCGAGAGAAAGTGTGTGCAAGCAGGGGGGAGACAGAGGGAGAGAGAAAGAGAATCTCAAGCAAGCTCCATGCTTAGCACAGAGCCCCACACCAGTCTGGATCCCATGACCCAGGGATCATGAGTGGAAATCAAGAGTCACAGTCTCAATCAGCTGAGCCCCCCAGGCACCCCTTCTTCTCTCGGCATGTGAACGTAGCCTTTGCATACTGTATCCAAGCTGGGTTTTGTTTTAAGAACAAGGATATTTTCGTTTTGCACCAACCCTTCAAATGACACAGCCGGTCCTGCACGGAGACACTGGTCCTGGGTGATGTTCTCCGGAGCCGCGCTGCTATGTTAAAAGGTGACTATAGAGAATGCAAAACACTGGTGAGCCGCTACATTGAATTTCACATTCGGTGTTACATGTAGCATCTCATTGAAGCCTTGGACATTTGCTAAAGTCGGTAGTTTATTCTCATTTTATAGGTGAGGGGGCTGAGGCTTGGAAGCCCTCAGGAGGGTGCTTAGATCACACAGTTAGGGAAAGAAGGCTCCCGTCAAACCCTGCCTGGGCAGGAAGCATGACCCCTGTTCTTTTCCTTTGTTTACCCGATTGTTACTTCCTAGTTTCGTCTTCTCCTTCCCACACACGGCAGGTCCTCTGTGACTGTCGGTGGAATTGGAAGGAAAGAAAATGAGTTCACTCCGGGTGTGACAATCAGACAACTGGTAGTTGAAACCCTTCTTTGGAGATATCTACACCTCCAGGCATCGGGGTCTGAGCTAAGTGTCGGGCACCACATGCCAGTGGAGACTCGTGAAAGCACCATATTGGTGGATGAGTGGGAAATTGATGTGCTGAATGCCGAGAGCTTCCCTAACTGTTCAAGCCATAAAAGAGACCAGATGGTTGTGTTGAATGAAAGTAGGGTTTGTTTTTTTTTACTTTTTGATTTCAAATGAAGCATTGCTTTCCCTTCATGCCCTTTATTTGAAAGGCACAATTTATATATTTACATGAGTGGAAATAATTGTCTTGAAAATGCACACGAAATAATAAAGGTTTGGTGTTTGATCTTTCTGATCACTAGAACAATGTCACCTCTCTCTGTAAGTACTGTTGAAATTGAAACATCTATGAATCTCTTAAAGCAATAACTGCTGTTTTCCTCATAGAAAGTTCCAGTTTGGGGAACAATCTTTGGGAGACAGTACCTCAAAGATATGTAAGAACAGGTCCAGGTACAGAATGTGAAGCCACAGGGTCCAGTAATATTTAACTTTATTTAGCATTTAATATGTACCAGGCACTTTAGAGACTTTATCTCCCTTATTCCTGATAATGGCCATAGGTAAATGCTGTGTTTCCTTTCAATTTCCTGATGAAGAAATGGAAGTAACCCAGCATCACACAGCTAGAAAGGGGAAATCTAAACCAGATCTTTTGGGTCCCAGAGCCCATGTTCTTAATCACTACCACCACCATCACCATCATCACCATCTTCACTGTCATCATCATCATCATCACTATCATCACCACCACCATCACCACAATCACCATCATCATCATCATCATCAACATCAACACCATTAACACTGAGGTCATCATTAGCTCCTCATCTCCATCATCTATTGAGCAAACACTTTAAGACATCACCTCATATAACCCTCCTAACAATCTATGACACAGTTAGCACCTTTCTAGAATTTGAAAAAGCAGATGCTCAAAGAGGCTAGGCAACCCAAGTCACACAGCAAAGAAATGCAGAACTGGGATTCAAACCCAGGTTGGCCAGGCTGCAGGGCTCCTCTTTTAACCATTATGTTACACAATCTTCTTTCTTGGTCTTTTCTCTATCTTAACCAAATATGAGAATGTAGACGATAGATCTACAGAAGGGACCCTTAAGGAAAAACAGTAAGGGGTATATGGAGGTGTCTGAGTGATGAATTAGATGCCAAGAGCATCCAATATCACAATTTCCTGTATTTGCACCTATGGATAGCAAGTTATGAGAGTAACAAGAACAAAGTAGATTCGAATTCTAGCACCTGACTAAGAGATCCTGGGTTATTTATTTCAGTTGCCTGTGCTTCAGTTCCCTCACTTACCCATAGGAATAATAATATCTGGTGTGGACAAAACAGTAGTGCATGCTGTGATGTACTACCAAGCTTTCCTATTTTCTTCCTTAGATACCAAGTCTCTGCTCCATGACAAACAGTAAGAACATTTTTTAAATCATGCTCTCAGGAACTCACTGAAAACACATTCATTGAGCCTCCAGGGTCAACTGAAGAGCTGGAAGAAAAAAGTTAACTCTGAAGTCAGAATTGAAGACTGGGAGGCCAGGGTTCATTAGACAGCAGAAGGAGCATCCTGGGAAGGGGTCTGGGATGTAGCAAGGAACCGAGTAGAAGCTTCCTAGAACATGAAACTAAGATGCGGGGTTAGGGCCAACTTGTTGCTGGGCTTGAGTACTCCTCTAAGAGCTTTTCACTTCGTTTTGCTCACCTTGGTAGAGTTGGACTCGGAGAGTGTGATAACATGGTCTTCAGTCAGAAGGTCTGGAGTGTCACGTTACCCCAGAGTGTGTCATGCCAAATGCAAGAAGACACCAAGCTCTTGGCTGTCGATGGTAGAGCAGTGGACGCTACCAGTGCTCTGCCAATCGGGTTATAGGTTTTACATGCTTTTCTCCCAGCTTCTAACGATCTATTTTTAAGGACTGCCCTTCCAACCTTCCTTGTAAGACTGGCCCTCAGGTCCTTGGAACCCCTGTGCCTCCAGGGAAGAGAGCAGGACATGTGAGATTTGTCCTTCCTGCTAAGCTCTCAACCAATCCACGTCTGTCTAGTGCAGGAATGGGAAGGTGCTTGCCTCAGGTAGGGACAAACTCTGAGATGGAACTTCCCCCATAGCCCCGTCAGGAGATCAGGAGGAAGGTCTCTTCTGCTGGACTTCGCATTCTCTTGGCTTCTTCCCTTGTCCTGTTTTCTCTGCTCCGCTTCCTGGATAAATTCCCTGAACTCAAATCTCTCATCTCAGAGTCTTCTCCTGAGGAACCTCATTTTAGAAAGGTAAGGATGAATCGTTGCTTTAGAAAAACAAAATGAAACAGAATGAAAGATGCACTGAAGTGGAAGAAGGTTGGAGAGGAGAAGAGGGGTCTGATCTTCCGCAATCTTAGAAAACTATGGCGGGGTACTGGATTTCCCTCAAGACACTCAAGGCTGGGCATCATTTGACAGCTTCCCATCTTTCCAGTCCCATCCCCAAAACCTCTGTATCAACTTAGACTGTGCCATGACCCTTCCCAATCTCACCGACTTGGTATTCTTTCCTCCTCTTCTCTACCTGGTAAACTCCTATTCATCCTTCAAGATCCAACTCAAATGTGCCTTTCCCTAAAGTGTTCCCTGCAGTCCAAAGGGAACAATGAGCCATCCACTCCACACTATTCCCTTAAGACATGGCCTCAAGTCCTCTCATGGTCGGGTGGTACTACGGTTTGCTCTATGCTGCTTTACTCTGCCCCCCCCCCCCCACCTTAGATTTGTCTATCCCTGAAGGCTGGGGTCATGTTTTACTCATCTTTGTCATGACAAAAGTGAGTGTGAACACATATTGTGATAAATGCTTGCCAGACACCAGTGCAACTGCTTTGCCTGTGAATGTATAACTCCTCAAATTCTTACAACTGCCATTAGGTGAAGAAACATCCCACAGCGAGTGAGTGACAGAGCTGGGATTTAAACTCAGACACAGCCAGGATCCAGAGCCCCTGTTCTAGGGAACTATGTCTGGCCTAGACCTAGGCACAAACTATGGCCCATGGGCCAAATCCCACTGCCACCTGCTTTTTTTAAATATTTAAATCCAAGTTAGTTAACATATGGTGTAAAAATGATTTCAGGAATAGACTCTAGTGATCATCACTTATGTATAACTCCCAACGCTCATCCCAACAAGTGCCCCCCTTCATGCCCATCACCCATCGAGCCCAACACCCCCACCCAACATCCCACCAGCAATCCTCAGTTTGTTCTCTGTATTTAGGAATCTCTTATGGTTTATCTCTCTCTCTGTTTTTATATTATTTTTGCTTCCCTTCCTTATGTTTATCTGTCCTGTGTCTTAAATTCCACATAGGAGTGAAATGATATTTGTCTTTCTCTGACTGATTTATTTCACTTAGCATAATGCTGTCTAATTCCATCCACATTGTTGTAAATGGCAAGCTTTCTTTCTTTCTGATCGCCAAGGGGTATTCCATTGCATGTATATACACCGCCTCTTCTTTAACCACTCATTGGTCGGTGGACATTTCCTGCCACCTGCTTTTGTAAATAAAGTTTTATTGGAACTTTATCGGAGCAGGCCCATTCACTTACTGCCTGTGGCTGCTCTCCTGCGACAATGGTGGAGCTGAGTCATTGCGACAACGAACAAAAGGATCCCAAAGCCCAAACCATTTCCTAGCCAGCCCTTTACAGATGGCATTTGGCTGTTTCCATGTATAGTCCTCACCGGAGGCTTCACATGTTTAGGTTGTTTCCAGGCTGTGGATGAAGAAACTGAGATCCAGGGGGAGGAAAGTAATGAGTCCAAGTTCAGCGATAAAGGCAATGGCAAAGCAAGAACTTCTCAAGGCAGCTGACCCCGAAGCACATGCCTGCAAACCCTGGGCTCCACCTGAGTGCGAAGGGGCACTAGGGCTCCCGAGCGGCTGCCTCTCGAAGGCGAGCGGGCTTGTCAGTCTGTAAGGCCGGGTGTTAGTGAATCAAAGTGAAACAGGCCGCTGTGCCTGCCTTGCCCTCCCCCACTGGGCCCAATGGCCGCTTAATACAAACTGCCCCGACTGTCCCCCAGTAGGAGTCCCTGATCTCTCTCCTCTGGAGCTCCATCAAGGAGGGGAAGACACCCATGCTCACGGGGAGCTGTCTCTCCTAGCAGGACATGGCCTCCCCAGACGCTGAAGCAGTAGGACCCTGACCGGCGTGATGCGTTCTCCACAGGTCACCGTCGCTGTCCAGGGCTGGGCTCCTGCGTAGGAAGCCCGGGAATCCAAACGAGTGGAGACGGGAAAACACCAGACAGCCATCTGTAACGAGGCTGTAATCAGGACAGGACCACTTGTGTGCAGGCACTTAGGGCAGGTGGATGGAGGCCGACCCGGCGGGCAGAGCAGAGCCTTTCATAACATAATATATATGATATAACATAATATATATATTCATAACATAATAATAATGACAGCAAGCTCAGAGTCCTTGACTGTAAGCCAGACTCTGATTCTCAGCGCCTTGCGCATGCCAACGCTTGCAGCTCATAAAGACCCCGTGAGGTAAGATTACTGTGGTCCCATTTTACAGATTCGAGTTGGAGGGGTAAGCACGTCACCCAGAGCCACACACAGAGTAAGGAGCCCAATCCGAATGCAAGCCCAAGCAGCCCGGCCCTGAACAAGCAGCTCGTGCTTCTTCTGAGCAGAGCTGGTTCCTGTCACGGGTGAAGAGAAGCCAGGTACGGAAGGGAAGAATCCGCCTGCCCTGACCCCGCTTTGCAGCTGTGTTTTGTTTCGTCTTTTCTGGAAGGCTTCCACCACGTACAAAAATCTGGAGGGAAAACCAAGCCCCCAAAAGGGCTATGCTTGTTTGTTCATTTACTTATTCCTCAGATGTTTACCCAGCACCTCCGACATGCCGAGTGCTGCGTATATTTACTAGGAGACGAAGCGAAGGAATTGAGCGACTTTCTGCCCCCGTGGGGCTTTGGAACCTCATGGCGCCAGCAGGCATCAATCCGGTGCTCCGTGCACAATTATAAGCATCACGACAGGGGGAGGGGGAGGCCTCAGGCCCTGCAGCAGGGATCCTTGCACTGTGGTCTGAAGGAGGTTTGGGAGTGAACTCAGGGAGAGAAAAGCAATCCAGGCTGAGGGAACAGCATGGGCAAAGGCCCAGTGCTTGAGGGCACATGGTATTCGAGGTACTGAAAGGCGGTCAGTACAGCTGGAATCTTGAGAAGAGGAAGACTCAAGGCACAAATTGAGGGCTGATGGGTAAGCAGGCCCCCCCAGGACCAGGCAGGCATGAGGAGGGGTCCTCAGAGCAATCTGAAGACTTCGGAGGGTCTTAAGCAGGCTGGTCACAGGCTCCGAGCAGCATATTTGGGTTTCTCAGTCCTGTGCTGGGAAGACCCCATCCGTGGCCACTGCCACCAAGGAGATTCAGGACGGGAACATGGGGAAGGACCAGAGAGACAGGAGACAGGCAGGGAGCAGAGGGCAGGGGCGGCTGGATGCCTGGCCACAGGTGAGGGACAGCAAGAGGCACGGACAGGGAGAGGGCACCAGAAATGCTGAGTCAGTTGCTCCTCGAAGGTGACACAGCAGATGGAAATCTCAAACCCTCCAAGCAGCGTCCTGCATACTCTCCTTGCCTCCTGTCCCCTCTCCAGAGGACCCTTTAGGGCAGGAGCAAGGCTGGCCACCTTCTGGTGGGTGCTGGCTCCAGCCTGGGGGAGCGAGAGCTGGTCTCACAATAAAAATCAACTATAGCTGGGGCACCTGGGTGGCTCTGTTGGTTGGGCATCCGCGTTCGGCTCAGGTCATGATCTTGCGGTTCGGGGGTTGGAGCCCCGCATCGGGCTCTGTGCTGACAGCTCAGAGCCTGGAGCCTGCTTCAGATTCTGTGTCTCCCTCTCCCTCTGTGCCTCTCCCACCTCTCCAAAATAAACAATAATTTTTTTTTTAAAAAAATCAACTGTAGCTCATTCTGCTTCACTTGGGGACTGGCACCCTTTGACAATTTATCTTTTGGGATGAGTAATACAAATGAATAATAATAATAATAATAATTCTTCCAGTTGGTATTGATGTACAACGAACCACACCAAGACTTGCTGGCACAAAACAACCATTGTATTTATGCTCACTTGTTCTGCGGGTCAGGAATTTGGACAGAGCAGAGTGGAAACAGCTTGTCTCTACCATGACATCTGCGGCCTCAGCTGGACAGCTTGACAACTGGAGATGATCCAATGGCTAGGAGGTGGAATCATCTGCGGGTCTCTTCATTGCCTGTCTGGCACCTGATGGTGGCTGTTGGCTGGGACAACTCGGTTGTTGGCCAGGACATTGATATAAAGCACATCCATGTGGCCTCTCCAAACATGCGGGCGTGTTTGGGCTCCCCCACAGTATGGCGGCTCGGCTCCCCAAGTGAGCCATCCAGAGAACAAGGAGGAAGCCCATGGCATTTTCCTAAACCAGCCTCAGATGTCACAAAGGACCATTTCTTCTACACTATTGGTTAAAGCAATCACAAGGGTTCACTCAAGTTCAAGTTGTAATCTCCACACTTAATTGTGGGGAGGATCCAAGCCGAGTCATAAGACAAACCCATGGGATGGGAGGTATTGTTGGTGGGTGGCTCAGTCGGTTAAGTGTCCGACTTCAGCTTAGGTCATGATCTTGCAGTTTCATGGGTTTGAGTCCCGCATCAGGCTCTCTGCTGACAGCTCAGAGCCTGGAGCCTGCTATGGATTCTATGACTCCCTCTCTACCTGCCCCTCCCCTGCTCGTGCTCTGTTAAAAAAAATTTTTTTAATGCCAAACAATCATAACTAATACCTGAGTAGCGCTTGCTCTCAGTCACTGTTCTAACCACTTTACAGAAGATAATCGGATCCATTAGGTGCCATTATTGTCTGCATTTTACAGATCAGTAAACTGAGGCAATGAGATGCTTCCTGTGTGTGTGAGGGAGTGGAATGACCCTTTGGCTGATGAAGAGGAGGCCAGGATGCGGAGGATGGCTGGCTAGAGAGAGACAAATCACTCTTTACCAGTGGTTCTCAAAGCAGTGTCCTGGGGACCAGCAGCATCAGCTGCACATTAGTAATGCAGATGTCCAGGCTCAGCCCCAGACCCCCTGAATCAGGCTCTGTGGGGGTGGGGCTGCGTTTCCACAGGCCCTCCAGGGGATTCTCATTCTGGGGTCTGTTTGCATTTACATAATAAAGGCTCGGACTTTTCCTTGCAGCCGGCAGACCAGAGAGAGGAGGGAAGATACCAAGGTCTGTTGGAACGGGTGAGAAAATTGAAAGCTCTGGAATGAAGGAGCCCTGAGGACGGTTGCAGGGAACAATGAGGAAACAGAGAGAAATTTCCTAGGGCAACACATGACCGATAACTGTTTAGAAACAGGCAGGTTGGAGATCACGCTTGAGGCTGTTTCCCCGTTTCAGGCTACAATGACTCTCTGTAAAGTCCAACCATGTCTCTCTATACGCATCTATACACATACAGAAGGTAGGGCTCTGTATCTATAATCTATAATCTGTAATCTATAATCAGCCTTGGTCAATGGGTCTATTAACTGCCTTGGATAATCAGCCTCTCTTCCTGACTTCGGCCCCTAGTACACGTCCCAGCCTCCACCTGGAAAATGCTCTTCTCACCCCCACCACCACCCGACCCTTGGCCTGCGCGATCCCTACTCATCTTGCTGGGTTCAGCCGGGTTTCACTCCCTCAGGAGACCCTTCTCCACCCCTGCGGAGGTTATCCGCTCTTCCTCCTACAGCCTCTCTCATAGCACTGTGTGCCTTTCCTGCAAAGAACTTGCTTGGGTCAGAACCCTTCTACTTTGTAAGTAACTGAAACTGAAGTTAGGCCATCCTAACCGAAAAAGATGCTTTATTAACTCATACGACACCCAAGTCCCAGAGATGAGGTGACTCACGGATGTCTGGGACTTGAAATCTCCTCCATTCCCTCCAGCTCTATCTATTCTCTCTCGGTCTCGCCCCTCCCTACCCTGCACCTGCTCACATCTTGACTCTTTCGCCTTCTTTTAGACTGACCCCATTTTTCTTTTCCTCCTGAGAAATGGTTCTGCGTGTGGCTGGGGTTGAGGAGGGTAAGCGGGCAGCTGCAGGGCTCCATCCATACCTCCATCCTTTCCATGTCCTTTGGCCCATATAAACTCCCAGGAGGGAGCTCCCTATTGGCTCTGTTGGGTCACGTGCCCATCCTGGAGCCAATCACTGCAGCCAGAGGGATGAACGGCTGTGATTGGCCAGCACGGGTCACATGCTCTCCCCACCCAGAATGTAAGCCTAGGTAAGGGTATAATCGGCAAGCCTTGGAAGAACTCCACAGTATGGAGAAAGGGGCAGGTCCCCTGAAGAAAGTGAGGTGCCTTGGGCTGAAGAAAGGGCGAAAGGTGTCCAATTAGAAAAAGAGCAGATAACTGTGTCAGCCGCTGTCACATCTAGAATTATCTACTTGAGTCATTATTTATTTGACCTTTCCCCACTAACAGCCCCTTGGGGTCAAGGACCACGCCTGTGGGAGCCTACCTTTGGTACTTTAGGGAAGGCTGCTAAAGAGAGCTGGCTCGAAGGCTTGCGAGCCTCCTACCTGCACACATCTGATGGGGGAGAGATGGAAGTTGTCCCTCGGGCTGGCTGTTCTCCCTGATGCAGGTGGAACAGAGATGACTAGTCCCATTTTGCAGATGAGAGCACTGAGAGGAGTAAAGTGACTTGCTGAAGGGCTCTCTGCTCAGAAGTGACAGAGTCATGATTGAAGCCAAGATTTCACTCCATTTAAGAAAACAAAACAGGGGCGCCTCGGTGGCTCAGTCAGTTAAGCATCTGACTTCTGCTCAGGTCATGATCTCACGGCTCGTGGGTTCGAGCCCTGCGACGGGCTCTGTGCTGACAGCTCAGAGCCTGGAGCCTGCTTCAGATTCTGTGTCTCCCTCTCTCTCTGACCCTCCCCTGCTCACACTGTCTCTCTCTCTCTCTCTCTCAGAAATAAATAAAACACTTTAAAAAAAATTTTTTAGGGCAAAATGTGAGATTCTTAGGCCAGAGCCAGAGCTCGCCATGCAGACTCCTGAACCCAGCAATGCCACTCTGTCACTTCCTCTGTACCCCAGTGACCCACTTGCTGCACCGTTGACATTTGATTCCTGGTGCTTTGGCAAGCAGGGTGAAATGGAGGCTGGGAAAATGCCATTGGAAATTAAAAAGCACAGTATTTTCACCACATCCTTCCCCCTCCAACCCTGTCTCCCAGTCTACAGATGCCAAACCGGAGAGCCACGCTGCACTCTATTGACTCATAACTACAGGGAGAGGCCACAGAGAGACCCACTCACCACTCTCCATCCAGGAGACACCCACCTTGACTGATGGCCTGGGGCAAGAAACAGAATTATTATTCCCATTTGACAGGTGTGGACATTGTGGGGGGGGGGGGAGAACGAAGCCATTTTTAGCAAGCATAACTGATGGCTTTTCTCGCCAAAAGCTAGTCTGTCAACTGAGTTCCTGGAAAAGGGTAGAAACTTTTGCCCAGAGATCTCTCAGAGATGAGCATACATATTTGATTAAAAAAAAAAAATTAAAGCACATTCTAATGCATCCATACACATTCTCTCTGGGTCCTTTCATACCCTTTAGGTAAGGTTCATTAGTGAACCCATTTCACAAATGACAAAACAGGTCAAAAGCTAAAGTCTTGAGTTATTAGTCCCTACTCCGACAAGTGTGGTAGCAACCCCAACGTTGACAATGAAATCCTCACCTGTTCTTACAGGCCTCCTGACAATCCTAGCTCGACATGATACAACAAACACTGGGGTTTTCTTGAGTGCCCACTGATGGGAGCCATGGGGATGCAGCTCTCTGATGTAAGAAACTTCTAGCAGAGTCCGGGAAACAGAGAACTGTTAGGTGTGGAATCTGTGGACATAGATACCTGTTTTTTTTTTTTTTTCCATTGCTCAGTATCTCTTTCCCCCTTCTAAGCAAAAGGCTTAGACGTTTTAGGGGGACCATCTCTTCTCCGCACCGTGTGCTTTTGTTCATCCTACCTGAATCCTCACATTCCCCAAGTCCAATTCCAAAGGTAGGGCATGTTACCCGTGCTGGCCAATCATAGTGTTTCATCCCTCTGGTCACAGTGATTGATTGTCAAGAATGGGCTTGTGACCCAAACCGAGCCAATGAGAGTGCTTCCCTGGGAATTCACACGAGGACACAGGGAGGAAGGAAACGTCCAGGATGTAGTGATGGGAACATCTCTGTGCAGTCACCTCTCCTTCAGGCCCAGCCACACACAGAACACCCGCTTCTGGGATGAGAAATGGAGTCATTATATAAGACAGGCTTCAAGTCCCGGAAGTCCAAGGGCAAGCGCTCCAAACAAGGGAGCCGGGTAGAAGAAGCTGGAGCGCCTTCCTAGCCTTGCTTCAGAAGTCCCAGAGCCTCCCTGCCGCCCTATTCTGTCGGTCACCAGCGCACCCCCAAGCCTGGCTCTCGCAGGGAGAGGAGAATGGGACCCCCATCTCTTGGTGAGAGGTGTGTCCGGGAATTTACGAACATCTTTAGAACCACCACGTCTCCTGTTGCCCCTTAGCCAGCCTGGGGCCCTGACCTTCTGTTCTTTCCAAGGCTGATGGGCATTCAGAAGCAGCTACCACCACACAGCCCAGCGCAGCTGCAAGTCATTCCTGACGACATTTTCGTCGTATGCGTAGAAATACTGCCTAACGGTGACCAGAAGAGAGGAGACGCGGAAACAGTACACAAGGGCCCTGCAGCGCTTTCTAGCTCCTTCTGGAAAAGGAAATGAAAGAAGCTAGGACTACCCCTCCCATTAGCAGACTCCTTTACAGCTCTCATTATCTTTCATACCTAAGCAGCTCTGTGAGTTGGGCAAGATAATTGTCCCCGTGTCCCAGAGGAGGTCCTGGGGCTTAGAGAGAGAGAATGAATTGCTCATGACGGTGCGTAATTCATAGAGTCTGGATCCCAAGTCCCTGGTGCTTTAATTGGGGGTGTGTTGGTCAGGGAGGGGGAAGGGAGTCCATCCCCTTATTTTTAACCTGTGCTCTCCATCCTGTGAACCATGCATGTCTCTTAGATCATAGGGTAGAAGCGGGTCTCACCAGTGAGGTTTACACCCATCTTAACTGCTCAATAAAACCTCATGAGACTTCCTCAAATCCAGAGAAGTTAAGTCCTGACACTTTAACAGCTCGTTCACGATACACAAACCAGATGGACCTGGGCCTTGAATCCATTTCACACCATCAGGCAGCAATCACATTGCAGGCTGCGCGGGCTGGCTGGGTATAGAACCTTGTTCTTTGTTCTGTCTGCAGACACCCTGGGCCAGGGGTGGGGGGTACCTATTTCCTGCCTTGCATCTGTTTATAAACGCACCACCAAAGGAGAAGGGCTGGTGTTGGCCTTTCCCTCTGGATTTAAAACACACTTTGGGCTCTTCGCACATGAAGACAGGTAGGATTTTTGGAAACTGGCATTCTCTGAAGAAATTGGCTGGGACACGAGGTCTCCTTAGAGAAAGATAAAAGCATAGTCTTTGGCTTTTATGCTTCTGGGGAGGAAATGGAGTGGTGTAGAGCATGGACTCTGGATCCACAGAGACCTTGGTTCAAACCCAACTCTGCCACTCACTGTTAATTTAACCAAGACAAATGACTTAATCTCCAAGCCGGTCCTTTGTCATCCTTAAGATGGGGATTGCATGAGGTTGTTGCGTCTAGGGTAATCACGAGCGTGACGTGGCTGGCACATAATATGTGCTCAGTTTGTGGTCATAACTGAAGCTCCAAGAGCTCAGGGAGGCAGTGAAGGGGGCAGGTAATGGCCTTATTAAGAATTCCATTCAGAAAATGTACAAGTCAGCATTTCCCAAAAGGTGACCCAAGGGGCATGGTTTCAGAAAGTGTTCTGTGAGGGGAAAGTGCATGAAATAGGTCTATCTACAATTCAGTTTGGGAAATAGTGGGTAAGACAAAAATAAATACCCTTTGGTTAGTTGTATTTTTAAATAGTTCTCAGGGCCTCTAATATGTGAGTACACTCTTGTGGATTTCCCAGGTGGCAAAAATGAAAAATACAGTTAAGGGTGTGTCTGAGATGGGGAAACAGGTAAACTGCCACATATTTGATCATAGAAGATGATAGAAAGATAGATGATAAATAGGTGGAGGGATGGATGGATGGATGGATGGGTGGACGGATGGACAGATGGGTGGGCAGGTGGATGGATGGATGGATGGACAGACGGATGATAGATGGGTGAATGGACGGATGATGGATGGATGGGTGGAGGAATGGATGGATGGATGGATGGGCAGGTGGATGGATGGATAGATGGAAAGACAGAGAGAGAGAGAGAGAGAGAGAGAGATGATATTTTCCCCCTCAGAATCTCCTTTGACATGTTCAGGCAACTAGTATTTTGTAGAACACAATTTGAGAAAATCTGGTGTAAATAATGCCACAAAGCCCCTACAGAAGTAGAGAGGGGATGATGTTCAGAGATGCAGAAGTAAAGGGAGTTACTTTGTACTGGAGAAGAGACACTCTTTTTATTTTGGTAGAAGGAAAGGAGGAAATGTTAGAATTTTAGTAATGGTTGATGGTACAACCAAAGGAGAAAAGGAGGAACTTGAGCCAGGAAACCATGGCTGTCATTTTCCCCCTGAGATAAGGTACAAGGTGGCCTGGGAGAGCCAGAGAAGAGGCCAGGGGGGTGTGGGGCAGAGGAAGGCATAAGTCATCAGAGAGAAAGGGAAAATGTCCACGATCCCTTGAGTTTTTAGAAAAAAATCATTATCAATTTTTACCAATGATTAACTCTATTTTTTAGTCCTCTAAGGACTTATTTTGAAAGAACTCTACAGAATTTGGTGGTCTGCATATTTTAAAATGTCTTATTTATTTTAGAGAGAGAGCGCCCACAAGTGGGGAAGGGGCAGAGAGAGAAGGGACAGAGAACCCAGAGCAAACTCCGTGCTGACAGCAGTGAGCCTGATGTGGGGCTCGAACTCATGAACCATTAGACCATGACCCGAGCCAAAGTCGGACGCTCAACCGACTGAGCCACCCTGGTGGCCTGGTAATCTGTATTTTCAAAAACTCTTTTCACTACAGTGAAGTAATAGAAGTGCTTTGAGTCTTTCCTATCTAGATACTGGGTTAGAAGAACCAAAAATGGTGTCTGCCTTCCCAATAATAGCAATTGCTTACTTAAAAAAAAAAAAAGTGTATTGTTAGACTCAATAAATACCCCAAACATACCAATATCCAAATCCCTGGAGCCTGTGAATTTTACCCAATATGCCAAAACGGCATTTATTGGTGTGATTAAATTAAGGATTTTGAGCCAAAGAGATTATCCTGGGTGGATTATCTGGGTGGGGTCCCAAGTGCAATCATAAGTGTTTTTATAAGGAGGAGGTGGTGGGAGATTTGATATCAGAAGAGGAGGAAGTGGTGAGAAGACAGAAGTGGAGGCTGGAGGGATGTGGCCACAAGCCAAGCAATGCCAGCAGCCACCCGAAGCTGGGAGGGGCAAGGAACGGATTCTCCCTTGGAGTTTCTAGACGGAAGATGGAGCCAGCCCTGCCAACACTTTGATTTTAGCCCCAAATGTTTCAGTTTGGATTTCCGGCTTCCAGAACTTTCTATTGTTTGAAACCACTAAGTTTATAGTAATTTATTACAACCACAAGAGGAAACATACACATGAAATGTGTATGTATAACTGCAGGCATATCTGTGTGCATGTGTGTGTATTTGTTCATGACCTTGAGGTACAGACTGGTAGAATTAACTCCAGTATGCAGGTGGAAAGATTGAGAAACAGAAGAGTTCAGAGACTCAGCTTCAGGTATCACGGCTAGAGAGGGGGTGAAGCCAGGCCTCAGACCAGGGGAGTCTTGGTTCAGAGGCTATACTCACCCTCACTATGCTGCCCCTCATGGGGTTGATGCATGTTGGGGAAAGTCAGGAAAGAAAGGAGGCCCAGAATTACAGAATGGATGGGGCGGTAATAAGAAGGAATGGAATTAAAGACGATTCACACTCGGCAGCTTGGATGGAGCACTGGAAATGGCCTAAATGCCCTAGAACTGAAGGTTGCTTCATACCCCAGGACCCCTGGCCCTTAGGACAATATGAGGAGCGCAGGAAAGCTCCCGGATGCTGTGTTCAAGGTAAGTCTCATCTCTAAGCAGCTATAAGGCTTTGGACAAGTGGTTTTACCTCTATGAGCCTCAGTTTCCTTTTCTGAGAAATGTGGCATAATAGTAACCACCTCATAGGGTCGTTGTAAGGATTAAATGAGATTATACATGAATGAGATTATACATGAGCTGAGCTGGGTGCCTGGCATAGAGTAAAGCCTCAAGGATACACTGTTACTATTGACTTCATTATCACCACACAATACCACACAGCTGTCCACAATCATCTTGACTTTTGGATGCTAAAAAATTGGCATACTCAGTAATGTAGCAGGTTAGAAATTAGTAAACTCAGAGAGTCTGGGTGGTTCAGTCGGTTAAGTATCTGACTTTGGCTCAGGTCACGATCTCACAGTTCATGGGTTCGTGCCCCGCGTCGGGCTCTGTGATGACAGCTCAGAGCCCGGAGCCTGCTTCCGATTCTGTGTCTCCGTCTCTCTCTGACCCTCCCCTGCTCACGCTGCCAATCTCTCTCTCTCTCTCTCTCTCTCTCTCTGTGTGTGTCTTTCTCTCTCTCTCTCTGTCTCAGAAATAAATAAAACATTAAAAATTAAAAAAAAAAGAAATTAGTAAACTCAGTGTACTAATGTGGAGAAAACCATCTGTAGGGGAAAGAGTTGTTTTCTCTAGGGGATGAACCTATGCTTTTTTTTCTTTGTTCTGTTTCTTTAAAAAAATTTTTAGATGTTTATTTTTGAGAGAGAAGGCAGGGTGGGGAGAGGCAGAGGGAGGGAGGCAAGATATGAAGCAGACTCAGCACTGACAGCATAGAACCTGATGCACAGCTCGAACTCACAAACTTTGAGACTACAACCTAAGCCAAAGTCAGATGGTTAACCGAGTCAGCCACCCACACACCCCTGTTCTTTTTTAATTGTGATAAAATACATGTAACATAAAACTTACCATCTTCGCCATTTTCAAGAGTACAATTCAAGTGTGTTAAATATAGGGGCGCCTGGGTAGCTCAGTTGGTTAAGCATCCGACTTCAGCTCAGATCATGATCTCACAGTTTGTGGGTTTGGGCCCCCATGTCGGGTTCTGTGCTGACAGCTCAGAGCCTGGAGCCTGTTTTGGATTCTGTGTCTCCCTTTCTCTTTCTCTCCACCCTTCCCCCACTCATGCTGTATCTCTGACTCTCTCTGAAAAACAAATAAACGTTAAAAACATTTTTTAAAATTTTTTAAAGTGTTAAGTATATTTACATTGTGTCTTTCGTTCCTTTTGTTCCTTTTTTTAAATTTTCTACATTTTCCCAGAAGGGGCACAAATTACTTTTGTGAACACATCACAGCAAAACATATTTTAATACAGCTGGAAAGAGGAAGGATTGGTTAACAAAAGACACACACAAAAAACAAAGGAAATGCGTAGTTGCAACTTGTAAGGTGGTTCAGAGCACAAAAGGCTTAAAAATGGCTTATAAATCTTCTTTTAAAAGACAAAAGGCTGAAAGAGAGAAATGGGCGAAAGAAATGAATAATCAGTAAGACATGAAGAGATGTTAGGTCTTAGAAGAAATAAGAGAAATTAACCCACAGGGGCTGGCCCCCTGACCAACATTTCAAAGCACTTGTATTATTGATGAAGGGGTGGCCTATTTCCCCTACACCTGCCACAAAATTCTGAACTAGTGCTTTACATCTTCACAGAAGGCGGCTGCGTTCCACTCGGTAATATCCAAGGGTCTTTTAGCTCTACCTCTAATGGTTTTACTTAGAAATCTCTTGTATGGGGCACCTGGGTGGCTCAGTTGATCGGTTGAGCGTCCGACTTTGGCTCAGGTCATGATTTCACGGTTCGTGGGTTTGAGCCCCATATTGGGCTCTGTGCTGACAGCTCAGAGTCTGGAGCCTGCTTCGGATTCTGTGTCTCCCTCTCTCTCTGCCCCTCCCCCTGCTCACGCTCTGTCTCTCTGACTCTCAAACATTTAAAAAAAAAGAAAAAAAATTTTTTTAAATTAAAAAAGAAATCTGTTCTAAAGACACACCCCTGCATGGACAGAGAAGAATGAAAACACTACCGGTTTAGTACAGCATTTCTGCACCAAAAAAAAATTGGAAAAGCTATTTGGAAGTAAAGCCATGGAGGACTGATTACATGAATTATGATACAGCCATATTATGGAATATGAAGTTACTGTTTTACAAACGGAATGAAATACCCGTGTCCGCCACGGAAAGACGCCCATGATGTTCACAGGGGAGAAAAGCAAACATCAAGACAATGAGGGCAGTGTGTGCCCATCCGTGTTGTAAAATACAGACCATACACGAACTACAGTCTGTGTGTGTGTGTGTGTGCGTGTGCGCGTGCATGCACGTGTGTGTGAACGCACATTCAAAAAATTTATTGAGATTTACCCCAAGTGTTAGCAGTAGATAGGGGAATGAGATTTGCAGATTATTTGGATTTTTTTAAATTTGGAAGAACATGTAGCAATTCTACTCTGAAGAAGGAGGAAGGGAAGGAGGAGAAGGGGGAGGGGGAGGAAGAGGGAGGAGAAGCCAACACACTAGCCCTGCCTTCAAAGAGGAATTTTATCATCGTGGAGCATTCTTGAATGCCCTCAGATGCAGACGCAGCTGATGGTCCCCCCGAAGGGGTCAAGGGCCTGCGCAGCAGACGGCTGGGCCAAACTCTTGCAGACCGATCACTATCCATCTTGGTCTCAAAGTCAGGAAGTCGCTTGCACTGCCTCTGTCAATAACTCACGGCAGGGCTTAATAAACTCTCCTCGCCGGAAGTTCTTCCTCTCATCACAGCTAAGTCTTTCCTGCTGCCCCGTCAGCCCTAAGCATGGGTCACCTTTTCCACCCCACGTCCTTGCAGCCAGCGGCCCAGAGTGAGGAACAGGACAGGGACCGCATGGATTTTCTGCCGCGCGTCCCTTCTGCCCCTTGCAGGTGAGGTCCCTGGAACCACAACCATCTGTTAGAGCCCAGACTGTGCAGGCGTCTCTCTGCAGCTCAAGGGGTCCCTAAGGGCCCCCCGCCCGCCCATCACCAGCACTGGATGCTGCGCTCTGCGTAAACTCCACCTCCCTGGCCTCTTCCTGTCATATTTCATGCATCCCGATGGTCACTCAGGCCAAGATTTACGGAATTCATATCCTTTCGAGCTGAAGGAAAATGGGAAAGTCAAGATTTACTATCCCCCTAGGTAAATCTAGGAAGGGGTGGACCCAGGAGCTCAGGGGCGGTGGGGGGGTGGGGGTGGGGGTTGCAGAGGTGACATGGAGAGACAAACATTTATTTGGTCAGAGCCTCATCAAGGCGGGGCCTGGGTTTCTGCCATTCCTGACAGCAAGCACGTTTCTTCCGGAACCTTCCTTCCTCTCACAGGCCCCACTAGAGTGTGGGGTACAGCACTAGGGGCCACCGATGACAGAAGACCACTAAGAGAGAGCGTCTGCTCTCCATAAACTCAGTGTTCCTAGAAGAGGATGAACAGGTACATCAATAATTCTTATCTTGAGCAAAGATGTTTTAGACTTGTGTTAGGACAGTGATGAAAGACATGTCCTTGGAAATCAGTGGAGCCCTCCCCTTGCAGCTCACTGGTAGAGATGTTTGGGCCATTTATTTTAACCTTGCCGACTCTTCATCTCCTTATCTGTGAACTGGGATTGATCAGCGCCCTTTCTTTGTGGGGACTCGCTGTGCATTTAAGAAACGAGCATGTGAAGGATTCTAGAACCAACTGGGATTCCCAGTTCTGGGACTCACCGGCTGTGTGACATTAGGTAGGTCACTGAACTTCTCTGTGCCTCCATCGTCCCGTCCGCAAAATGGGAACCACAGGAAGAGCACCAACCTCACGGGCCGGCATTAACATAAGTTAACATCCATGAGGCACCGAGAACAGTGCGTGACCATAATGAATACCATATGGGTTTGCAATTAGTAGTAACACAGTGAATGCGTGTGGAAGATAAATCTGGAAGGTAAAGTGGCATCAGATAATTCTGAGGTCAAACGGGGGATTAGATCAGCATGGCCGAGGGGGTTAGTGGCTCGGGCTTATCTAGCGGTGGGAGGTGCGTAGGCATAAGCATTCGCTCAGCTTATTAGCATGTGTGCATTTTGGTGAGCACACATTACACCTCCATGAAAAGTCAAGACTTCCGTAATAACATTTTTAAATAAAAATGAGAACAGTACAGGCTCCGTAGTCAGATTGCTTACGTATACGTCTCGGACCCACAACCAACCAGCCATCTGAGCATGGCCGAATGTCCTCACCTTGGTGCCTCTACTTTTGAGTCTGTAAAATACAAGTAAATTCTGTGCCCACCCCATAGGGCAGTGGGCTTAAATGAGGTGATACATGTAACCAAAGTCTGGCGAATACTATGCATGCTGACAAATACCATGCACTCAATATAATTTTATCAGCAAAATTCGTGGTTTAGAGTTTGCGTCCCAGGTTTGCGACTACCTGTGTCTCTTCTCAAAGCTGTGGCTTTGAGACAGTCATGTCTCCTTTTGTTACTTCAAATTCCTGCCTCATTACAGGCAACCGTAAGGCCCCCTCTGCAGAGTTATTGCAAGGGTTGGAGAGAAGGTATGTAAAACCGCACTGATAGACACCTAGCCTTTGGTTATCCATCATTATCACCATCACTGTCATCTACTATGGCATCAACATCACCATCACTGTCATTGGTCCAGGTTCAAGATAAGAATACACTGGGTCATGGTGGCCCCAGGGCAGCTGTGGAAGGTTGAAAAGGTGACATGAAGGCTGGCAGTGGATGGAAGGAGACCCTCCCCCAAGCTGGGCTCCCCACCCACACAACCTATAGCCACTCTGTTAATACTTCAGTCAAAAATTATCTATGGAGGGGAAACCATGAGGAACAGGTGATCGAACAGCCCTAGACACAAGGCGAGATGTGTCTCACCTCCTTCCTCCATGGAGGGATCCATAGGACCCCTCACCCTTCTGGAAGAATTCATGAATCCTTGACACCTCACCTCCCAGATTGAGAGCCAACATAATCTCAGGACACCGCAGTGAAACTCAAGGAGATTCGGTCCGCAGGTCGCTATGAAACAGTAATAATGATTGATATCGCTGTCCAGTGCTAAGAACTAGGCTTTGTATACAGTAGGTGCTCAATAAACATCTGTTGAACAAATAAATGGTTTCAACATTCAGTTTTGAGGTGCCTATTATGTGCCAGGCAATCTGATAAGCATCTTACATCTTAAGGAAGCCACACAATCGCCCCACGAGTAGATTCCTATTGCTTGCTCTGGTTGACACGGAAGGGAAATTCGTCTCAGAGGGGGAAAGCCACATGCCCACAGTCGCACAGCTGTAGAGTGGCACAGCCAGCCTTCAACTCGAGTTGAGGGAGATTTCCAAGCTGGTGCCCTTCCGATTTGCCTTGTTTCCTGTCAAGTGACTTACAGTCTGTAAGCTCACATCCTATCCACCCGCCACCCCCACCCACCGGCCCAGCCTTCACCCGAGTGTCTTGACCCGACCAGACATCCAGAGGATTTCCAATAACTGCCCTCCTGAATGAATGAACAAATGTCACAGACCATCTGCTGAAATCTCCCTGGGAACATACGTCTTGTTCAACTTTCGAACAAGTTGAAGTGTCTTTCCTTCCCGGCTCCCCTGGGCCTCTTAAAATTTGGGGAGGATGCAGCAGCCCTCAGGCATAGTATCTGTCCCAGGGCCGACGATCAATGGGAGATTAACATCCGTAAGTCACAGAACACTGTGGTTATTTTTCCCATTTAGTTGTCAGCCCCAGGATCCAAAATGTTTCCCCAACATGACCCCAAACAAAGTCACTTCATGGCAGTAGTCTCCATTTTTGCACCAAGAAAGGAGACGCGTGACACCTGCTCTGTTTCCGTCCCTGGGGTAAGTGAGGCCAAAGTAAGAGTTTAGAGAGTAAGCCTGGGACTGGGGGGCCATGGTTCAAATCCCAACTCTGCCTTTGACCAGCCTGTGACCTTACGTATGAGAACCTTCCAGCATCTCCATTTCTGCATCTCAATAAGGCAAAGTATTAAGATGTTAAAACATATAGGGGCACCTGGGTGGCTCAGTCCATTCAGCGTCCGACTTTGGCTCAGGTCATGATCGCTCAGTTTGTGGGTTCGAGCCCCTCGTCGAGCTCTGTGCTGACGCTCAGAGTCTGGAACCTGCTTTCGATTCTGCCTCTCTCTCTGCTGCTCCCTTCCTCATGCTCTCTCTCTCTCTCTCTCTCTCTCTGAAAAATAAATAAACATTAAAGTTTTTTTAAAAAAAGATGTTAATACATATAATGTTAATAAATACTTGCTTTAAAGGTCATGATGACAACTCAGAACACTATCAGGACCACATTATGTATTATGTTAATAGAAATTATTCCCATCCTTCATTTTATTCTAAGACTTTGTGTATGTAAAAACAGCTTTTATTTTACTCGGGGACATAGGACATGTTAACTGTACACAACAACTGTGAGGCTTGCCTCAGTGTCAGAAACAATAGAATATGAAAAGTAGTGCGATTTTGCATTCAGGAAAAAAGGTAGTGCTGTTATCACAATGAATGCAAATACCTTCATCAGCTGTGAAAAACAAAAACAAGGAAGAAAAAGAGCTAAAATGGGAAGGTAGGCCTTATCACACCCTATGATGGGTCATGAGATGAAGACTCAGAGAAGTCAGACACCTGCTGTAGGTCACACAGCAAGTGATTTCCTCTCAGCTCAATCTCAGCTCCAGGTTTCATTCTATAAGACTACGTTGCTTCTGTTCTGTTTTACTTTGCTTTGCTTTGCTTGATTTATTAATTTTTTTTTTTTTTATTTCTAGGAGAGAGAGAGAGAGACAGCGTGAGCAGGGGAGGGTCAGAGAGAGAGGGAGTCACAGATTGAAACAGGCTCCAGGCTCTGAGCTGGCAGTCAGCACAGAGCCCGACGCGGGGCTCGAACCCACGAACCGCAAGGTCGTGACCCAAGCGAAAGTCGGACGCTTAACCGACTAAGCTACCCAGGCGCCCCTGATTTATTAATTTTTTTAAGTTTTTTTTTTAAGGTTTATTTATTTTTGAGAGAGACAGAGACAGCGTGAACTGGGAGGGTCAGAGAGAGAGGGAGACACAGAATCTGAAACAGGCTCCAGGCTCTGAGCTGTCAGCACAGAGCCCGACGTAGGACTTGAACTCACGAAAGATGAGATCATGACCTGTGCTAAAGTTGGATGCTTAACTGACTGAGCCACCCATGCGCCCCTATTTTATTTTGTTTTTAAACTGCTCCTGCTTCTACACTTGGGCCTTGGTTAAGTCTTCTGCTTTAGAGGAATTACCTGGGCCATGGTTGACCTGTGGTCTGCTTTGTTCTGTGTGTGCCAATGCTAAGTCACTGGAAGGGGCTGCTCTGGGGGACTCTGTTGAAAGGGATTCTGAATTCATATTTGAGGTCAGTAGAAAAGGCTCATTACCAGTTGTGGGGACTGCATGGGAGAGTGACAGCCACCGTGCTAAGTATCTGCTATGCTGGAAGCTGGCATCTGAGATCTATAGACAGTTTAAGTTCAATGAGCTAAAAGGCCTTTGGACACAACCTGGCCCATCCCCTGTGTTTTATATGAGAAGAGAATGAAACTCATAGACTGTGAGTCCCCTGAGGAGACAGAGATTGGTCCAGAATCGCCAGAGCATCCTTTCCAAGATCCCAAGATAGACACACACAGAGGATGACCCGTCTCAGGTGCACCCAGTTCAGAGCCACTCCATCAGCACAGGCCACTGCTGTCCCATCTGGGCCTTCCACCCTCCCCCACCATGGCCACAAGGAGGTCCCCTGAGGGGCGGCGAAGCTTTCACCCCTACGCAGAGGCTCCTGAAAAGGGGAGCGGGGGTGTCTCTCTTCTCCCATCTTCCATGCTTTTGGCTGTGTTTATGCTATTCACAAAGTGGCTTCCTGTTTCGAAGAGGAATGAGCTTTTTAAAGGGTTATAAATGCAACTCAAAAGGTTTTTTGGACATCAAATGGCTCATAAAAAAAGGAACGTTTCGACGACTTCAGCATAAATGAATGAAAAACATACGGTGTGTGCCTCCCGCTCTTCCGTGGCACCAAAATCTTCTGGCAAAAGAGAGAAGAAGCAGCAAGTGGTTTGGCTTTCACTGTATCTGGGGCTTGAGTTTCCAAGGTCCAAAAATGTAGCTTTTATTGCAGTCTAGAGCATATTGGAGTAGAGAGGTTGCCTGTTATTAAACTACAAATAAATAAATAAATAAATATACACAAAAACATTTCCATAGCTGCTTTTAAAAGTCTGTTCTCACTATCTCGCTGACTTCAATCGAATCACAGGTTCCAATTTATGCTTCAAAAGCAGGACCTCTCAATCGGGGCACTGTTGACCTTTGGGCCAGGTGATCCTTTCTGGTAGGGGTTGTCTGAAGTTGGGTGTCCAGCAGCTTCCTTGGTCTCTACCCCTAGATGCCAGGGCAGCCCCCAAGAAGTGATGCTCAAAAACACTCACTCCCTCCACTGAGAGCCAATTTTGTAGAGTCACAATTCATTAACCTAGAGTGTTCTAGATTCTGTAACATTGGAAGGTAAATGGAAATAAATGAATAAATGCAAGAAAACCATACTGACTTTTTTAAATGTGTATTTATTTATTTTTAGAGAGAGACAGTGAGCAGGGGAGGGGCATAGAGAGAAAGAGAGAGAGAGAGAGAGAGAGAGAGAGTCCCAAGCAGACTCTCCACACCATTAGCTCAGAGACCAATGCCAGGATTGAAATCATGAACCATGAGATGGTGACCTGAACTGAAATCAAGAGTCAGGTGCTTAACTGACAGAGCCACCCAGACACCCCCCCCCCCGCAATTGACTTTTAATAAGAAAACCCAAATAAAATAACTGAGTTTTGGTATTTCACTGAAAGATATAGGTAGATCATTACTTGCATTATTATATACTTTTTACCCGAGTAATGTTGAAGGGTCACATGGCCAGCCCACACAAATGTCTGAAGCTCAAACACAAGCCCGGAGTTGGCAAACCTGCCTTTGTGCGCTCAAAAGAGTGGCCATGAAAACCATGCACTGAAGGTTTTCATTCAAACACACCCTGAGCCTAACTGTTTTCTGTTTCTCCAGGGATATAATCAGCTTGAACTACTTCTATCAAAGACAGCATATGGTAATCATGTAAAGGGTTGTGTGTAAATGTGTTGGGGCTCTATGAGATATTTAAAGGACGGGAGATAGAATGACCAACCATCCTGGTTAGCTCAAGACTATCCGACTTTAGCACCGAAAGTCCCACATCTCATGATGAACCTCACAGCTCCAGTGAATCCCAACTGTTGGTCATGCTCATGGGAGAACACAGACTTTTCAGAGAGAGCCTATACATACTTCCATAACTGATGGCTGTCAACAAAGAAAAAAGAGAGCGAGCTTCTAAAATCACCCACAAAGACATACAAAGCTTACCTGTGTAGGGCCGTTGTGTGTACCGCAAGCAACCTCACATATATGGATTGTGGACATCCTTGAGTTTATTTCATTACCACTCAGTAACTGAGGTCCAGAAGGGCCCCTTGGCATATGATACATACCAAGTCTTAAAGTGATGCCACCGAAAATGATGAAGCAGGGGACTCCAAGCACCTGTCACCCCATAGACACATTGAAAAGCAAGCAAAAATGGGCAGAATCAACTTTTCCTCAACTCTGGAAAATAGAGGTTTACAACAACCAAGAAAGAAAAGAAGGCAATTTAAAACGGGTTGGAAAGCTTTGTGGCTCTTGGCTTACCCTGTCCCACCCTCTTCCTTTGCTTGGTGGTGGTCTTGGAAAGAGCCGCATTCCTAGTGAGGAGCCCTGGTCCCTGGCTCTGGAGGATGCAGAGTTGTGTTAGTCTGCTGGGGCGGCCATCACAAAACACCACAGGCTGGGTGACTTAAACAACAGAAATTTATTTCTCATAGTTCTTGGGGCTGGGGGAGCAAGATTGGGGTTTCATCATGGTCAGGCTCTAATGAGAGCCCCTTCTGGTTTGCAGATGTCATCTTGTTACTGTGTTCTCACGTGGTGGGGGTGCGGGGGGTGGTGGCCCTGGTCTCTTCCTCTTTTTATAAGGACACTAATCCCATCATAAGGGCTCCATCCCCATGACAACATCTAAACCAAATCGCCTCCCCAAAACCACATCAACAAATACAATCCCATTGGTGGTTAGGACTTTGACATGTGATTTTGAAGGCAGGGGGACACAATTCAATCCATAGTAAGAGTAGACCTTATTCTTAAAGAATTGTATTTGTATGCTCTAACCTGTCTGGAGGTTACTGGAGGAACAGCATGAGATGCTGTAGCTTAACATCTTTGTTAAGATCTTTGTCCTGCTTAACTCAGAACTCATATATGGCAGAAGAGTGACCACATAGAGGATCCTCCTTCAAAACGTAAGGCAAGTGAATAACGCACTGCCATCTGAAACAAAAGACGACAGTCTAGACAAACATTAAGTGTCCTGAAAGCCTGGGAAGACCAATTAGAAAGAGAGTTTCCTTGGGAGATTAGAGCATTCAAGAGTCACCACATAGACTTGGGAATTTAAAAAGTCACGTATATGCCCATGGCCTGGCACATGGAAGAATGGATTCTCGGAAAGGACCTGAGAAGATTACAAACTTTTTCCTCTAGCAGACATCTAGACTTGGTACAAACTGGAGTGAAGGCTAAGACAAAGTTGTAAATAGCCTGGCTATACATGAAAGTGTGTCCAACACTGTGCCAATCTGCAAAGGCTGAGAATTTTCTGTTTTGCTTTCCTTTCCATTTCTCCTTCCTTCCTTCCTTCCTTTTTTCTCTCTACTTCTTTCTCTTTGGCAGTGGGGGGAGGTGTCCTAGTTTTTAAAGAAGTTCCTGTCAAAGCACTACCCGAACACAAGTTAGAGGAACAGACTTCAGTGATCAAACATGACAGAGACAACAAAGTTTACAAAACTCAGGAAAGTCAGTAGGTAAATAAACTGCTGCAGCCCAAATCCAGCAACACAAATAAATGTGAAGGAGGTAAAAGAATATGATTTCTAGAGTTACCACATAGTAATAGTCAAAATGTATCATTTTGAACAAAAAATTCTAATCATGAAGGAAATAACATGTGGACTATGCACAAAAGAAAGTAGCAGAAAATATCCCTGAAGAGGCATAGACATTAGACTCTGGTCTCTATCGAACTAGACAAAAGATTTTAAATTTTTTTTCACACTTATTCACTTTTGAGAGATGAAGAGAGGCGGAACATGAACAGGGGAGGGTCAGAGAGAGGGGGAGACACAGAATCCGAAGCAGGCTCCAGGCTCTGAGCTGTCAGCACAGAGCACAATGTAGGGGACCGTGAGATCATGACCTGAACTGAAGTTGGACACTAACCAACTGAGCCACCCAGGCGCCCCTAGAGAAAAGATTTTAAATCAACTGTCTTAGATATGGTTGAACAACTACAGGAAATCATGGACAGGGAGCTAAAGGAAATCAAGAGGATGTTTCAACAAGACAGAATTTCACTAAGGAGACAGAAATTAGGGGTTAGTGCTTCCTCAAAAATTACTATATGATCCAGAAAATCCATTCATAAGTATATACTAAAAGAATGGAAAACAGGTGCTCAAATTGTTTTAGTAACTTTCAAATATGCAGCATAGCATCAACTGTAGTGCCATGCTGTGCACCATATCCCATGACTTACTTATTTTGTAGCTAGAACTCTGTACCTTTTGACCTCCTTCACTCATTTTGCCCACCCCCTATCACCCATCGATGGCCAACACCAGTCTGTCCTCTATGTCTATGAGATTGTCTTTCTCGAGATTCCACATGTAAGGGAGATCATACAGTATTTGTCCTTCTCTTGTCTGACTGACTTCACTTAGCATAATGACCTCAAGATCAGTCCATTTTGGTGCAAGTGGAAATATTTCATTCTTCTTATGGGTACATTACATATACAATGTTTAAAGTAATATACGTATATATTTGTTATTACATATATATTATATGTGTTATATAATATCATATATTGTATATATATAAATATGTATTTATCACATTTTCTTTATCCATTAATCTGTCAATAGACATTAGTTTGTTTACACATATTGGCTATTGTGAATAAATGCTACAGTGAACATGAGGCGATATTTCTTCAAGTTAGTGTTTTTGCTTTTGTTTTGTTTTGTTTTGTTTTTCCAGATAAATATCCAGAGGTGGGAGTGCTGTATCATATGGTAGTTCTATTTTTAATTTCTTGAGCAATCTCCATACTGTTTTCCATGGTGGCTTCACCAATTTACATTTCCACCAACAGTGCACAAAAGTTCCTTTTTCCCCACATCCTCGCCAATCAAATTCTTGTACAGAAATATTCATAGCGGTACTATTTATATTTATATTAGCCAGAATGCAGAAACAACCCAAATGCTCGTCCACTGACAAATGGTGGTATATCTGTGTAATGGAATATTACTCAGTTATAAAAAGGAATGAAGTACTGAGACTCACTACAATGTGGAAGGATCTCAAAAACATTACGCTAAGTGAGAGAAGCCAGAAACAAAGGGTCACAAATTGTACGATTCCATTTATAGGAAATATCCAGACCGGATGAATCCATAGAGACAGGAGGCAGATTACTGGTTGCTAGGCGCTCAAGGGGAGGGGGAAGAGGCAGTTACTTCCCACTAAGTAGAGGGCAGTGACTTCCTACTAAGGAGAAGGTGGTGACTTCCTACTAAGTAGAGGGCATTCTTTAGAGATGCTGGAAATGTTTCAGAGCTAGGTGGACATCGTGGCTGCACAATATGGAACATGCAAAGGCATAAATGCCACTGAATTTTCGCTTTCAAATGGCTAATTTTATGCTATGTGAATTTCACATGCCCCTATAAATATACATTTGTTTGCTTCTTATTTTATATGTGCACGGTTTTGATGAATAAATATAGACTTGGGGGACGGAAAGAGCCAAGATTAAGTCTAGTTCCATATCTTGTTTTTATAGACGCAACTATTAAAGCTTATAAGATTTTCCAGGCAGAATGGCTCAAATTTGGAAATAATAATATTAATTTGGATGCTGAAGAGTGCTAATCATAGTTATCTGGGAAATTCATCTCAGTAAAGACCCAGAAACTTGGACTACTGGTCAACAACAGGGAGGGAACAGGAGAGACAGAGCATGCAGTGCTAACATGAAACCCTATCTGCACCCCAGCTCTGAGCATGTACACCTGACTCCTGACCTCTCCCTCTCTGGGGATCTTTACAATAGGTTCTGGGGTACAGGGGCCAGGCACATTTAGGGTAACAAAGAGTCATGCTCATTGGCCTCCCACCTCTCAAAATCACGGCAGCAGCGAGGCCTGGGCCACAACAGCTGAGTACATATCTGGGGCCTCCTACAGGACATTAATTTAACCAGAACACCTCGGGCTAAACAGACAGATAGACAGGAACACACACACACACACATACTCACACACACACAAACACACACACACACATCCCCAGTCATACAGGGTGCTTTCCAGCACCTACCTGTTTTTTAATCACAATAATATCAACCATAACATCCTTTTCATGAGTGCTCATCATGTGCCAGACACATTGCATACGTGACAGCACTGAGCCCTCTCAGAAAGTTGAAAGTAACTTCATTAGAACAATGGAGAAATGATCTGAGAGAGACTATCTCAAATTAAGACTCAACCTCCATATTGTACCATGAACATACCATCCAGGACTGCACGTGAGTGCAACGTGTCTTCTCCCAAACCACAAAAACCCAAGATGTTATAAAGCCATTCAGTTTACCCACTGGGCTTTTTCCATTAGGGAAATCTGAATCTGGCTCCTGGTTTTGCCACTTCCGAACCAAAAAGTTTACCAATCTTTCTTGGCTTCAGTTTGTTCTGTCAACTGGGAAAAGCAAGTGAACGCAGCATGGCTTGGGGATGGGCTCTGTACCCAGACAGCTTGGGTTTCAGCACCGGCCAGGCAACTCACTACCTGTGTGACCTACTTGTGCATTGCTCAGGCTTTCTGGTGCCTCAGTTTCTTCACACTCCTCCTGCCAAAAAAAGGATAATAATAGTACCTATCTTGCAACATCGGGGTGAGTAACAAATGTGTTAATACATGGAAACCTTTCTGGGGAGAGCTTGCCATGTTGTTAAGCCATGTTTACTATAATTATTTCTGCTATTGCCTACTTAATGGAGAATGTGTGTAAAGTTTCAGTGCAATATCTGATGCATAGTTAAGTGTTCAATAAGTTGGCTTCTGCTATTTGTTTAATCAGTTATTTAACATGTATAGGTGCCCATTATGTGTCACGTATTGTGGCAGATGCCTGGCATGCAGGGGAAAATATGATATTGTCATTGTTCTATGAAATACACAAATCTTGGTGTGCTTTAAATTTTCAGAACACTTGATCAGTAGACATGGCAATCTGACATTAAACTCATCCCTGCTTCTGTGATGGTATCATCGCAAACAAAACCACAATTTGCCCAGGAACTTTACTCTCTAACATGACAGCCCCTAGCCACAGTTGGCTGTTTACATTTAAAACATTTCAAGTGCCCAGGAGTCCGTCACATTGACTAATGTCTACCATATTGGATATCACCACAGAACATGTCCATCATTGCAGAAAGTTCTAGTGGACAGCATTGCCTGGAGACGGCATGCCTCAAGACTTCTGATGCCAAATTGAGCAGTATTCATGGCTCTTCCCTTCTGATTACTTTCCTATGGTTTGGTAAACAACATGCACGTGGTTGTAAATGTTGGTGCATATCAAGCCTGAAAGTGCTGGGCTAACTGAGTGTATCCATGGCATTTTGAACAGGCATGGCACAAATACTCCTGGCCCCAAGTTGATTTATCTTGGTGTTTGGCTGAATTCCTCACATTTTGGATCTCTTCGGTAACCTTTTCACCCCGTCCTTTTTTAAGGTGGCTGGCTGGCTGTTATAATTCATCATGAACGCATCTCACTCCAAGCCCGGCTCCCCTGACGGAAGGAACAGCCGGTCTCTGAGAGGTCAAAGACATTTTTCTCCCTTCGTCTTTCTCAGTTTCCAGCATAGATTTGTCACTCTGAGAAAGCATGAATTCTGGATTTGATGTACTTTAATTGATTTCACCCTCGACAAGTCAGACTGTCCATCAGCTCGCTCCTTGGGCTTCCCTGAACTTTGCTTAAGGCTAAGGTTTTCATCTGTCCCTGGACCCAAGCTGTCACCAAGCAATTTACTCCCCTCTCCAGCCCCCAGGAGCCATCTCATTTTCATTCCTGTAAGTTTCCTGAGGGAAGAAGAAGAGAAGTGAGATAGCACATGAGAAAGATGTTGGATGAAAGCAAATTAGTACAGGATAAAAGAAAGAGGGATGGATGGGAAATCCTTATCAATTGTCAGCTCTTTTGGTGAATTTGTCTGATTGCTTTGTCTGAATTGCTAGTGGGATGAGATCAGAGGAAGAATGGGTGGATGGATGGATGGATGGATGGATGGATGGATGGATGGATGAGTGAATGGGTGGGTGGGTGGATGAATAGATGGATGGATGGATGGATGCCTGGATAGATAGATGAATTGGTGGATGGATACCAAATGGATGCTTTGATGAATTGATGAGCAGACAGATAGAAAGCCACACAGATGAATGTATCAGTAAATAAAAAAATTCCAGGAACAATCACTAAAAATTTGATTCACCCCATAGAACTTAAAATGTTTTTGCATTATCTTGCATATGCTAGAAACTGAAACAAGCATGAAGGATGAGAAAACATAGTCCCTGTCACCAAAGACCTCACACTCAAAAATAGGAAGAAGGGCATATAACAATAAGTTAGAAAATAATTAATATTAAGAACATTTAGGGACGCCTGGGTGGCTTAGTCAGTTAAGCTTCTGACTTTTGCTTAGGTCGTGATCTTGCGGTTCGTGGGTTCGAGCCCCGCGTCGGGCTCTGTGCTGACTGTCTGCTCAGAGCCTGGAGCCTGTTTCAGAGTCTGTGATTCCCTCTCTGTCTGACCCTCCCCTGCTCACGCTGTCTCTCTCTCTCTCTCCTAGAAATAAATAAAACATTAAAAAAAAGAACATTTATAACATAGTAAGGGTAAAGAAGTAGGGGTGAGTTTCGGAGACATCAATAATCAATCAAATTAATAAATGTCAAATGATTTTCTAGGAGCAGAAATCCAAAGAGCTTACTTAGTTAGGACTGTTCCTAGGTCACATTACAAAGTAGAATGTGTATTTTCTCTGAGTACTGTCTGTTTCCCCCTTACCCATGTGAAAAATATGGGATCATATTGACCAATCTCTCTTTGCATGAATCAATGGTAAGATGTAAGAGATTGATTAAATGCATTATTTCTTCCAGGCATTTGTGTTATTTGAATCCGGTTTCCTAGGCTAAGATTATTCCTGGTAGAGGACTGAGAGTATCAGTGAAAAAGTTATTTGGGAGACCAAATTTATATACTTGGCTTAGCCTTCACTGTGATTCCAGTGAACTAAAAATAGCCAGTTATCTGGAAACAGTTTGATGATTTGCTAGATGATATCTGGGTGATGAGGTTGACAAACCAAGTCAACATCAAAGACTCCATGGTTAGTGATGTAAAGCAGCTACTTCCAAATAAACCTCCAGATTAACCAACCTCTTTTCTCACCAGTAAATCCCAAAATGATACATGAGTGCTGGTTTGATTCACGGTGGAAAGAATCTGCACCACCTTACTCCTGAAAGCCTGAGAAGACATTCCCAAACCCTGGGTGCTGTCCATGGTTCTAGATGAATTCAGGTGCGCTGTGGATTTCCAGTGTGAAGAATGCAGGGGGCATCAAGGATGACAGTGATCTCTTGCGTAAAATTCTTCTAAAATGACAATTTTAGAGGAGCTACCAAAAGTTCCTTAAAGGATGATGCCTTCTCATATGAAGAGAGACCTAACATTTGATTTCTATCTAGATCCAAATCCTACCTGTATCACATCTCTGTGCCTCAGCTTTCTGGTCTGTCAAATCCTACTCCATACGGTTATTATAAAAATGAAACGGGAGCTGTGGCTACTGCCTGCATGATTGTGAATTTGGACTGCCATGCTTAACTTCATGACTTTAAGAAATTTACTTTATCTTTCTGTGTGTCGCTTGCTCCCACAACAAATCGGGATGGGATCATAATAGGACATATTTCATCGATTTATTAGAGAGCAATGAAGTAAGCTAGCTCATGTGAAGTACCTAGAGCAAACTTAGCACGCACTAAGCCCTCATTAAATATGTGTTGTGTGTGCTATTGTTAGATCATTTCCATATCATTGGTTCACATGTATCTCGATCCTTCACTAAGGAGATCTGGCTTTAAAAACAGCGTTTGTTCCTTCAGGTGTTCTTTCATTCGTTCACTCGATTCAGAAAATATGTGCCAAAGATCCATTCCTGTTCTTAACTCACCCAAACACCAATTGCAGAGTCAAAACATTTCAACGGTAGTACTCCTCAACAAATATTTAATAGGTTACATTCTGGGCTAACCTTAAGGAGTCTTCCCAGAGTTGAATGTGCTCAATATATCAGTATGGAATCTTTCGGCTACCTTTAATTCTGCTGACATTTTTCATCCGTCTTTGCTTTGTCTATTCTTGAATTATTCTTTTGGGTCCCACTTCTAGGGAGATCTTGAGAATTTTAAAGTTTATTTATTTAATTTGATGAAAGGGAGGGGCAAAGAGAGAGGAAGAGAGAGAATCACAAGCAGGCTCTTCACTGTCAGCACAGAGGCCAGCTCAAGGCTCGATTTCATGAATTGTGAGATCATGACCTGAGCCGAGATCAAGAGTTAGACACTTAACCGACTGAGACACCTAAGAATTATAAAACTAAATAGCGCATTGAGCATAATTTGAGTGTCCTCCATCTGGGCTTTGGGCACAATGATTGTGTGCCACTCAATTATAGGCATGAATGGAAGATGTGAAATTACTTTATGGTTCCTGTATCTATTTTTGTTTTTTATCAATTCTCAGATGCTGAGAGCAGGACAGCAGTGGTGTGAGTAACTCAATAAGATGCCATTTGGCTTTTTAAAAGAGTAGCGGGGTGGGGAGCTACATGATAATGCACCCCAAACCCTCCTTCTTCACTTCATTATTTCTTGAGTCTTCAGTTCAGGGATTAATCCATCTAATTAACTTGCTTTAGTCTCAAAAATTGGCCCCACTTTCCATAGGGACAAAGCCTGATACTGCTTTGAATGAACAGCTTTGGCTGACTGATATACCCAACATCTGTCTGTCCATCAGCAGCTCTATCTGTCTGCCTTTGCTTAAAAGGGGACTTCCTTTAATTCATGCCTTTTGTACCTCTTCCAAGAAAAAGTCTACATTTTGGGAGAAAGTATCTGGCTGAACATTTCCATCTTCTTTCTTGCTTTAAAAAGAGAAAATCATCCCAATCACTCAACTTGGATAGAAATGTACTTTAGCAAGATGCTGTGAACCTGTCTTCTCTACGACAGCAAAGCATTCACTGTGTATTTCCTGCATTTGCTGTGTCTGCACGGTGCTGGTATGGCAGTCACAATCCAGGGACTGGTCGCAGTTTTTAATGTGTCTTGATGTGGGGCTGCCTAGATGTTTTTTTAAGCAGATTTATGCTGCATTTTAAAAATCCATTATGCTGCCTTATGGGCTTATTGTCAATCCAGATAATGTTGATCAATTTCAGTCTTCCAAAATCTGCATTTATAATTGTGCCATGTAATCAGAATTATTTATGTATGTCTACATGCAGACGTTAATAAAATTATAAATCAGAATTATTTATATGTGTCACAAGATACTTGATTATTTCAAATGCCTGATTGATACTACTGCACATTATCTTCTTTTTTTTTATTCTCTTCATATGCCACAAATCTTTCCTGGTGACTTAACTTTCCTTTAACAGAAAATACTTTTTGGAGAACTGCTAATTACTGTCTATTGAACAGATTATTTTAAAATAATACATTTTGATTGGTATATTCATAGACAATAGTGTTTTATATTTTTAAATGGCATAAAAAAGAATAGCTTAGAGAAAAAAATTAAAACCAGTCCTTCATTCCATCCTTTAGAGATAACCATTGTCATTTTGGTCTATTTTATTCTTGTCTGTATGTATACGGTCTGTGAGTGGACATACATGCAAACACGCACACAGGCCACTTGCCACAACCTGGATGAAAGCTGAGGGCATTGTGCTAAATGAAATAAGTCAGATGAAGAAAGACAAATCATGTATGATATCATTTATATATGGAATCTACAAAGCCAAACTCAAGAGCACTTGGGTGACTCAGTCAGTTAAGCGTCCAACTTCTGCTCAAGTCATGATCTCATGGTTCATGAGTTCGAGCCCTGCATTGGGCTGTGTGCTGACAGCTCAGAGCCTGGAGCCTGCTTCTGATCCTGTGTCTCCCTCTGTGTCTCTCTCTGCCCCTTCTCTGCTCACACTCTGTTTCTCTCTGTCTCTCAAAAATTAATGAACATTAAAAAGATTTAAAAAGCCCAACTCAGAGAAAGAGAAAGTACAATGGTAGCTACCAGTGGCTGGGGTAGAGTCAATGGGGAGACACTTGTCAAAAGGTAGAAACTTCCAGTTATAAGAATAACAAGTTCTAATGTTCAGCATGGTAATTATAGCTTATAATACTGCATCATATACTTCAAAGTGGCAGAAAGCAGATCCTAAAATGTTCTCACCACAAAAATGAAGTGGTAATTATGTGATGGGATGGAGGTGTTAACCAGCGCTATGGTAGTAATCATTTTTGTAATATACAAATGTATCAAATCAACACATTGTACACCTTATACTTACATAAATTTCATGCCAATTATATCTCAATAAAATGGGAGGAGGGTCTTGGGTACAAGTAACCCAAAACATAACAGTAGAATGTTTTCATCCATATTCATTATCTCTTATTCACTAATATGTTCATTATTGGTTACTGTGCATTTACGACAAACCAGATATTGTTCAGGGTACTGAGGATACAGCAATGAACAGGACAGACAATGCAGTTGATATTCAACCTATGGGGCAGATAAGAAACAAATAAGAAAACAAGAAAATATCAGTTACTGGTATTCGTTAGAAGATGAAAAGAGGGACATAGTAGACAGTGATGAGGGATTGAGTAGAAAGGAAAAATTCCATATTCTCATAGAGCTGTGGTTCTCAACTTTTACTGAGCCTCCATCACCTCTTTTAAAAATCTCATGTCTATAGACCCTCTCCGCAGAAAAAAATACACACTGCTCAGATTTCTATGAGTTTCAGCATTAGGCATTCATCTAAGCCCCGTCTTTGTCACATTCTGGTGGCCAAAGCACAGGTGTGAAATATTCAGCCTATTATTTGGTTCAAGTAAGAAAAGCAAATCACTTTTCTGAGCCAGAAAAGCAATTGTCTGAACTCCCAGTGGCTGGAACTTGTATATTAGGAGATAGAGGCAATAGAGGCAATATGCCATGTTACCTCTGGCAGAGGCTGCTAGCAGTCCACCAGAATTCATGCTCCCTCTACCCTAATATAAAGTCGTGGTCAGGAAGCCACTCCCTGGACAAAGACTACATTTCCCAGCAACCTCTTCCCAGTGGTACATCATGTGACTAGTTCTTGCCAATGAAACATGGGGAGACATGACGTATGTCACTTCCCGCCCACGTCTTAAGATTTCTCCTTGCTATGGATTTGCTTCAGCTGAGCCTAAAGAGAAGCAAGGCCACAAAATGGGGAAGAAAATATGAATTCCTGACTCACTACTTGAAGGCAGACTACCCACTGACAAGGAGCCTTCACATCTGTTGTATGAGCAAAATATAAACTTACACTGTGTTAACCTGGGGACATTTAGCATTACCCTAACTCAGTGATTCCCAAAGTTTGAATCCCTGAACCTATAGCCTCAACATCACTTGAGGAATTTATAAGAAATGCAAATTTCTGGGATCCATTTCTGACGGGCTAAATCAGAAGCTCTAGAGGTGGGGTCCAGTGATCTGTGTTCTAACCAGCCCTCCAAGTGATTGGAGGGAACTACCACTCTAAATAAGAGAGTGCCCAAGAGTGAGATTGAGGGCCTGCCTTTCTGGGTTCAGATCCTGGCCATGGCCCTTATGAGCTATGTGACCTTGGGCATGCTACATAGCTTCCCAGTGTTTCAGTTTGTTGGCAGATAGGATGCCAATGGGCAGATAACAATAGCACTTAACTCATGGGCTTTGACATGAGCACTGAAAGAGGAAGACCATCTACGTGGTAGGCTTAGAACAGTATCTGACCCACAATGAATGCTTAAAAATCTTCATTTATATTTATCAAATTGAGAGCCAAACTTTGGTCACAAAGTTTGCCTAATGGGCTTTTAATTCCTCCCTTTTGCTTAAAGCTATTTATTCCCTGATAGGCATAAGTCGGCATGCCCATCTGCAATGTCAGGCATTCATTCCATCAGGAGATGATTCCTCAGGCCTATCTTAGGTTGGAACTTACTCGAGAACACAAGGCAGACTGCAATGCCTGCCCGGCAACAGGCCGCTGACCTGACAGATATCAGAGTGGCTGGCCCATCAAAGACAGTGAACATGCAGACAGCTAAACTGGGCCTCGAGGGAGTGGAGCCAGCAAGCATTTCCACCTTAGAGCAAACTTGCGGCTGATCTTTTTCCACCCTTGCAGGACGATGCCCTTGCTTTTTTAACAGCCGCCCTGTGTGCAGGCTGATCTTTGAATCCATGTTCTCTAAGCTGCTTCAAAATACAAAGCTTGGTGATTAATCTAAAGGCTGTAGAAAGAGCTGTGATGGCAGGTGGCAGCAGATTTTTTTAAAGGGTGGGGCAGACACTTTCAAAACTAGTCCCTGAAGGCAGCCAATTACATTTCCCAGTGAACAACTCATGGGCACAGGAAGGGCTGGATGTCTTCGCCTTGATTCTTACTCAACTCGGATTGGCCACAGGTTTGACAATTGTGTCTCCCTGACCAAATGGTACCCGTCACCCCATCATGAGGACTTGCACCTGCTCTTACAGGGACCAAGGCTGCCAGTTCCCCTCAACCCCTACGAATACTCCTTATCAGCTTTAATTCTTAAAGCCCTGGATTTTGTCAGCTTAGACTCCCCGCCGTTTGGTGGGCAAAGGGATGTGTGCTCCGAGTGGCCCGCCAACTTCACCATCACAGCTGCGACTCTCCCCAGAATCTCTGCTAAGGAAATGCAAGGAATTTTGTAAAATAGCCACCCTAACCTCACAGAGTCTGTGAACTCTGGCCTCTCCTTTTCTTTCCTGTTCTTTCACAGAAGATCAAGTTTCTTTCTGACTCAATCTTTGTCAGGGCACAAGGACAACAGACTGGCTTCTTAGACTCCTAAAGTCCCAGATGTATAACAGTGGGCAAGGAATGGGGGGGAAACCCCCACAAATGTGTGCCCATGGCAGGCATCAATAATCAATCACAGAACTTTCATTTGGGACCAGAACCTAACCTCCAAATTTGTGGCAGTGCTCAAGACAACTATGACTAATAAATGTCAGGGGACCACTTAGTCTTTGTCATTCTGATCTAGAGCAGAATTCATTTCTTGGCTTTCTGATCTAGAGCAGCCCCTTTATATAAAATACCAGCCTTCAAATAGCCTGTGTGAGTCAGAGCTCAGATTAGGACTCAAATGTCCTAATTCTCAGTGCTGTGCCCTTCCATAATAAGAGTTCATCCTCCCTTGAAGTCTCTGGAGATGCACACACCTATCAGATTGAATAGGTTTCAATAAATGACTCTTTAAATGTCCCAAGGCCAACTTTCACCTCCTACAAGCATGTGAGGTAAAAGGTGTATTAGTCAGCTATTGCCATAGTGATGCTGCATAACAAACCATTCCACATTCCAGTCGTTTACAGCAATAGGGATTTATTTTTACATGTATGGATCTACAATCAGCTGTGGTTCAGCTGACATAGGCTTGGTTTGGCTGCACGACTCCGTATCTGTTCCATGTTTATTCTGGAGTCCAGGATAAGAGTCAAGCCAGAACATGAAAGCACATTTAAGGACTCTGCTTACTTCATGCCCCCATAACTGTCTTCACCCAAGTATGTCACATGACTAAGCCCAAACTCCACGGCTTGGAGAAAATATTCTGTCCATCGTAGGAGAAACAAGGAGGAAAGGGGGAGTGAATATTTGCTGAACAATAATGTAAAACTATAAATATAGCTTCTAAAATTATAAAGAAACCCCTCAGTGAAGATTGGGATGAACAGAAGCCAGATTATACCAGGCTCTCACTAGAGAAAGTTGATAAGCTTCTGCATGCCACACTTAATCCTTGAGAAGGCTCAATCATTTATAGTGTTAATACTGGCTCACTGGATTTGTTGCTGATTCCTCTGCTTTAAGGAAAGCCTGATTTGGAAATTCTCATCCAATGGAAGACAGATCATGAATATTTTAATGGCCAGACAGTGAACTCCCTAAGAGTCATCATTGTGTCTTTCTTAATGCTACTTTACCCCTTCTGGTATTTTGAAAATATATGGTGCTTCTAAAAGTGCTGAATAAAATTTGTTTAATGGTGACTTAGAGTACAGACATTGGAAAGAGCCAGGTTCAAAATTAAAACCACCCCCTTGCTGGCTGGTGACTTTTGGCATGTGTATGATCTTGCCAATTTTGGTTTTCACCTTTCTAAAATGGGATAACCATACGTAATTTGTAGGGTGCCTACTAAGTAAATAAGATCACGTAAGCAAAGTACCTGGTCAACGTTACTATATCAATATATTCTAGCTTACATTTTTATTCAAAGATTTTCTTAAATTGCTGAAGTCCATTGGTGCGGTTGCCAATGGAGCTGGTCACCAAATATTTCTTATTCTCTATTTTCCACACATCTGGAGTTACTGTACTTCTCTGCCCCTTTTGAAGTGAGACATGGCCATGTGACTTGCTTCCACCAATGGAATATGAGCAGAAGGGACATGGGTTACTTTGAGGTAGGAGCTTCAAGACCCAAGATAAGTGACTCACCATGTTCCCGCTCCACTACTGTGGTGACCATGGAAGAACATGGCAAGATAAGCCCTGCATCTGCCTAGACCTCTGAATGACTTCAAGGAGCAGGCCTTCCTCTATCCCCTGCCCACTACCCAGGCAAACATGCATTGTACATGTAGCATGAAAGAGGAATTAACTCTTGCTATTTTTTATGTTTATTTTTGAGAAAGAAAGACAGGGAGGGGCAGAGAGAGAGAAGGAGACACAGAAACCAAAGCAGGCTCCAGGCTCTGAGCTTAAAGCACAGAGCCCAACATGGGGCTCAAACCCATGGACCGTGAGATCGTGACCTGAGCCGCAGTCAGATGCTTCACCGACTGAGCCACCCAGGTGCCCCAGCTCTTGCTATGTTAAGGGCTAGCCACTGATTTGGATGTTGATAGTGATTGCAGCATAGTTTAGCTTACACTCTTTCATTCACTTGGTATTATTAAATATGGTCTACTTATGGAATACTATGGCTCATTTTTCTAGAAAGATTTACATTATATATAAGCAAGTTATGTTCGCCCATATACCAGTAACTTCTCCATAGCTACAGGGTAGCCCAAGAATGCAAATGACCAAAAAAAAAAAAAAAAAAAAGTGGCCCTGGGAACCAGAGAACGAGGGCTGTGGCTTTAGTGTGGCCTTACATTAGCTTTATGACTTTGGAGAAGTCATTGTTTCTTTCAGGATATTACATCCCATAAATACAGGAAGTGTTGTGGGAGTTGCAAACGAAGTGGCAGAAGAAGAAACTAAAGTGACAGGAGCTCAGTATTTATAAAAGAATAAGGAATACTCTGGTTTGTATTACTAAAACCTCCAGAAGAGAAAGGATGGAGCTGGCCTCTGACACAGGTGGGTCTAAGGAGGTACATACCATTCCCTCTCCCTTTATTTCTTGATTTCTGCTTCTCTCTGCACACTGCATTGTCTCTCTTACTGCTGACTGACTTTCCCCATGCAACAAGAAAGTGCCTACAGGTGTTCTAGGCTAATGCACTTCTGGCTGCAAGACCTTAAGGCAACATTTCTCAAAGTGTGTTCCAAAGACCATCTTAGGTATGAGCCAAATATACATGTTATTCAGCTCCTTCTGATGTGCCAGACTGATCTGAAAGTTTGGCCCAGAAATATGCATTTCACCATTTTTCCCAAGCAATTCATAACCAAATTTGCATACCCAATCCAATAAATAACCGTGAAGAGCCTGGCAAGAGTAGGGAAGTAGTATCATGGGTAGCCCCCTGGGCTTATGGGGTTGCAGTGAGAGAGGCACAGATTCTCCAAAGTTGGGATCATGAGAAGGAATGCATGAAGGATAAACATGGCCATGGGGAGAAAGTGTGAGCCCAACCTTGTTCTTCTGTATCTGAGAAAATGTTCTGAAATCAAATGTAACTTAAAACACAGAGTAGGAAAAAAAAATCCTATTTCTCTCCTTTAAGGCTATGATCAGGTCCCAAGTTAAAGAAATGCATTATGGGAGAGAGTAAACAGTTCATAACTTTTCAGCCCCTCTATACCAGGCATCCTTTGACATTGTGGAGAACATCATCGTTTGGCCAGCACAGCATCCATTCCCAATGTCCTCTCTTGTTCGTGCCTCCAGTTCTGGAGGATGCCATTTACAATACTTCTTTTCTCAGGCTCCCTTGGAGATATTACTCATCGTGACTCATACAGCCATCAATAAGATGAAAGGGGAGACTGCTGGTAACTTCCAGGAAGACTTGACTTTCCTGAAAAATCTAAAATTTCCCTATCTGTAACTCCATGATTTCTGGAGCTGCAGCCAACACTTCACTGCCATGAGGTAAACTCCAGGAGCATCACAAAGATGCTACCCTGATAACGTTCTGCCTTAAACCAGTCCCAGTAGATGTTGATCTAGATTCATTATTGTATGAGATCATTAAATGTCTTTATGGCTTACGCCACTGCCAAATTTTCTGTTACTTGCAACCGAATGAATTCCTAATCAGATCCGTTACCTGATTTATTCTGCTTAATATGATAGGAATTATTATTGCTATTTTTTAAGTAAGGAGACTGAGGGTAGTCACTTGTATGAGGTCACAAATCTAGATAGTACTGGGACTAGAATTCCAAACCAGGTCTGTATGACTTCAGGGCTCTTTGTAAGAAACCAGAGTAGCTGGATGGCTATGTTATGTAAATTTCTTAAGGCAATGAGCAAACCTACAGGGGGGAGAACAGGCAATACAGCACCTGGACACAGAAGATAACATGACTGTGTTCAAATGAGTGTTCCCTCCCTGAGTTACTAAGTAAAGGCAGGAGATTAAAGTCAAAGATTGAGGGAGAGAAAGAGCATATTCAATATTCCCCACCATGATTTCATGAAGTGAATAATCCTCACAACCACTGCTTGTATTGGTTAGCTACTGCTGTGTAACATAAAACCCCAAAGCTCAGTGGCTTAAAATGACAACCATATATTCATTTCTCCTGAGTCTATGAGAAGGCTGGATACTTTTGTTTACCTGAGCTGAGTTTGGGTGATTTAGGCTGGACTTGCTTTTGTGAATACAGTCACATATAGGGACTAGTCACATTGTCTAGAATGGTCTCCAGGGAGACAGCTAGACTCTCTCCTCCCTGTGTTTCTCACATGCTTCCAGCAGGCCAGCTCCTGTTAGTACACAGGGTCATGGCAAGGGTCCAAGAGTGAGAAAAAACAAGCAGAAGTCACTTAGTCTTTCTTAGGCCTTGGCTTGTATCACAGCTGCTAAGTTCCCATTGGCCAAAGCAAGTTACATGGCCAAACCCAGAATCGAGGTGTGAGGCAAAAGGCCTTTTGCCTAAATGAGAGAACAAGAAATGTAGTAAATCACCCACAAATCCCACAATGGATAAACTAAAAGTAACTATGTCTATTACCTAGGCTTGAATAACTGCCGGTCTCCCTTGAAGAAGGTGATTGTCCCTTATAAAAGGAGGTATTCCCTAAGCAGTCTGGTAAGAGTCAGAGAAGCAAGGGTTATGACCTAGTGGATCAGACTTTTGAGATCTGATTCCATCATGCATTTATTTTACGTGATCTTGAAGGGACAGACCACCTGTCTTTTCTGGTTTTCGATTCTTCCCTGAGGGAAAATGATGGAGACAAAATGTCAGATGTCATAAAAGAGAAGTTCACAGGTTACATCAGGCCTAGATATTTCTTTTGTTTGGCTTTCACAGTATTCTATTTTTAATTTACAAGACATTTAAATTTTTACATTTGGGATATTCCAGACAGAAGTCGGGATTTCTGATTTTGCTCAAATAATCTGGAAGATTCAGCAGAGTTGAGACTACATCCCACTGTAGTCAACGATGGAAGCAATGGATATGAGCTCCTCACTGGGCACAGGCATTGTTTTTCTCCACCTGGTTTTACTATAGTCTCACCAGCGCCATATTGTCTCCTGGGTACTGAGACTTTCCTTCCACTTGGCTGGGACTTCTTCATTTATATTCACCTTTGGTCACTGTGGATGTTTGAATTGGACCCCTGGAGCAAATAACAGGAGCGTGGACTCTGTGAATCCACAGCATGTTTTCCTTGGTGCCTTGGTTTGCCAACACACTTCAGAACCTCTCCCTTGAACTCGCCTTGACTTGAAGCCAGGGTCTCAACCTTATGGGGACTCCAATTCATTTGAGATCCTAAGACGTCTATGAATTCTCTGGCCAGAAAAATGCCCATACCAACAAACATGTCCACATGTGTAGCTGTACACACGTGCACACACAAACACACACACACAACATCACATAGGGCTTTGTCTGTGAACCCTAATTAGCCTCCGAGATACAATTTGTCTAGCTCACAGTCTATTGAGAACCCCAAGTTCTCCCTCACAATCCATCCACCCAGCCTCTGCCTAGACAACTTTGACCCACACTTAGATTCCAGAATCTTGGATTCCAGTGAATCTCTCACAGTCAGAGGCTACCGTCTGGTGCTGGTGCCCTCCCCATATCCTAAGTCTGCTTTCAAAGAACAGAGAGAAAAACAAGCAAGCCACAGCCAAGTGACCCTCGCTGAGAAAAGTGCAGGGGCCAGCAGGGCCCTGACCTTCCTGTGTAGGTAACAAATTGGATGCCGTGTTTGCACCGGGCCCTGGAGGGAGGGAAGGAAGGGGGGAGACAGGGAGGAGGAGGGTGGCGTAGGGTGGAATTGGGGTTACAGGGGTCAGCAGGCTTTGCTCTAGACATCCACACAGCAGCTCCATCCACCCCTTCCCAGGAAATAGCCACTGCTGCAGGCCGTGCAGAGGGTAGCAGCTGGAGGTCAGCAGAGGCCACAGCATACACACACAAGCGTGTGTCTGTGTGCTTGTGTGTGTGTGTCTGTACCCAACCAGGGGCAGAATCGCTGAATAGAATTCTTTTAAGAGATCTCCAAGGACCCTCTGCTCCAATCCCTAGTTCTTAAACACATAAAGTGGGGCGCCTGAGTGGCTCACTCAGTTAAGTGTCCGACTTCAGCTCAGGTCATGATCTCACGGTTCATGAGTCGAGCCCTGTGTCGGCTTCTGGGCTGACAGCTCAGAACCTGGAGCCTGTTTCAGATCCTGTCCCTACCCTGCTCATGCTCATGCTCATGCTCATGCTCATGCTCATGCTCATGCTCTGTGTCTCTCTCTCTCTGTCAAAAATAAACATAAAATTTTTTAATTTAAACACAGAAAGTATAATTCCTTTCTCTCTTCTTTTCTTGTTCCAGCATTAACCAGCAGGCAGTGGACTTGGATCTGTAGATGCATCATTTCTGGAGCTCACATGTCACTGCTGCTACTTCATAGCTGAGTGAGTTGGGGTACCTCAGTTTTTATTTTGAAAGAAAGAAAGATGGCAATAATGACCTCCTCATGTATTTTTGAGAACTAAATAAGTTAACATACATAAAACACAGGGGGAAACAAACACAACATGTCAATTATTCACTCAACACACACATACAGGACCCTCTATGTGATGAATTAATTTCTCAAACATCTACTATCTGCAAAGCAATGTTCATTTTGTTTTTTTTAATACTCTTAATGTTATTTATTTTGAGAGAGCCAGACAGACCAACAGAAGATGAGGGGGGGAGGGGAGAGAGGGAGACACAGAATCTGAAGCAGGCTCAAGGCTCCCAGCTGTCAGCACAGAGCCCCACATGGGGCTCGAATTCATGAGCCATGAGATCATGACCTCAGCCAAAGTGGGAGGCTCAACAGACTGAGCCACCCAGGCGCCCCTTCATTTTGTATAAATTGTGCCATATAATTCTCTTCCAAAGCCCTGACACAAAAAATGCATTTTTGTCCCCATTTTACAGAAGTGGAGACTCAGAAGTTTAGGTCTCCTTCCCAGGGCTACCCCACTAATGAAGGGTGGGACCACCATAAGCACTGCAGTCGAAAGCCCTGGCTCCTAATCCATGTCCACTAGTCTCTAGTTTGTACTTGGAAGTCAATGTTTGACATAAATGAATGAATAGATGGATGGGTGGATGGATGGATGGATGGATGGATGGATGGATGGGTGGATGGGTGGGTGGATTGGTGGATGGGTGGATGGATGGGTGGATGGGTGGGTGGATGGATGGATGGATGGATGGGTGGATGGATGGATGGATGGGTGGGTGGATTGGTGGATGGGTGGGTGGATGGGTGGGTGGGTGGACGGATGGATGGATGGATGGACGGGTGGATGGATTGGTGGACGGGTGGGTGGATTGGTGGACGGGTGGGTGGATGGGTGGACGGGTGGGTGGATTGGTAGATGGGTGGGTGGATTGGTGGATGGGTGGGTGGATTGGTGGATGGGTGGGTGGATGGGTGGATGGGTGGGTGGATTGGTAGATGGGTGGATGACTGGTGAATATGTGGATGGGTGGGTGGATGGATGGATGAATGGATGGATGGATGGGTCTGCCATTCTCCCTTCACTGCCACTGTCCACTTGACCACCACTGAGGAGGCAGCCCAGAGAAGACCGTGCACTTCGTGTGTCCCACATCTCTCATATCCCTGCTCCCTGATGCCACCGCGTCAGTCTCTGTCCTCACCACGGCCCTACCGGTTTCTCCTCCAAAGCAAGGCCCCAAATTTGTCTCTGGCGCTGGAGGAAACTCATTCTTTCTGGTTTAATTCGCCCCGTCTGGCTGTAATTGCTTTGTCCTGTGGTGAGCAAAGACCTCCCATGATGAGAGCCCCGAGGACGGGCCACAGGGCAGGAGGGCTGGGGAGGAAGTCGGGGCGCGCTTTGGAGTGGAGCAAGGATTAGGCAGAGGCCAGTGGGGCAGCGGAAGTCGGGGTCCTCAGTGCAGGGCCTCCAGACCCGCCCTTGGCGGTGACGTTTACGATTGAACTTGGGCAGGAGCCCGCGTCTGGGGCCGCGTCGGCCTCCCTCGCCCCTACCCTGAGTGTTCGGTCCTGCAGCTCATTAAACAGTGACACTTAACACATCATCAAACTGCTTTACAGGCGCAGCCCACACAGCTCCTGGACTCTGGAGTCCCCCAGGTAGTGGGGGACTGTGACCTCCCAGCAACTGGGCTCGGTGGACACACAGGGCGATCAAAACCAGAGCAAGGGCTGGATTAGGGCGCTGGGCCCCCTGACCTTTCACCTTCAAGACTGATAACGACTAAGGTGCACACAGAACAGGGGTCGGAGCTGGTGTCAGGGGACAAACATGGCATTTGATGTCATGTGAACAAGGCTCAAATCCTAGCCCTGCTACTTCCCAGCAGCTGCAGACGCCTCCAAGGTTTTAAACTTCCCTGACCCTCTGTTTCCTAAAATGAGGCTAATAATGCCTATCGGAGAGGGTTGTTGCTGGAGATATAGGGATAAGACACATCAAGTTTTTCGCAGAGGGAGGGCAATGACTGGTGCTAGCCTGAGTTAGCCTGTCCTATTTCCCACTGTTTGAGGGAGCAAGGGGTTCAATCAGATCAGGATGACAATTAACAGCTTTTGGCTGACTATGACCAGGAATCACAATAAGAAAAGCAACAAAGCTAAAAGTTGCCCTGAGTTAGCAACCGTCCACTCTGTGTATTCTCTTCCTACATTTTCACAGCACTGAGAGGCAGTTACAAAGATTATCTCAATTTTACAGAAGTGGAAACTGAGGCTCAGAAGGATGTCATCTGTCTCACACCTCATGGAGGCAGAGCTGTGAGGCAAACCCAGATCTGTAGACTGTGAGCCCTTATTCTTTCCAGCATCGAGCAGGCCTGAGCAGGGGTGGAAAGGAGGAGCAGGAGGAGATTCTCTGGTGCATGGGGGGCAGGGGGGAGGGGGGAGGAAGGCGGTCCTTGCCTCCCGCCTGGAGCTCACAGAAAGGTCCATTTGAAGAGTCCCTGACTTCCAGCCACTCTTCCGGAGGCTCAAATATTTCCTAAATCTCCTTGAAATAGTCCTGGCCAAGAAGGGCCTGCTTTCACGGTTGATGTGTAGTAATGAGGCAGGGTTAATACCTCATTAGGTCACGGTGCCATTTTGCATTTCATGGATATTCAGTAACAAAAGCAACAACAAACGTATGAATTCCTGAGCCTCACTTTCTGTGGGGGTGGGGAACATAAGATAGGGGTCCCCTGGATGTGGGCACAAGATAAAAGCCAATGTCTGGTGCTCATGAATTGTGGAGAAGATGCTTGGGCAGTGGGGGTCTGCAGCCTGGTGCTCTCTCCCACCTCCAAGCCCTTTTTTTCGTATGTGAGCTAGTTTAGGGCTTATGAGAGCAAGCAATTCCCTTGGTCTGCCTCAAAGGTGAGGATGGCTTGCACGGATACTGGGTCAGTCTCCTGGGGCCGCCATAACAAATTACCACAAACTGAGTGGCTTAAACGACAGACATTTGTTGTCCTACAGTCCTAGAAGTCCGAGATCAAGGTGACAGTGCGGTTCATTCCTTCTGAGAGCTGAGGGAGAATCTGCTCGATTCTCTCTCCCTAGTTTCTGGTGCTTTACTGGCAACCTTTGGTGTTCCTAGGCTTGTAGAAGTATCACTCTGACCTCTGCCTATGGGATTCTCCCTGTGAGTAGATGTGTGTCCAAATTTCTCTTTTTTAAGGAGAAAGGATGCCAGTCTTACTGGATTAGGGCCCTCTCTAACGACCACATTCAACCTAATTACCACCGTAAAGACCCTATCTGCAAACAAGGTCACATTCCGAGGTACTGGGGTTAAGCCTTCAATATACAAATGTGGAGGCGACAAATCAACGCATAACAGATACACATAACAGCTAGGGAGCCGGGCATCCCATGCAAGAGTGAATCGGTGATCTCGGTCAGCTAATCAGAACATAGGGTTCTTCCAAGACCAGTGATTGGTTCAGGAATGGCCAGTCAGACCAATCAGGGTAGGGCTGGGATGCTAGAGCACTTCTGTTTGAGCTTTTGGCGACACCAACTCTTTTCTCTCTGAAAGGCAGCAAGAGAATGTGGCGTGGGAGCTCCCGGGGGCTGTTGGCACCATAAGGAGCTGTGCTTTCTGAGTACATAGAAACCAATGGAAGGCAAAGTGGATGGATGGGTGATCGTATGCAACATTTGGAAGCAAGCCAAGACAAATCCACTGGTTTGTTTGGGTTTTTTAGTTATACGAACATATATATATGTAGGTGTATGCATAGATAAGTAGATATATGTTGGTATATGTCTATCAACACAATTTTAATTGGATTTTCTGCCCTGCGATATCAAAACCATCTTGACGCTGTAGCCACATGAAGTCAACTTGGAAGGTCATCTACTCAGCTGGGGAAGCCAAGAAGGGAAGGGGGGAGTTACTGAGGAAGAGCATGTGCAGAAAGAACTGAACTAGTCAGAGGATCGCCCTTGAAGTCATGCTTGCACAAATGTGCCATGATAATAAAACTCCCTTGAGCAAGACAGAATGGGGGTCGCTCAGAACCACATGGTTCTAGTTGAAGACGGTGTTGATTGCAGCATCCTTGTACAGGAAAAGACTCAGGGGGGCCCAGATAGATTAAATTAATTGGTAAATATCTTACAAGGAGCTAACCAAGCTGAGTCAGATTCATTCTGGGTCATCTATCGACACTGTCCTGGCGAGGAGGGGAGGTGTTCTTTTTCACTGGGGTTACTGAATTGGATGAAGGCTTGGACCTACTGGAAATCTGTACACCATCACATAGGCAGCTCTGCCTAAAATGGGGCTGATGTTGAGAAAAGAGAGACAGAAAATAAATAATTAACTAATTAAATAAAATATCCAGACCAAGATCTGATAACATTCCTTTAGCCTCTGGATCCAGCTATGCCTGAAGCTAGTCCAGACTTGAACTTTTCAACCAGGGAAGTCAATCAACACCTATCCCCTCTTTGGCGGATGCTGTGGATAATGCATCCCTATCTTCCCAGGCGTCACCTTTACATGTCTGACAATTCTCTACAGAAAACAGTGGCGCTCTACCCCAGCCGCTGGCCACAGGGTACCTTTGGCATCATCGGGGAAAAGCCAGGAATGCCTGAGAGTCAGAATCCCAGCAGTAGCTCTCAGCCGATGAGTGCAGGGGTTGAATGGGAACCCCCTTGCCCCTCCATTGAGATAACTAGCAAAGATATTCTGCACTATCACCCAGAGTTCAGAGCAAATGGGTAAACTCCATCCGCCCACACTGTTACCAGCTTCATGAGTGCCCCTCATTACCTTTTTTCTCTCCTCTGCCTCATTTTTTTCCCGTTCCCCAACCATGGTGTCCTAGGATTAAGATAGTAAGTCCCATGTCCTATTTTTCCTTCAGTCTTGGGCCAGCGTGCACTGTGCTTCTGCACGCCACACCTGACAGAGCTCAGACTGAAACACCAGATTGGGAGAGAGTTACCCCAAGTTACCGGAACCGCGTCCCACTGACAAAAATCCCACCTTCCTCATCATAAACAGAAACTTCTCCATTGGGTGGGGTGGGCGTGGGGGAGAAGCAGAGCCGGCGCCTAAGATCCAGGAGAACCCACACGCCTCCCGAAGAAGAGGGGCTGGTGTTAACGGAGAAGGGGAGGCCCCTGGGTCTCTCTGAAGAGTGTAGCTTGATCCTGCAGAGAGCAGGAACCTTGGATCATGTGAACGGTCCCATTTTCTTTTCTCATAAATATTGCAGGTTCCCTACTCTCTATATTGCCGTTAATAAATTCTACCCCACCCCCCCCTTAGGCCCTTTTGTTATAATTCCAACCCCCAATCCCATTAACTCTCCATGACTCAAACACTTCATTATGATACATATATTTTTTTTTCCCTTTTGCAAGCAAGAGCAGAGTTCCTGACACCCTCAGCCAGGCAGGAGGCTGAGATCAAAATGGCCCATTAAGTTCCTGTGGCCAGTGCACCATTGTTGGTTTTTTTTTTTTTTCCCAGAGTCTATTTTCTGCTGCTTTTAAAATAATGGACTCAAATGTTCCCCTTCCCTAGCAAACTCCCCAGTAGCGTGCCAAGGACAGAGCCCAAGACCGAGAAGCCAGAGTAGTCTGAAATGCAACCAGCCCTCGCATCTTTAATTTCCCCATACCACCGACCAGGTTTGATCCTGCTCGAAGCGAGGCCACTCTTTTGGGGTCATTGCTGAAGTGTGCAATCCGGGCCTTTGTGGGTAATGCTCGAAAGCTCCCGGTGTTTGCCTCAAACGTACGATCACAAGATGCTGGGGAGGAAGATTCGGGCCGGGAAGGGCAACCAAACCCTTCGAGCGTCTTCCAAAGCCCGGCTGGTCCCATGCTATGCTCTCAACGTGTCATCTTGTATTCCTCATTCCTGATGGTTTACTTGGGGGAACACAAGCCAAATCACAGGGAATAAAACAATTTGTAAAATATAGAAGGAGGAGGCAACAAAGGCACATGGCGCTTGCACATGCTTCACACATAAAATACACATAAAACAGAGGTGCGTGTTTATGGGGAGCAGACGCTGATCTGCTCTTCATGGGTATTACCTCCCTGGATCTTCTCTTCAACCCCGTGAAGTAAGATTGAATCGTATACCCACTTTTCAGAAGAAGAAATCAAGTCCAAGAGAGGAGAAGTTACCCAACACCACACAGAGGTTACATATTAGAGCCTGGTGGTAGCTGTGAGCACCTTCTCGAGATCGCACACCTCGACACATCTTCCTCTGCTGTTTCTTATGTTTTCACTCGCACAGACACCAAAACACACGTGCAGCACACACATCGTGCGCTCACACCAATACTGCACACCCAGGATCTCACTGCCCACGCTGGGTACCGGCCTCACTTTGCCTTCTGCTAGGCTGTAATGCCCTCAGCCCTAAATGGTATTAAAAAAATAAGTCCTTTGATTCGAGCAGTGCCTTGCCGTTTACAAAGCACTTTCATACACATTAACTCATCAGCGCTGAATTCGCTGACAGGGCCAAGACGAGAAATGGACAAAGGAAGTGTAATACATCATTGACCAAAATAATATTTTGGCCCCATAGATAGAGATCTCCATCCAAGGATAAATTACATCTTCTAGCCACATACAGGCAAGATCAATAGTCATATGATCTTCATACTGGAAGAGATCTGTCCCGGTCTGCTGGGGCGGTCCTAACAAAACACCAAAGACGGGTGGCTTAAACAACAGAAATTTGTTTCTCACAGTTCCGGAGGCCGGAGGTCGGAGTACAGGGTGTGAGCGTGGCTCAGTTCTGGTGACAGCCTTCCTCCCTCCCAGCCTGCAGACAGCCGCCTTCTCACTGCGTCCTCACGTAGCAGCGAGAGAGGGAGAGGGAGAGTTCCAGCCCCTTCCTCTTCCTATAAGAACACAGATCCCACCACCGAGGCCCCATCCGCATAACCTCATTTAAACCTAATTAAATTCCAAAGGGCCCCAACTTCCAACACCATCACATTGGGGGTCAGGGTTTCAACTTGCGAATTTGGGCAGGCGGGAGGGACAAAGGATTGTGACTAATTCAGGCCTCTGACTTTCCAACTGAGGAAACTGGAGAGCGGCCAAGAGGCAGGACAGTCCTAAGGTCACACAGTCAGCTGGTTGAGGAAGGGCACTCTCCATTCGGCTGCGAGGCCCATGGTGCGTGATGCAGCCTTTGCTCCACACACCTGGAGGCCAGGCTGTGCCACACGTTTTTATGGTTATGACTGTTATGTCTCTAGTTCTCAGGTTCTTTATAATGTAAAAAGTTCCAGTGTCTGGATTAGTCAGGGTCCTCCAGAGAAACAGAGCCAGTAGGGTATACATATACATGTATATATATCCTACTACGTATACTATATACACATACACATATTATACTATGTATAATATATATACATATATATATATAACCGGCATTCACTCATGCAGCTATAGAAGTTAAGAAGTCTGCCCTCCTCACATGGCAGTGAGAGAGGGAGAGAGAGAATTCCAGTTTTTCTTGAGCCGAAGAACCGGGAAAGCCAGTGGTATAATTCGGTCTGAGCCTGAAAGGCCAAGAACCAGGAGAGCCAATGTCCAAGAACAGTAGGAAATGGGTGTCTCCACTCAGGTGGAGAGACAGTAAACTCACCTTTCTTCTGCCTTTTTGTTCTTTCTGGGCCCCTCTACAGATTGCATGGTGCCCACCTCCCCTGGGGACAAAGCGTCCACTTTACTCAGTTTACCAGTTTACTCATTTACCAATTCAAACGCTGATCCCTTCTGTAAACACCCTCACAGACACGTGCAGAAAGCAGGCTCTACCAGTCATCCAGGCATCTCTTAGCCCAGTCAGTGTGATGCAGAAAACCAACCATCACAGATGACTGAAAGAATTATCTAGGAGAGCCTACTTTCATGGCAAGTAGACAGGCACATTTGGTCTAAAAGCATCCCGTCGCCAGAGATATTTGGAAAATGCTGCCTTGCTCCAAGTGAAAGAGGCTTCCTGGCTGCAGGACTTGTCAGTGCCTTTAAAGTGCTGACGTCACTTTATGTTTTCTAAGACGGTGGTATGGAGCGCTTTCCAAATTTGTTTGACCGCAGAATATGTTTTGCATGCTTCTTGGGGAATTAGAGCAGTGCAGATCCCTTGTCCAAAAAACATGACTCAGATGAATCATAAAAACCTCTTCCACCTCTAATATTTTACAGTTTTATGATCTTGAGTGTCCTATTCCCTTGACGTTTTTCCTCATTTCATGGACACATTGTATTAGTTTCCTAAGACTGTCAAAACAAAGCGTCAAAAACTGTGTGGCTTACAATAACAGAAATTTATTGTCTCACAGTTCTGGAAGCTAGAAATCTAAGGTCAAGGTGCTCTCAGGACCATCCTCCCTCCCGTCGGGGAGAAGCTGTTTGATACCTTTCTCTTGGCTTCCGGTGGTGGTCACCGCGCCTCGGCATTCCTTGGCTTGCAACTCTATCACTCTGCTTTCTGTCTCTGTTGTCATGTGACATTTACCCTGGTGTGTCCGTCTCCGTGTCTCTTCTCCTTTTCTTATAAAGACACTGATCATGTTGGATGAAGGGCCCACCTACTCCAGCATGACCTTGTCTTAATCAATTACATCGGCAAAGAAGGCCACTTTCTGAAGCACCCGGGTTTGGGGCTTCCAACATGTCTTTTGCAGGGAAGCAATTCAGCCCATAACCTATTTAACACACGTTCAACCCAGATCTCAACAGAGGAATGAGAGGGAGGGGAAGTAGGCTTCCCAAGTCCAAAGAAATGAGGCATAACAAATCCTACAACTAATTGGATCGGCCACTGTGTAATCAATTGATTAACAAGTGATTGGATTCCTGCTCTCTCTACTTGATTGATCACTGAAGTCAACAGGCATATTCGTTCTTCTGGCCATTGCTCCATGCCCACACCCCACCAACACTCATGCCATTTTCTCCAGGATCTCTTGAAAACTGGTCCAGACAAGCTAAACTAGTAGATTGAAAGGACAGGGTCAGCTAGTTCAGCGGTCGGTGGTATTATTCATGTTGGTAGTGCTCTGTGCCGATCACCTAACATCAAGGCAGGCCACGTCCATGCACAGTCCAAACTGACATGTCTTTGTCTAGCGATTGTGGCTTTTCTTTTTTTTTTTTTTGGTCAAATTAGTGGTTGCTTTTGGTGCCTTTGATCAGCAGGCTTCTGATCTCAATATTGCCCAAGCAACTGACCGGTTTGGTTCCTTCGCACAAACACCCAGTTAAAAATAAGTCAACCGCACCATCTGTGTGGTATTGCACAGGCAAAAGAAAATAACAAAACCCTGAATTTTACATGTGGCTTCTTTTTTCTCTCCCTCTCCTTGCTCTCAACCAGTTGTATAGACATAACCACAGGAGAATGGCCATCCTGGGGCAGGGTGGTGGCGGGGAGAGAAAGGAAAACACACGCACGCCATTTCTATTGGGGCATTCGTGTGATCTTGAAGTTTTTTCCCCCACTAAGCAAAAGCCTGACTCTTTATTGATTCACAACACAGTTCCCATAAATAACAATGTACCGTGGGCTATGCTGTTATATAAGCCTGGGCCCGGGTGATGGAGAGGGCTGGGGGGGTTGGGATTAGGGGGTGGGGAGTGCAGGGATTAAACCAGATTGAAATCAGTTTCTCTCTCAGGCTGGGCCCAGCCTCTGAATTCTAGGATTCCTCAAACCTCAAAAATGGACACTGTTCTCTCAAGTCCCGGGGTGGCTGGATTCCAAGCCTCTGACAGCCAAAGACTAAAACGTGGCTTTACTTTGGAGAATTCAAATGTGGCTTCGCTTTCAAGAATTCGGCCCCAGCGTGACGGGGATCTGGTGAATCACTTGGAAAATCAAAAATTGAGAACTCTAACGGGGCTGAGCATCCTGCCCGAGCCCCATGGTGAACTGGCCAGACTCCACCCTCAGGGCATCTGCTTGGCCCTCCAGGCACCTCACTTTAGGGAAAGAGGCAGTGCCTGTGCTTTGGAGCCCCTGAGCCTGAGCCCCTTTGTGTGCCATCTCTTTCCCCCACTGCGACCTTGGGACTAAGAGACCAGGCCGCAGCTGTTTATGTGTTTAACTTTCCTTAGGATCTTTTTTTTTTCTGGAGGCCCCGTCCCTTGCTTGGCCCAAGGAGGTGTGCTAACCTCTCCAAACGTCCCCATAATCTTCCCGAACATGGGCCATGTACCCAACCGTGATAGCCCAGAACACCAAGGAAATTGGAAGACCGACTGAAAAACGAGGGGTTTACTAAAAATAAAATTAAATTAAAAATTCCAACGAGGACTTTGAAAAACAGCTGCAAGCTTCCTGATCAAAATGTGGCCTTCTGGGGTTATTTCCAGGCCAGGCTGCCTGCCAAAGGCTGTGATGAATTCTAGGCTCCATATGGTGTGTCCCACATAACAGAGATTTGGCACTGATGAGTCGCGAGCTCTAACCTGCAGTCAGTCCTGGGCCCCGCCCTCCTAGGGATGTGGGTCTTCAGGGGTTGAACTGCAAGAACATCTCAGAACCAGAGGTGCCTCTTCAGTTCAGATTGGCACGCAGATCTCTTAGCTCCCGTGAGGCCTGGTCAAAAGACCCCAAGCTTTGCAGCCACAGATTGCCAGGTTCAAATCTTCACTCTTTCTCTTACTGGGAAAGCAGATTTGGAGAAGAGACTTAACCTCTCTGAACACCAGTTTCTGCCTCTGCAGGAAATTTATCAGGCCAAACCAATACGGTAGCATGAAGTTAGAGATCACTTCATTGAAGTGACTGGTACTATATCTGATACATAATGAACGCTCAAAATCTAGTACATATTCTGAGTATCATATCACCTCCATTTTCCCCAGTGAAACACGGAGCCAGATGTCAGTGCAGAGCATCCCACACTTGGTGCGAGGCTTCCCGAGTCAAGGGTAGCCTCCAAGAAATCAAGGTTGCATTGGAGAAACATTCCTTTGGCATTCCTTTGTGTCAAGATGCATTCAAGGCCCTGGGGCTTTGGGAATGAGTCAGGCACAGTCCCCGTTCTAAGGAGTCACAGTGGGGGAGAGAGAGAGAGTGATCCTTGTGACAAGGAAAACATGTGTGTATTAACTGTGTACTGACATACGTTTCCTTGCTCTCTCTCTTTTTAAAATTCTGCTACACCTGTTCTTCCATTAGGTCAAAGCCACAGAGTGACTGCCCCAGAGCACAGGCAGGTGGCTGCCGCCTAGAACAAAGAGCTCGAAGAGTGAAGGAGAAAAGCATACAAGGGGAGAAGGGGGAAAGATAGGGCGCCTGGGTGGCTCAGTCGGTTAAGCCTCCAACTTCAGCTCAGGTCATGATCGATCTCCCAGTTTGTGGGCTCGAGTCCCACATCAGGCTCTGTGCTGACAGCTCAGAGCCTGGAGCCTGCTTCAGATTCTGTGTCTCCCTCTCTTTCTGCCCCTCCCCTGCTCACGCTCTGTCTCTGTTTCTCTCAAAAATAAACATTAAAAATTAAAAAAAAAAAAAAGAGTGGAGAAGAAAGTTCATTCAGTGATTAGTCATGGATGAGACTTTGATCACCCCCTGTAGAGGTCAGGGGAGGTAGAAACATCCACATGGGTTTGGGGGAATCTAACCACATATGGGATTACATGGCTCCAATTCACTAGGATGGGGACCACAAGGCATTCAGAGGAAGCCAGGGCTGGTTATATGGCTCTAGAGGGAAGCCTTTGGTTACCCAACGGCCTGAGCATGACATCTAAGGAATCTAGAAGTTTCTGTGTGTCCCAGAGGCAAGTGCTAAGAAGCTAGGCAACCAGAGAGAGCCTGGGATCAGAAGTGGTAATGACAAGGGCCAAGGACCCCACGGCAGCAGCGGCAGTCGAGGCCAGCCACCGCCCAGCAGGGAAGAATGAAGAAGGGAAGTGGGTCACTCTGTCACTGTGAGGGCACATCTGCTGTCCTCACACCCAGAGGCCACCCTAGTAACGAAGCAGGAGAGCGGAGACATCTGGGGAAAGGAGAGTTTGAATTCTGAATTGGCTGAATAGTTACTCAAGAAATCGTTATGTCTAATTGGCAAATTTAATTTTTTCTGCCATTATTGGAAAGGGAGACTCGAGAGCAAAATGAAATCAATTCAAGAAAACGAAGAAAGCCGTATTTTACGTATGAAATTCTGGGCACGTCTGAAGCACAGCGTGTGAAACTGAACCCCCCTGCACATGAGTTCATTACCAGGGTGAGCTGGGCGGAGGGGACAGGTGCCGCTATCCGAGGAAATAGAGGGTTAAGTGGGAGGAGTTTGTAGCCGACTTGGGGGATTAGCCACAGCAAGGCTTTGGGGAGGAGACGAATTGAGGTCAGTCTGGAAGCATCTCTCTCGGGGAAGGGGAAGGGGCAGCTAGAGAGTGAGGACAGGATCCAAGGCAAGGACGACATTATGGGCCAAAGATGGAAGCAGACCGACCATCCCCACTGATCCCCTACTGTGCGCCAGGCATAACAGGTGGATGCCTGTCTCCCGAGGACGGAGAGTATTGGGAGAGGAAGTCTTGGCTAGGGTCTTGGGAGACCCCACGATGGTAGGAAATGGAAGGAGCAAGATGTGCTGTCCAAAGTCGCCTCAAACTCCGGGCCTGTGGCAGGCATGCGTATGGAAGACCTCACACTTGGCAGGTGAAATCCCTGGGTCCTCCCAGGGTGTAGACGGGCTGATTGGACTGAGGGCTGTTCTCGTCTCCACTCATTCCTGGACTCACTCACACCACCTGCCAAGATCATGTCATTGCTTCTTAATGATATCATCATCTTTTCCGGATGGGACTCCTTGCCCACCGGGGCCTGACAGTCTGCCTGGTCCCGCCCACCACAAAGATGCACACCGCCCACCCCGCAGGCAGACACGTGGAGAACACCCTGGGGGCGGAACCTCGTATTCTCACCTGCCGGCCCCTTTCTCACCCCATGGGAGACCCTTAACTGCACTGTCCTTCATCCTCAGGAGCTGAGCATGGAAGATGGCACAGCTCCGCCCACGAGGAAGCAGTGGGACATTCTGACTTGGCCCCTTGGGTGTAGTTTTCAGCTCTGGAATTTGGATACGAATGAGAAATAATAGTGACAGTATCTCCTTAAAAAAAATTACAAGCAAGAAAATACCTTTAATTCATCTTCAATTGTCTTGTCTCCTCATACCAGTCCAGGCATAGGGGTTAGGGATCAGGTGACCTTCAGGCAAGAAATTATGACTGGCGTGAAGGCTTATAGTTTCTCACTGATCTGGGCATTCATCACAGATTCATCTCTTTCTAGGTGTAGGACTTTGGGCAAGTCACCTACCTTCTCTATAAAACATAGATTGAGGGGCGCCTGGGTGGCCAAGTCAGTTAAGCATCTGACTCTTGGTTTCAGCTCAAGTCATGATCTCACAACTGTGAGATCGAGCTCCACGTCAGGCTCAGAGCTGGGCATGAAGCCTGCTTGGGACTCTGTCTCTTTCTCCCTCTCTCTCCACCCCTCCCCTGCTCCCTCTCTCCCTCTCTTTTTCACACTCTCAAAATAAATAAGTAAACAAACAAACAAACAAAAACAAAGATCAAAATATCCAATTCATGAGGTTTTTGTGAAAAATACATGCACAATAGCTTAGCACCAGGCCTGGCACGTAGCTAGTGGTAACTATCATTACCAATTGTGATAGTTCTTTAAATAAGCCACACGTATTTAGAATGCAAATTGGTGCAGCCACTCTGGAAAATAGGATGGAGGTTCCTCAAAAAATTAAAAAAAGAACTACCCTATGACCCAGAAATTGTACTACTCGGTATTTATCCAAGGGATACAGGTATGCTATTTTGAAGGGGCACATGCACCCCAATGTTTGTTTATAGCAGCGATATCGACAACAACCAAAGTATGGAAAGAGCCCAAATGTCGATTGACAGAAGAATGGATAAAGAAGATGTAGTACACACACACACACACACACACACAATGGCAACCAAAAAGAATGAAATCTTGCAACTTGCAACTACTTGGATAGAACTAGAGGCTATTACACTAAGCAAAATTAGTCAGAGAAAGACAAATATCATATGACTTTACTCATATGAGGACTTTCAGGTACAAAAAGAGGAGTGCTCGCTTTGGCACTCATTGGAACAGATACAAAATTGGAACAGATACAAAAAGATGAACATAAGGGAAGGGAAGCCAAAATAATATAAAAACGGGGAGGGGGACAAAACATAAGAGACACTTTTTTTAAAACTTTTTTTTAATGTTTTATTTATTTCTGAGAGAGAAAGAGACAGCGTGAGCAAGGGAGGGTCAGAGAGAGAGGGAGACACAGAATCTGAAGCAGGCTCCAGGCTCTGAGCTGTCAGCACAGAGCCCGACGCGGCGCTCAAACCCATGAACCATGAGATCATGACCTGAGCCGAAGTCGGACGCTTAATGGACTGAGCCACCCAGGCGCCCCCATAAGAGACTCTTAAATATGAAGAACAAACTGAGCATTACTGGAGGGGTTGGGGGAGGCCATGGGCTCAGTGGGTAAAGGGCATTAAGGAATCTACTCCTGAAATCATTGTTGTACTATATGCTAACTTGGATGTAAAATTAAAAAGTAAATTAAACTTTAAAAATAATACAAATAAAATGAAAAATAAATAATAAATAAATAAATAAATAAATAAAAAGAAATGAGCCCCCTTTTTGGACCCTTCTCCCATTGAGAGGTGGGGTCTGTGCCCCACCCCCTTGAATCTGGGTGGGCTTGACTTCTTCAGGCAAAAGTGAATAGCAGAAATGATGCTCACTGCCTTCCAAAGCTAAGTCATAAAAGACCATGCAGTCTCTGCCTTGTTCCCCAGGACACTGGAAGCCCAGACCACAAAAAGAGTAGGTCTATGCAGAGGCCACCATGCTGTGAGGAAGCCCAAGCTACGTGAGGCTATCTGGTGGAGAGTCACAGTCAAGCTCTGGTATCAGTCATGATTGGAGGAGCCTCCAGATGCTTCAGGCCCACAGCCTCTAAGAATCTTCCCGCTGAAACATGGTCAGAGATCAGAGCTGTGTGCTGACGGTTTCCTGACGCATAGAATCCATGGGTGTAATACAAAGATTATAACCTCAGACACTAAGCTTGGGGTAGCTTATTAAGTAGCAATGGATACCCAGAAGGCCAATCATCATCACCATCCTGGCTTTTTGTCCTGGGCGCCATTTTGTAGAGATATCCATCTGACACATTTTCATATACCAGTGTCTGCACTGCAATAAACCGTCAAACCTGAAAATTAAGACTCTTGAGCAAATATCAGATGTGGTTTACAATATTCACACGTTTGCAGAGCTTGCAAACAGCCGATTAAATGGCATGCATTGGGGCCACAGCTGCCAACAAGTTCTTGTAGGTTTGTTTTTTTTTTTTAACAAATCACTGGTATAATAACAGATTTTATAGCTATCTGTGACACAGAATTATAACCCATAGTATGTGTTACCCACTTATTGCTTGAACTGATTTTTCCATGAACAAGAATGCTGCGGAGTTTACAGGAGTTGTAATGGGAATGAATGGCTGTTTCTGAGGACTTTTTAGCCGCAAAAGGACACTTGAGAGCCAATTTTGTTTGCAAATCGAAGAGCGACAATACTAAGCCATGTAGGTGGCATGAGGGAGGGGTCAGGTATTGTCTTCCCTTCCCTCCCAGGACCTAGTACAGCGCCTAGTCCATGGTAGGTGTTGAAGAACACGATAGCCACTAAGAGGTCATGCTCAGATCTCCCTTCAACAATTTGCCATTCAGCTGTAGGAAGTGTGGTTGGTGCACAGCCCCCTTCTGCAGTACCTTGGGGACCCAGCTCAGCTTGGAAGTCAAAGTCACATGCTTCCTGGGATGCCCCAGCCAAACACTGAGCAGGGTCTGTTGCTTCCACCAAGCCCAAGATCCCTCTCACAGACCATCTTTCCTCTGTACCTTTGCACAGCATTGGCTGGGACTCTCTCCGACCTTTATTGTGGTCTGAGGCTCTTCCTACCCGATCTTGTTTCTTTCCCCCGTCTTGTCTTTCCCAGGGGGTTACCTACCCCCAATAAATCTCTCGCATTTCTCACTCCCTCTTTTGCATCTGCTTCCCATGTAAGACCTGACAGGCACAAGCAAGGTGCTCATCAAATTGGCCTTGACCTTGATCACAGAAGAAAATATAAGCTGTGGTTGAGAAAAGAGAAGAACGAAATGACTCCATCTTGACCATATCCTGGGGTTTATACCGTTGGTGGGCAGAGTCAGATGTCACATGTCTCCTAAAATGACCATCTGTAGGGGCGCCTGGGTGGCTTAGTCGGTTAAGCGTCCGACTTTCGCTTAGGTCATGATCTCGCGGTTCGTGGGTTCGAGCCCCGCGTCGGGCTCTGTGCTGACTGCCAGTTCAGAGCCTGGAGCCTGTTTCAGAGTCTATGTCTCCCTCTCTCTCTGACCCTCCCCTGCTCACGCTCTCTCTCTAGAAATAAATAAAAATAAAAAATAAAATAAAATAAAATGACCACCTGTATTAGGTCTGTGTTGGGTTAGAGGACATAGCTACCAAGCTGCCCCCTCCATTCACATCCATACAGTCATACTGGGATAAAGTCTCCCAGGAACATAGGGAGAAAGGCTCTGAAAAAAATCACTGTTGGTGGCCTCACCAGCATCTGCTTCTCTATCCTTCTTCCTAATAGAATCTCACCGTTGTCCATGTGTCCATCCTTCCGCCACACTGCCTGGGTTCCTCCAGGCAAGGTGAACCCCTTTCCAGCTCCAGCACTCGACCCAGTAAATCTAAGAGTAACTTGAGTATCTTCTAAGTGATGGCCGCAGGAATGGTCATTTGATCTCTTCTGGACGAGACACAAGAAGCGGTTTGCTGGAGTGTGGGGAGGGGAGTGTTCCTATGAGAGTTCTTTCATCTTCTAGCAGAGTGTCCAGAAGCAGCCTACTCTCTTATTCCTGAGTGAGATCATGGGTAGACAACAGACTCAGGGCCACTGCCATACGATGGCCAAGAAAAATACCGGTTCATGGAGGATGGCCCAAGTGAAGCAGCTCAGAGAAGTAAAACCAGCCTGTGTATGTGGGGCAGAGAGAGAGGGGCAGAGAGAATTCCAAGCAGGCTCCGAGCTGCCAGTGCAGAGCCCAACTTGGAGCTCGATCTCATGAACTGTGAGATCGTGACCTGAGCCAAAGTCAAGAGTGGGTGGCTCAACAGACTGAGCCCCCCAAGAGCCCCTCTACATGCATCTTGCAACCTAACCGATATAGATGTGTTTCCTTCCTCTGCTAGGCTGCAGAGATAGGAAAAGTATGTTCTCACAGGCTGGGGGTGCTGGCTCTAGCAAGGTCAAGTGGCAAAAAAGTTTAACGGGATCAAAAAGGAGAATGTATCATAGGGAAAGGAGGAGGGCGTCAGGCCAGTCACCCCAGGCTCGACCCAACGTCGGGGTTAGTGGGAGGAAGCGCTCTGGGTGCCTGTGCTGTTGCATCTGGAAACCTCTGACCTAGGGAGTGAGCCAGGGAAATCCCTCTCATGGGCTCTCTCGTATGAAAATTCAAAGAGCTACAAGATTGGCTGCCCCAAGACCTCCACAGGGGATGCCTGTAATTAAGTGTGCCACCGAAGGAACACAAGGTGCCCCTCTCTCCCTGAGGAACTCAACCCTCCCTATCAGGCTCCACTGTAAAAACCCAGGGTAACGTTCTAAGGAGATGAGGAGGCAGAGCTTGGGGATGGCGAGGTGAGGGTCTGGGCGATCACAGCTTATGCTTCCTCTCCCATTCTGTCTGCCAGAAGCAAGAGGTAAGAGAAGCAGAGAAGGCAGCTCTGGTTTGCTAAAGAGTATTTGTGGAGAGGATCCCCAAGTGCATCCATCCAACTGATGGGGCTCGTTTCTGTTGGGAGAGGGTGGGTAACAGCCAACCTCCAAATCTCTGTGGCATAAACTATCACCAAAAGATTTCCTTCTCACCTTGTACGTCCATTGTGGGTTGGTTAATTGAAGGACCTGAGAGCAAAGTCAGGGGAATGGATGCTACGCTGGGCATCCTCAACATCAGCCACATGTGCGAGTGACATGAGTTGCTCAGAACAAAGTTAAGTGTGGTTAGCGTTTCTCTCACCCCCTTCCTCTCAAATCCCAGACACTGGTTGTTGGGGAAATTCACTGTGGACAATGAGTCTCCCCCCGCCCCATCTTTCATGTGCCTAACGAGAAGAAATGACATCGATAAAGTAGAAGAGAAGAGCTTGAGATCTGGAGACCCTCAGTCTGGGCACAAGCCCTGTTCTCCAGTTCATACTGATGAGTCTCTCACCGTGTGGTGGTCTTACCTCGCTGCCCTTCGTTGCTCACGTAGGAGAAAAGGGATGACTCACAACACCACATCGATCTGTTGAGAGAATAATTATAACGTTGCATAGGGTGAAACCCGGCAGACAGTAAACTTTCGGCTTACGGTAGGCTCTCATGCCCGAAAGATTCCCGTGTTTCTCTTGCACTGGTATTGATTTACCCAATGCCTCCCTGCTCCTAGCTCTTGTCTCAGAGTAGTCGTGCAGACCTCTCTGTTGAGTAGGTCTGAGCACTAGAAGAATGCTGTCTGCTTCTCGAGGGTTCAGTGGGGTCTGAGTATATCCAAGGCTAAAAGCTTGAGGTGGGTGATCTTTTGGGGAATGAATGAATGAGTGGCCACGTGATGCCTTTGTCCCCCATGAACCAGTCCTCAAGTCGACAAAGACAATGGCATTGCAATTAGGGATCTTTGGAAACCCTGCTTCCAGCAAAATCTAGTAAAATCGGCATCTTAGCCACTAGGAAAAAGGCCTGGGAATTATTAGAGGGTATCTTGTTTGTTTGTTTTGCAAATGAAATTCCAAGTGTAGGAAGCTCCCTGCAGCAGGCTGCAGGGCTCAGAGTTAACCCCTTCAGTGCCCCTGGCCAGCCAGTATCTGCACTTGAGAACTACATCCTTGGGGGGGGGGTGCCCCCAAGCAGCGGGTGGGTCCGAAGGGGATGCAGACCTGGCCTTGGCTCTAAGTAGCTCTGGGACCTTCAGAAGAATTGCTTAATTTCTCCAGATGTTCATTTCTTTCCCTAAAAATCAGAAGATCCAGCTACTTCTGCTCTAAGCACTTCTCAGTTCTACTACCCCCACTTCATTTAACCCAGGAGGTAGAATGTCCTCTGGCTCAGAGTGAGGGGGGGTGGCCCCTGTGGACGGCATCAGTACCACAGCAAAAGGCTTTTCCTCTGTGCCTGCCAGCAATCAAAATACTGACTTTAATACTACCAACTATTCACTGAACGTGTGCTGTGTGCCAGGCACTGTTTCAAAACGCTACCTGGATTCTATTTTAATCTTCACTATAACTCTCTAAAGAAGGTCTTCATAGTCTTCCCATTTTACTGATGAGAAAACTGAGGCTCAGAGAAGGTAAGTCAGTTACCCAAGGCTTCATGGCCTGTACGTGGTTGAGCTGGGATTCGAACCTTAGGGTACTTTAATCCCTACACCTTAGATTCCCATGAGCTTTCTTTCTCCCAAGACTGCGTAAGTCAGTTCAGAAGTGCTTTTAGGGAGAAGGAGAAATAGTGGAAGAGGCACAGCGTCCAAACCCCAGCTCTGGCCCAAACCACCCCTGGGACTTCCGAGTCCTGCCGTTCGAGGGTCTTGGGTCTCAGTTTCCCCGTCTGCAAGTTGAGGGAATCATGCATGGGAACATCCAGCAATGTTCCTATTCTGATTGGCGAATGGTGGGGGGAGGGATCTTAAACTGAAACTCAGAAAAGAGCTTTGGAGAGTATGTGAACTCCACGAAATGGTATGAGAAACGTGCCGTGTGGGCCCTCAGTGGATGGAGATAAGGAATTCGTAGTTCACAACATTTTTTAAAGGGAACCCTCCAGGGATCTAGCAATGAAGACACCCAACAGCTAATGAATCTGAGGAAGGTCCCCCCTGGCGTCTTTGATGGCGTCCAGCATCTGGCTATTTGGGTCAAGGGGGACAAAAAGCCAAATAGTTGACTTTCTCCAGTTGTCTTCCAATATCCAGGAACTTCCAGAATAGACCGAAATGACCTGGCACCCATGGGCTCAAGGTCACTCCCTGCATGCAGCCTCTTTCTTTCTCCAAGGAGGAACGTCTCCCTCACACTCATTCCCTTCAGAAGGAGCCAGAAACACATTGTCACCTGCAAGGATTTGTAAGCGGACCCAGCAGGGAAATGTCAGTTGGATGAGGCATGTGAGTGTAGGGGCTGCAGAAACAGCCAACGCCCAGAATGTCCTCACCCAAAGAACTGCCGTGTGTGTGTGTGTGTGTGTGTGTGTGTGTGTGTGTGCATGCGTGCACACGCGCACACGTGCACAAGAGAGGGCACACAGACATTTGCGGGTAGGGGGAAGGCTGTGGGCCGCTCTGCTAAAAACACCAGAGAATCAGCCAGATGTGGGGGGGAATCCCAGCTCCTTCCCTTATCAGCTGTCATTGGGACAAGCCCCGGACCTCTCTGAGCCTCAGTTTCCTCCCCGGTAAGATTCCAGCAATTTCACAGTGCCGCCGTGAGGACTTAACACGATAACTCATGTACGGAAGAATCTGTGTCTGCAGCTGCCCCATAAATAGTAGCCGCTCAACATATGGGGAGTCGCCAGGGTGACCTTGGACAACCCTGTTTTTGTTCTTTTCGGAGCCTTCATGTCTTCATCCGTAAAACAGAAGCAGGTTGGCAGGAGAGGTTGATTCTTTAAGTTTTCTGTTTTGGTTTGGGGTTCATCTGGGTTTTTTCTCCAAACGAAAATGCACACAACTGTTGCACATGGCATCTCGAGCTCGAGGAGAATCAACAAACTCCAGGACAGAGAACCTCTGTGAGCCGCCCTCGTCCTGGGGAAACTGCCGCGCGCTGGGCTCCCGTGAACAGCAGAAACCAGGTACCACACCAGCATTTCCCAGCCTCCCCTCACCTGTGCAGCCACTCACGTCTGGGTGTCGCTTTGTATTATTTCTTTACGCGACATTTTCCCCAACTCAGCCTCTTGCAGTTGGCTCAAATTTCAGTTCAATCCAAAAGGAAGTATTATGTGCATAAAGAAAAGACCAGTATCTATATTCATAAGAAGACGGACACATGGGTCGGACATGCAGTAAGCACTGGGTGTAGATGTCCCGCTAAAGGTTCTGAGCCTGAGGGCCGCCCTCTTTCTTCCTTACAAAAGCGAGGATCGGGGCGCCTGCGTGGCTCAGTCGGCTAAGCGGCTGACTCTTAATATCAGCTCAGGTCATGATCTCACGGTTCGTGAGTTCGAGCCCCGCACCGTGGGGCCACCAGAAGCTGGGGGAGGCGATTTTCCCCAAAGGGCCTCTGTGGGGAGCGCCGCTCTGCCCATACCTTGACTTTGGACTTGTGGGTTCCAGAAGCACGCGGAATGCCTCTCTGCTGGCTCTAGCTGCCTGGTTTGGGGGGACTGTTAGGGTCAGCCCTGGGTCACTAACGCCATCACTGCACCCGTCCCCAGTGCGATGTCTGTCAGCACGGCCTTACGAGACTTTTCTCCTCTCCCCTGAAATTGCCACTTCAGACAGACTCTTTCCTCACAAGGACGGGTCCTCTGTTGTCCCCAGCGAGTGGCCATGGGGCAAAGACATCGCGTGGGCCTGGCAGCAGGGCTCCCTGCCTCGGAAGTCGATCATGCCCACCATCCCCCGCTCTCTCTGTCCTACCTGCAAGATGCGAAGGAAAAAAAAAGATGGGTTTCCATGGTGGTGAACCAAAGTATAACTTTGGATTGCTATTTAAAAAAAAAAAAAGAATAAACCATGTTTTGTGATTTAAAAGTGGTGGCGGGCAGAGGGGGTGGGGTGGGGGGGGAGAACGATAATTCCAGACCGAATCAATGGTTGGAACTTTCCAGCTTAATGTGAGCCAGATTCCTGCGTCCTTGCCTTCTCTCCCTCTCTCCTGAGCGCCCCTTTGCTTTCTTGTACCAAAAGCTGTCTGCTAAACTTCTAAAACACCCTTTGCCTTTTTGACCCTTCAACTCGTCTTGAACTTCAGAAAAAATTGGGGAAATGGCACTGAGTGAACTATATATAAGTCCTGGGCGTGTGGAGGGGGGAGGGAGGAGGGGGCCACGCGGGGGGAGAAGGCTCGCCATGAACTTGGGGCCTCGGATATTCTCTTGGAAAGAAAAAAAAAAACTCTTCTGTTAATGGAATTAGTAAATATTTGTTGCTCTGTTCTAGGCCGGTGCCCCAGGGGGATATCTGGAGGAAGGAAAAAACGAGAGCAAATAAAAATAAAAGACATGCTACTTTTCTGTTCCTTTCCCCTCTGCACAGACACTAAACAGACAAGTCAGAGGATTAGAATGAGGCCTTGTGTGGCTGCTCTGAGCAGGAAGCTGCGAGGGGCTTTGGGGTGGGGAAGGGGCCCTGGTGGGGACCGAGCAGACCTGCTATCTGGTAATGGGAACGCCATTCCTGCTTAATGAAATGATTGCTGGCGGAGTTCCTGAGTTACGGCGTAGCCTGTACAGTCTCTGGCCGGCTTCCTGGAGCCCAGAGACCCCGGGTGGGGGCCCGGCCTCCTGTGCAGGCTGTGCGGTGAGACAGGGATGGAGGTGACAGTGTGGCCTAGAGAGATGGAGTGGGGGTTGGGGAGGGGTGCGGGGTGAGAGATCTAGAGCTGAGAGGCAAACACAGGCGTGAGCAAGAAGATGCCCGAGGGAGGAAGTCAAGAAAGAGGTAGATGGTGGCGGAGACAGAGGCAGAGGGAGGCAGTGGACAAATGGAGGGAGGGAGGTCAGGGAGGAAGCGGGACGGAGTCTCCGATGGGTTCAAAGAAGTGGGTGGGAGAGAGACAGCCAAATGAGGCGAGGGAGTAGTCAGAGACGTGGGGAGCAGGAGGAGGGTGGAGAGACCTGGATGTAGATGGGAGCCAGAGATGCAGAGAAGGATAGAATGGAGGACATGGAGACACAGAGACAGATGGAGGGAGGCAGAGACTCTGGCCATTACGAGCAGGAGATCAGGAGGAACCAGGAGGTGGGAGAGATACCCCTGGGGACAGGGTTTGAGACAGAAGAAGAAGACAGGGTCAAAGAAGCAGAGGGAGAAGAATGGAGGCAGACAGGAGGTGACACCCCCATGCGGGTGGGGGGTGAGGTTCCGGGAGCCCAGCAGATGACACCATGCTGATGCGCAGTGAGGTCCAGCGCACACTGATGATCGCATGAAGAGCATATCCAAAGACGGCCAAACAAGGAAGGGAAGGGACCCAATGTCCTTCAAGGCCACGGCAACAATTCTCCGACTTGCCCGACTTCTAGATGTGGGAATCAACAAATAGGTGGAACGTGTCCACCGCCCCTGGGTGGTTTCCGGCCATACAGCAACTCTCTGGGGAAGATTTATGGCTCCCACCTTTTTGGGTTTGAAGAATCTGAGAATCAGGGAGATGATATTACTGACAAGGTAACACAGAGAGAGGAAGAGAGAGATGGAGGGGGATGGAATATTGGGACTCTAGTCTGGCTGACACAAAAACAATATGAATGCCAAAAGGAGAAAATGTTGGAGGTTATGTGTTCTGACAGCTTCATTTTGTTCCAGAGGAGACCAGATGAATTATTAGATTGATTACAGTGATTAATCACATGCATAGGAAGAATTTCTTATACACCTCTGAAGAATGGGAACAAAACACAGCTTCTAAAGAAGACAAGGCAAAAAGATGGGTATGGAGGAGGTCATGAAAATCCTATGTTAGGATAAAGACATAGAGATAAAGAAAGAAGCAGCGGCAAAAAGAAAATATATATATATTAAAATATGGTAAGTAGGGGCGCCTGGGTGGCTCAGTCACTTAAGTGTCCAACTTCGGCTCGGGTCAGGATCTTGCAGTCCATGGGTTCAAGCCCCACGTCAGGCTCTGTGCCAACAGCTCAGAGCCTGGAGCCTGCTTCCGATCCTGTATCTCTCTCTTTCTCTGTCCCTCTCCCGCTTACACTCTACTCTGTCTCTCTCTCTCAAAAATAAACATTAAAAAAATTTTTTTTTAAATATGGTAAGTAGAAATATTTTTAAAAATGTTTTTAATGTTTATTTATTCTTTGAGAGAGAGAGAGAGCACAAGCAGGGGAGGGGCAGAGAGAGTGCAACACAGAATCCAAAAGCAGGCTTCAGGCTCTGAGCTGTCAGTACAGAGGCCAACGCAGGGCTCAAACCCACAAACCATGAGATGATGACCTGAGCCAAAGTCAGACACTTAACCAACTGAGCCACCCAGGCACCAAGGTAAATAGAAATCTTAGAATCAGGTAATAGAGATAAATCCAAACTAATCTGTAATCGCATTACTCATAATGGGATTAAACTCTTCAGTTAAAAGACAGGGACCTTGGGAATGGACTATTTTTTTTAAAAAAATCTGTGTGTTATTTTCCAAGGCATACATACATGAACACAAAAGTAGAACATTAAAGACTAGAAAAAAGATATTCTTTCAAAAAAAATTTTTTTAATGTTCATTTATTTTTTGAGAGAGAAAGAGACAGAGCACAAGCTGGGGAGGGGACAGAGAATCCGAAGCAAGCTCCAGGCTCCACGCTGTCCGCACAGAGCCCGATGCGGGGGCCCGAACCCACGAACCACAAGATCTGGACCTGAGCCGAAGTCGGATGCTTAACCAACTGAGCCACCTGGGCGCTCTCAAGAAAAAAAGATATTCTAGGCAAACCCTAACAGAAAGAAAGTTGGTGATATGGATATCAGACAAAACAGAGTCTTGTCAAAACGGCTCCCTCTGGCACCCAGGTATAGATTTTCACTGCCCACACTCGTGATGTGTTCAGGCCTGGGTGGCTGCCAGGCTGGACCCACAGGAGCCTTGCAAGCAGGACTCTGGACTCAAGTTTCACAGTTGAGTTTTTATGAGGCATGCCTTGGGTCATGACTTACCTGTGTGCCCCTTACCTATCTGGTTTTCCATCCTGCCCCTTGAGACCTAATTTTCAGTCATGATGTGTCACTGGAGAGGGGAAGGCAGGAGACCCACCTCGTCAAGGGCGAGTTGCAGAGACAGCCAGAGAACGGGACACAAGGAGCGAGAAGTGGGTGGGAACAGATCTGAGGAGTTTGGCCAGCGTCTCCCAGCAGAGGCAACGAAATAGAGCAATCCCGTAGCAGCGAAACATACCATTCCTCCCTCTGAAAATGTCCAGGTTACAGTGAATACAGGTAGCAGTTTCCTGTTTCTTGTTTTTATTAAGAGGCCAAGAGCCAAGCCTCTTGGAAATGGTCATCCTCCATGGCTTCTTGCAACATATTCAACCAAGCGCCCAGGAATTGCCAAACCACCACCTTTCACCCCTCTACTCCTCACTGTGCCCAAGGTGGAGTAGGTAAAGCTTTGCAGGCAGGGGTGGGGGTGGCGAGCTGGGGAGGGGTCACAAAAGAACTAGCTGCCCCTGCTCACATTCCCAGTCCCATCGTTGAATATGGCCCTCGATGCCTCTCTCCTGAAGCCTTCCACAAGGGTCTCCCTCCTTCAGGCCATTCTTGCCCCCGGACCCCCACTCCCCTTCATTCCTTCTATGGCCCATCTTGTCCTTATCGGAAAGCCTTCCGAACCTCTGGGTCTGAATTAAAAGCCCATCTCTCAGTGCTCCCTGCTCATTCCTGGTAAAATGCCTATCACTCGGCATCGTAATTCCCAGGGGGCTTAACTCCCTCTCCCCACTCCCTTTTCCCCAAAAGTACAGCTTCTTAGAAGATGGCAAAGGCAACTCTTGGCTTCGTCTGTTCCTTCTACTCAGCCTCAGTGTAGGCACACAGTCAGGGGCCCCAGGTGTTGAAGGAAGGAATGCTGGAATCAATCTGCAATCAAGGACATTTGCCAGCCTTCCAGCAGTGCCAAGGACCATACCTGAAACCATCCACAGGGCTCTGAGGTTTCCAGAGAACAGATAATCAGAAATAGATAATAACAAAGCCAGAAAGCAGCCTGGGAGAAGCTCTTGTTGCCCTGGTTTGCAGACAAAGGCCACAGGAGCCTGGAAGTTTCCCCGGGGCTATCTCAGTGTGAGCCCGACTTTGAGCTCCCACCCCTCCACTCTGCATCAGCCCAGCAATCCCACCTACCTCTCTCTTATGGGTCAGACTTTCTGACTGGCTTCACTGGAAGGATGAGTCTGAGACTGAAAAACAGAATCCCTAAACTGCCATTAATCTGGTCCGATGCCCTCATTTTAGAGAATGGGCCACCAGTGTCCAGAGAGAGGAAGGGATTTTGGCAACTCATCCCTGTCCCTTACAGAGGGTGAAATCTTGAACGAGTGGCCTCCTCTCTTTAAATCTTGGTTTCCTCATCCATAAAAAGGAGACAAGAGTAGATCTACCTCATCTGGGGCTATGGTGGGGATCAGTCAGATGAGTTAAGTCAAGAGTATAGGCACTTAGTGAATGTTACCTGTGATGATGGTGGTGTGGTGGTGGTGGTAGTGGTTATTATTAATTATTAGGCATTATTATTCTCTCTCAGTCCAGTGTTCTTTCTCCTCTATTCAGTTGGCTCTGAGACATACATGCCAGGAAATGAAGGAAATGAAACGCAACCCCCTCAGCAGCCTTTTTCCCCAACTATGGTTACCCCATTAATGGCAGACCAATCTCAAGCTGGATCTCCCCCATTTCTGGGAAGCCAAGCCTCAGGCCAGGGACACTCAAAGAAGGAAATCTACAAGTTGTCTAGAAGAAAAGATTAAGAGAAATTTCCTATAGACACGTTGGAGGGACTGAAGTGTCTCTTGTCAACTTGTGAACTCCCTCCCTACCCGAGGTCTTTCTCTCAAGCCCAGACTTTTACTCTAATGTGAAGTCTCCTGTTCCATAATGAGGTGTCACAGTGGCATGAGAAGCCCCCACCGACCACTCCACCCAGAGGAGAAGGTGGCACCAGGTGAGGCACAGAAGGCGTGGAGAGCACCTTTGTTTACATGGTGACAATTAGCCAGTCTAGTGGGACCCAACCCTGAACCCCACTCGTTTCCTCAGGCCTTAGCCTTGCCAAGGACAAATGATCATGTGAACCACCAACCCCAGGCCTCCAAAGTAGCACCCACATCCCAGCAGCATAGGGCATGATTCTAGGTGGCAATGGAGGGGAGGTGTTTTGTTTTGTTTTGTTTTAAATTATATACTTGTTTTCAAAAAGATCTATAACCAGCACATGAAATCCTCTGTTTAACAAATTTTATAGCCTGGACAAGCATTTTTAAGTGATAAACGTGAGATGATTTACAAAACAAGCATAAAATAGATTTGGTTATTTGCCAATATAACAAATCTGGAAGTGTCTGGAAAGCTCTGTTCTCCTTTTACAGATGGAGAAACAGGCATACGGGAGAGGGGAGTCATGGCCCAATGTCACTGGCAAGAGCTGAGACTAAAAGCGAGGTCTCTTAGCTGCAATGTGGGGGTCCATCTGTCCCTCTCCTGACCTCTGTGTGACTAGTGCTATTGCCTGAGGAGCCAGGCCTCCAGAGAGGCACTGGGTGGTCACGGCAGTGTCTGAGATGCAGGGATTACTGTCTGGACAACGTATCAGCTCAGTGCTACTGGAGGTCAATAGATGGTCTTACATATCCCGGCTTTTAGTGCAGATCTTAATGACCCTGTGCCAATGCAAAATCAATCCATATCGTGATGAAGAGTGGGTGTCAGGGCCACGATGCCCGTGTTCAAGTTCATGGTCCACCACTTCTCTAACCTGTGCATGGTGGGCAAGTCCCATTCATCCTGAGTCTCCTTTATTCTCATCTGTGAAATGGACATAAATGCTGATTACCACATTGGGTTTTTGTTGAGGTTTAAATAAAATAAGCTGTAAAAACCTGTAGCAAAAAGCCTAGCACATTCCTGATGCTCAATGTGAGCTTCTGGGAGATGGATGGTGATGGATGTGTATCTAGGAATTTTTCCCCCCCTTAGGAAAAACTGTTTCAGTCAGCTACTGCTGTGTAACAAACTCACTCAAAACTTCAAGACTGAAAACAACAAATGGTTTCTTATTTCTCATAATGTTGTGGGTCAAGAATCCAAGTAAGGCACAACTGAGCAGTTCTTCAGCTCCACAAGGTGTTGGCTGGGTTCACTCACTGCCTTTGGCTGGTTTTCAGGCTATTCTGGAAGGTTCAAGAAGATGTTTTCCAACATCTGGTTCCCCAAGACTTTTCCATGCAGCCTCTCATTCTCCACATGGGGGGAGGGTCTCATCATTCAGTAGTAGAGTGAGCTTCTTTAACGGCCCAGTGATGGGTTTTCAGAGGGAACACTGAAACTGCAAACCTCTTCAGGCCTATGCCCAGAGCTGGCAGAGTATCTCTTATGCTGCATTCTTGTTGGCCAGGGCAAGCCACAAGCCCACCCAGATTCAAAGTCTGGATGGAGCAGTAGGTGTGTTTAGAGATGAAGTCCTACATGTGGGCATCTTCGGAAGCTACATATCACACAGAGGGTCCAGAGCTTTCCCGGTTACCCAAGTGGTCCAAGCCATTGCCCCATGCCCCCTCTCCAGACTCCATTCATGCTCATAGTCTTGTGAGTTCCACCATGACACCATGCCTCATTCAATATCTAGCTCTCCAAGCAAGTTGTTTTTTGGCCTGGATAACTTGTGTTTGGAATCCTAATTCAGCCCTGACTGTCTCTAGGGAGCCCTGCATCATGCCCTAGATTGGTGGGATGCTCTTGTTACCTACTTCCCTAGCATCTGGTACCTCTCCTTCTTAAGATCCATCACCCCCTGTAAATAACTGTTGAATTTACAGAAAGTGCCTCATGAGGACAAGGACCCTGTGAACCTTGTTCATCACATCATCCCCAGCTCTTGGCTCAGTACCTGGTACCTAGGAAGTACGCAGAAACTGGCCAAGTGTGTTCTGAGTCAGCAAGAGTCTTGGCACTTGGATTACAGTCTCACCTTCTCCCCTTTCACCTTGTGTGACCTTGGTGTGGCAGATTCCCTGGAAAGGGAGGCTGGAGTAAGGATTAATGAGCATGACATTTACTGGGGATGGAAGAGAAGGAAAGCAATTGGGGTTGGGTGAAGGGAACCATCAAGCTGTGGCACAGTCTCAATCAAGGCCTTGGCTGACCTAAAGTTCTGAAGACAGGATGTTCTGAAGATGTGATAACGTTTCTCCCGGGGCCAAGGGTCCAGGCCTTCGTTCCCCTGCATTGCCAGTCTTGGGGTACAGGCCGTTCCTGGAAGGGGATGTAATCACAAGCAAGGTGGATGTCTTCAGCTCAGTGCAAGACCATACAGGGCTGGGAGCTAAAGGTGTTTAACTGGCAATATTGCTAGAAGCTGGGGGTGGGGTGGGGCGGGGCAGGGCGGGCCAAGACATTCACTTCTGAAAGGAACCTCAGTAGCACATCATGCACCCTGACACTTGGCCTTAATCTTTGTGCCTCCTTTTCTTCATTAGTGGAACAGAGATGATGACACTCTCTTCTCAAACCCCAAGGAAGGATCTAAAATAAATCCTGGATATGAAATGGTTCGAAGGAGAAGGAGGAGAAGGAAGAGAAGAAGAAAGAGGAGGGAGGAGGGGAAGGGGGAGGAGAGAGGAGAACTTGGCAGATATCCTGAAATATCAAGAGGAAGACTTGAGGCCCTGCTCCAGGTATGTCAAGAGTGAAACTTATGGGGCCACATCACTTCCACAGACAATTCCGATGGAAAGATCTTATCTTAAGTAAGTTCTCAGTGCCACCAGCACCCTGTTCAGCCCTTCGCAGGACGACTTAGATAAAGCCTTGGCAAGCCCTGACACTGCGCTGCCTGGACCTCGGAGCCATTCTCCTGGTCTTCAGTGATTTCTTAGGGAGAAGTTACAAGCCAGACTGACTTGGTCATTGCACCGATATTTACATAGGTGCTATTTGGCCAGGCATTAGTGGCTTCTGCTCCAAGCAGGAACACCAGATCCTAGGGATGTCATGAAAGGCATGTGGACCGGCTGGAGATTTATTTTGATGAAAAAGACCCCCTGGTGTGGTTTCGGCAGCTTTTTCATGCCTTCCTGTCCCCCACTACTGGCTGACAAACCATGTTGGAAGAACAGAGGCATCAGACCTACAACTTTTCACTGTTGCTTCCCCCCCCCTCCCCAAGCAAACGATGTAAGCAGCAGGTTTTGTTTGGGTGTGTTTGTGGCAGGCATTGGATCCTGCCACGGCAGTGACATTGTTCCCCAGTTACCAAGATGCGGGGAGCTGCTGGCATGAAGCCTGCGCCCACACCCTGACTTGTCTATCCTGACAGTGAGGAGACTGAACAATTCAGACTACAGGGCAGGGCCTGTGCAGATAGAGACCCATAAGAGGAGGAGAGAGAACCACAGACAGTCTAAAAGAATGGCAGTTCCCAGGCTCGACTATGCAGCAGGCACCGGGCGGAGGACTTTAAGTGCCGTCCCTTCTTTGATCCTCATGACCACCTTTTCCCCATGTTACTGACGATGCAACAAAGGCTCTGAGAGGGACATGAACTCCCTCATGACTGAGTGGTTGCAAAAGGATTTGAACCCAGGGCTCCAGCATACGCTCTTAACCCCCAGGGACATGGAGCAGCTGACCCATGTGATCGCACCAAACAAGTTCTAGAGTGAACTCAGTTTCATTTCATGTCCACTTGGACATCTGTACTCCATAATGACAATATCCATGTTGTGGGTAATGCAGCTCTAAATGTTTCCTGTTCTGTCTACAGCCTCTTTCTTCTTTCCCTTGCTCCATCCTTCTTCTGTCCTTGAGTTCCTATGTTGTGTCAGACCCCGTGAATGTAGAGAAACATATACCATTGGTCTTGTCCTCTGGGTCTCTTGGGAGAGACATTCTCTTAGGAAAACCAGACGCAAAAGCAAATTATTACAACGCCATGGAGTGATGACTCAGGGATCCAAAGAGAGTCCCACAGGAACACAGAGAAGGTAACTTACATGCTGGAAAGCCTTCAGCAAGGGGGAGCCATCTAAACATGGACTTAGTGGGGGCACCTGGGTGGCTCAGTTGGTTAAGCGTCTGACCCTTGATCTCAGCTCGGGTCATGATCTCACAGTTCATGAGATCCGATCTCACACAGATAGTGCAGAGCCCACTGAGGATTCTGTCTCCCTCGCTCTCTGCCCCTTCCCCGCTTGCTCCATATCTGTCTCTCAAAATAAATAAAAATAAGCATAAAACAATTTTAAACTTGCATTGGATGGATACACAGGTCAAAGAAGAGGGAGAGGGGCAAAGCCGGAGGAAGGCACTGCATGTGCAAAGCCACATAAGAGACAAGAGCTCGGCAGGTTGGGGCAACAGGGGGCAGGGTGGAGATCTAGAAGGAGGGTGGAAGGTGGCAAGGCCACAGGCGAAGCCCACTGGGGATATGACTGGCCATGAACGCCATGTTAACGTGGCCAAACTCAATCACACAGGCACTGGCATGCCCACCAGATATTTAAGGAAAGGGGTGATGAGATGGATTCTGTATTTTAGAAGCATCACTAGATAGATACTTCTGGGTAGGTCCATGCAAGGCGGGCTGAGGACAGACCAGAGTGCTGGAGAGACTGCGGTCAAGGAAGGCACTCCAGGGATTGCCCAAATTGCCCTAGTGGACTAGTTGAGGCTCTTCTGGTCCCCACATCTTAGGGTCCCCAATGCCTCTGATAGACTCTTTGTCCCAATAGACTCTTCGGCATCAGTGATGGTGTGCTCTGCCCTCCACAAGCATCTGCCTTGTAAGAGACGATGCATAGCGGGCCATGCTTACCTGCCAGGAATCACTCAACAGTGGAGCCACTTGGGCTGATCTTTTCAAAAATTATATAACCCTCCCAGAGCCCACCATTTATTTGAACTAGACTATTCCCAGGCCCATGTCTCCCCAGGTCACTTTATTTGCACGCCAAGTCTTCACCTAAATTCAACAGGCTTTCGGCTGAGATCTGGACACCTGCCCTTTATTCTCCTGAGCAGACCCACATGGCTGCTTCTACCCCAAGGTCCCGGGGGGAGGGGGGCAGAGAGGAAGGGGACTGGTAACAGCTCCTCTCTCCCAGGCTGAACGAAAAGACTGCTCGCCTGTTCTTAGCTCTCAATTTCTCCAGCCACCCTCTCCAGCAGAGCCCCCGTCTCCATTAATACTATTACTTGGGATGACATTTCCTCTGACTGTCGTTGTCTCTTTTTTTTCCTCCTTCTTAATTCCCTAATTTGTCCTAATATGCCCATTGCCTGCGTATCAAGTCATCCGTGAAGCCGCCCCATTTCCAGGTTCCTTCCTCCCCATCAGCCAAGTCTCCGTCTCCCACAGAAATTACAGGGAGGCAGCCGCAAGCCCGCAAGGGCAGGAAATAGAATTAGGGGACGTATTAATTGGGACATCAAGTCGGATTTCGTTCCAGGCACTTCCTTCCGTTAACCACTTTGAAGCTTCCCCTCCGTGGTTCTGTTTCTCATTAGATGGAGCTCTTAATGGCGAGGGGTGTTTACGCATGGTACAAAGATGTCATGTCCCAGCCCTCAGACTGGCAGGCCCGGCGGACCGGTGAGGGCAAGGGGAGGAAACGGCCAGCCAAGGGGGTCAGGATGCCAAAGGGTGGATGTGATGCTGAGAAAGGACTAGTTTTCAGTGATGCTAAAAATAAAAAATTTAAAACACTTAAATAAAAAAAAAAAGAGGTGTGTTTCAGGCTAAAGAGAGAGATTCCATCACAGCGCCATTATTTTAAACTTTCCCTTATGTGCCATCTCCAGGGTCTGCAAGCTCATTTGCAAAGCAAGTTCCTTTCTCCTCGTTTTCTGCTGCAAATGTGCTTTGCCCGGACAGCCACGGATTTGCTGGCTGCTGTAGGAAACTGGATGAAATGAACGCATATGGCCTGATCCAGAGAAAGGTGCCTGGACACCTCGTCCCTCCGTGCCTCCCCAGCTCTCGGTTCTGACATTTCCACTTAGGGCCACTTACAGCCCCCCTTTGTCCCCACACGGCTCCACACAGCCCGTCCAGCCCACCGCTTTGAGGTCACCCCTCTTCAAAGGTGTGGTTGGCTTGCGCCTTTGTGGAATCCCCACTCGGAGGTGATTTTGCCAACACTAATTCAAGGCTGTGAGAAGAACTTATTTGTGGAAGGGTATTTGTTTTTCCACCCAGGGAGCCAAAACCACCAGCCTCCCTTGCCGGGGAGAAGAGGTTGAGAGAAGAACCACTTGTTTCCCATGATTCCTAGTGGCGATCCCCCGACACAAAGCCCTGCTAGGAGACTAAGTCAGGTTTCCCTGAAACTCGCCCATGGGCGCATTCTGTCCTGATCCCCTGGGAAGATGCACCCCAGGAAGGAAACTCCCGACGCACTCCTGAAAGACTGAGGTCAGGCCCCTCCACTACCCAGCAGCTGTAATGGCCAGTACAAACACCACAGCCCTGCCCTGGACACCCTTCAGTCCTCGGGAGCAGCCAGAAGCCAAAATAAAGCAACTGAAACCCAGGCTAAAAGCACAGAAGACAAACCTCAGCACTGAATGGAAACCAAATCAAATAACAACTCCCCACCAACGAGCTTAAAGGGAGGGGGGCAGAGGTGTTCCATATTTCTTTTCTTCCTTCTTCCGCTCCTCCCCTGCCCCCATCTTTAAATCCCAAGGGACGGAGAGGTGGGAAGGGAACCGAGGAAAGAGGAGAGTTGCAGATAAGTCCAGCTGTGGCACAGAGACCATGAGGCCCAGAGGGTCTTGCCTCTGGGCATGCGCAGTAAGACGGTTGGGGGGTGTGATGGCCTCAAGGAGTTTGCGCTACTTTAGGGAAAATGCTGGGGAAACGATGCAGGTTCCGGGTTCTGGGGAGGACCTGGAAGAATCTCGGGAATCCAGGGATTTCTCCTCCATTTCTCTTCTCTGGGTCTTCCTCTGTCTCCCTCACCTCTGTCTTCATTCTTCTGCTCCTTTGCCAGCCATCTGTTCTTACCTCCTTACCTCCCTGGTGAGGGGAGAGCGATTTCCCCATAGTCGCCACGTGAACATATTTACAGTCCATGCAACACGGACAGAGAGACTCAGCTCCAGTCCCGTCCTCCCGGAGAAGATATTGTGATTTGTCCCCTTGGGCTAGATGCTGCTCTTTGTCCACACAACAGTGGTCAAAGGGATGACTCCCGTTGGACCATGGCAGGGAACAGAGTAACCATCCCTGTGAATTGTGGGAAAGCAAGGGCACCATTATCACTAGAAGACACCCCACAACTGTCTTGCGCTTTCAAACTCAGCCACTTCCTGGTATTTCATCCTGGAAATCACCCGCCATTCATGTCTTCATTTACTTTATTTACTTATCCCTTTCCTACTTTATTCCTCAATATTTATAGAGTATCTTCTATGTGTCCACCTTCGTGCATTCTTTCCTTTCATTCATTTTTCCCATTGTTTCAGTAACTGAGTACTCAATCAATATTCCTGCTGCTTGCTTGGGGTTTACAACAGGCGGACACAGAGGCAGAGCACTGGTTACTTACCATGTTCTCCTAGCAAAGCAATTCTAACCATGGCAGGAAAACAGAAACTCCCTCTCTTGGACAGTCTTCAGACTGGAATGCACAGTTTGCACTCCCTCCAACCAGAATGAGCTGGCCCGAGAAAAGGAAATCATTTCCTTGCTTGATCTGTCTGTCTCCTTGCGAAAGGCCCACTGGAAGGTTCCTGTGTTGTAACATAACAGGGTCAGCGGGGTGGCTCCGAGAATCCCTTCCGACCCCGGAGTTGAAGAATGTTAGGCTGAGTCTATTCACGAGACTAATGGCAAAACCATCAGCCGACAAGAAGACAGACCCATCTCAGTGGATACAAGACTCGCAGCAACTCGTAAGCGTGATCCCCGTGGAAATGAATTAAGGATCGAAGCTGAACGAATTCATAAGGTCTTCTCATGGGAGGGGGGAAGGGGCGTGATGCCTTCACCTCCCCGTTTCTTAAATATCTCCAGGATCTGACATTCAGAACACCAAGGCGATGACTTACATCTAACAGGTGCCCCTCAAACATTAATTGCCTAAGAGTCCTGACGTGTTTCTACCCTGACAGGTCAAAACCAGACTCCCGGATGCAGAAAAACAGACTGACACCTTTTTCTTTGGCAAGCAAGATGAAGTCAACGGGACACAGCTTCCAGAAAGTTATGACTGACCTGGAGTCTCCAGGCAACAGTTCATCCGGCAAACATTTGTCGCATAGATAGGACACGTTGTGGCTCATACACCAGCCACTACGCTAGGCACACTCAGCTTGAACCAGAGAACGGCGGAATTAATGCCTGGCCATGTATAGTGGGGTTCAGAGTCCATAAATACACCTTACAATGAAATGTCTAAAGGAAGCTGACAGAGGAGCAAAATCCATCCAAAAACTGTGCACTTTAAAAGGAGAAAAAAAAATTCCGTGGAGCGATGGGATTTTCAGCTGTGCTGTAGGAAAAATGACTTCCTCTCCTCCTCTCTGTAGGGCTTTTTTATTTTTTTTCCATAAACCTAAAGTCATGGCGAAGTGACAAGGCTGAGCCAACATGGCAGCAGACACACGGGTGGTTGTTCCTTGAGGAGCTTGTCTCTTTTAACTCTTTCTGCTCCAGAACCGACATGGTACTTCCCTTTTCGGGCCTTGGCCAACAAAACGGAGTAGTGATTCTAGGCTCTCCAAAGCCTACTGGTCTTTAAGCAGCTTCTGAGAGCCAAGAAGGCCATGGCAAAGGAGGAGTTCTGGCAGTAGTTTCTATTTATTAGAAACGCTAATGACCGCGATTATTTTTTTGCCTGACATCTAACTTCATTCAGTGTAGGGTCCAAGTGGGCAAGGAAATGCATTTGATGTGTTCCCAGAGCCCACCCTCATCACTGGTACTTAGAAGACGTTCAGCAACTCTTTGCTGTGCTACTAATGGATCTCTATACATTAGCCTGATTTGATTCGCCCAGCCAAATCAAGCATCATTGTCCCCATTTTCCTGGTCAAAACAAAGTGATTTCTGTCCCTGGTAGATATTAATAGCCCATCTTGCAGGTCAGGAGAATGAGGCCCAGAGAAGTGAAATAACTTGCCAATGGACACATGGCTAACAAGGAAAATGTAGGACTCAGTGTATAAATGCTACCCTGTTGGCAGTAACTAGGATGGTGCCTCCCACCTAGAAGGGACTCAAAAAATAATTTTTAATATGTTGAATAGCTATAAGTAGAGATCTGGGATTCGAGCCATGGATCACTCCACTGCACTGCACCACCCCCCTCCTCGGGTGCCATTTCTCATGCTGATTTTTAACAACTCTGCGTCTCAATCTTAACCTGTGACCCTTCTAAGAACGAACTCAATTATGATCCTACCAAATTGGGAGGTGAGGCTCCCTTATGATAGTGCTGGCAGCCTGGCACTGATGACCCCATCAAAGGAAAATAGAAATTCTACTTCCCACGCTGAGTCAGATGAGTACGGACGGAACTCACACGGCCACATCCAGTGGTCCAAGCTCGTGGAAAACCATGGCGAATCCTTACATGCAAGGACACCGAGGAATGAACCCCTGAGAAATAAGGGTTTGGGTCACCTTGCTCGGGGAATAACCTCAAACAGGGAATATAGACCCAGTAGCGCAGGAGTTAGAAAGATTATCCATAACAGTGCGAATAGTTACAGAAGCCAGTTATATTTTCATGTGTGAGATGTGTATTTACGTATTTTAAATAATTCTGCTTCTCTTTCTTCTCCCTTTCCCTCCTATGGTATATGGCAGTGGCTAAATTAACTATTTCCTAGGCTGCAACATATCGAAAACCAGTCACAAAAGAACAGAAGAGTAAACAGTGATCCAGGAAGCACACACCCCCTTTTTTTAAAAAATTTTTTAATGTTTTATTTATTTCTGAGAGAGAGAGAGAGAGAGAGAGAGAGAGACAGTGTGAGCAGGGGAGGGTCAGAGAGACAGGGAGATACAGAATCTGAAGACAGATTCCAGGCTCTGAGCTAGCTGTCAGCACAGCGCCTGACGTGGGGCTCGAACCCATGAACCATGAGATCATGACCTGAGCTGAAGCCAGTTGCTTAACCGACTGAGCCACCTAGGAACCCCACACACACTCCGGACACATGCAGCCAGTGACAGACACAGATCATCTCCCTTCAGGGAGAAGGCAAATTTGTATCTGTTTGCACAGGGAGGTGTGGATGTACGGGCATATGGGAAAATTACAAGGCAGGCCAGTGAAGGATGAACTGTATTAGTCATATCATGTTTTTGACTGCTTGGCATCCATTGCTACTTCCTGGATGCAGTCCATCCGAGTCAGTTTTCCTAGAAGCAGAACGTGACATAAGAAGTCTTGTGCAAGCGATGCAAGGGACAGAAGCAAGGTAGGGAAGAAGAAACAGTGAAGATGAACTGCTTTCAAATGCAGTGTAGGCCCGGCTTGAGCCCATAAGAAATTCTGGAAGATAAGCTGCAACATGGAGTCGGTTCCTCTTCGAAAAAAAGAGAAGGGCCCTTGTGCCCATGAACCAGTCAAATATTGGCATCAAGCCCTACCGGGGATAGGGAAAGACATAACTCCCAGGCATCGTAATTGGACCTGCAATAGCCAGGCGGGCAGGACACTGTTTTAGTTACCAAGCACTGTGTCATAACTCATTCCAAAACTCAGCTACTTAAAGCAATAATAAACATTTACTTTGCCTCATGACTGTGGGTCAGTCATTTGGGAACAGCTCGGTTGGGTGGTTCTGGCTCAGAGTCTGTCGTGAGGTTGCAGTTTTGATCGGCTAGGGCTGTGGTCTCATCTGAAGGCTAGACAGGGGCTGGAAAATGTGTCTCCCAAGTGGGGCACTCACATGACTGACAACATGACGCTGGCTGTTGGCAGGAAGCCTCAGTTTTTCCCCAAGGGGGCCTCTCTACATGCTGCCTGAGTGTTCTCAATACATGGCCACTACCTCTGCCACAGTCAGGATGCTAGGGGGGGTCAAGGAAGATGCATAACACCTGTTATAACCTACCTCTGAGTCCAGACATGGATTCCTCTGTCATAGTCTATTGGTCACAAAAACTAGACCTGATTCAATAGAGGAGGGACCTATCAAAGGTGTGAATGCCAGAAGTGAAGACTGTCGCTCACTGGGGATCATCAAGGAGCTGGCTGCCCCTGTCAACAGTGTCTGCTCCACATCCAGACCTTATTGGAAGGATGATCTTTGCCTTGTCATGCATTAGTGATCAGGCAGTTCCAGGTGCCTGCCTTCCACTACAGAAACCAAGAGACACAACTGGGAAATGGTTCTGTGATCTCAGTCCAGCCAATTGGATGTCCTCTCCCAAAACTTTGCTTCCTTAGTTTATTGGTTTGCTATGGATTTCGTAAACGAGATACCACAGGCTGGGGAAGCTTAAACAACAGAAATGTATTTTCTCACACTGCTGGAGGCTGGAAGTCCAAGATCAAGGTGCCCTCAGGGTTGTTTTCTCTCTCCTTAGCTTGAAAATGGATGCCATCTTGCTATGTACTCATGTGCCTTTTCCTCTGTGTGTATGTGTGTGTGTGTGTGTGTGTGTGTGTGTGTGTGTGTGTGTATTCTTGGTGTCTCTCTATGTCCAAATCTCCTCTTCTTAAAAGGACACCAAGTCAGCTTGGACTAGGGCCCACCCTAATGACTTCATTTTGACTGAATCACCTCTTTACAAGGACTATCTCCAAATACAATCATATTCTAAGGTATTGGGAATCAGGGTTTCAACACGAAGTTCAGCCCCTAACACTTACTGAATGACGTCATAAAAAATGCAGATAGCATTGGTATATGCTACCCTGAGTCTTCCTACCATGATGCTGTAGCTGTGGCCCCTGCCCCCCCACCCCCTACAGTTTCAGTGATTCATTCCCCCTTTCTAAACCTAATGTGCAACCCCCCCTGCCAATTTCAAGGGCTCCTGACTTTGCATCGAATAAATTAAGTTTTGCTTAAGCCAGTCGTAGTGGGCTTATGTTTCTTAACAATCAAGTCCCCTGACCGACACTGCTTTTCCATATTTTCTGGAGTGAATATATGTTTCCTTTATGCTCGGTGGGGGCAGGGTGTGGAGAAAACTCATTTTCAGCATACAAAGGTACTCAAGCTAAATTAAAAATCTTCCTAAGCACGACTTTCTTTCTTGCCTGAATAACATATTTCTCACCTCATCCAGACACAGACAAACACAAATTCACAAAGTTAAAAAGAAGGGGGAAGGTGGAAGACCTGTGGGTTTCTGGCAGTGAGTCCAATTACCCTCAGTCAGTCGACTGTTACCTGATACTACGCTTTTGTGGCCATTGGCAGAACACAGGTCGTGAGGACGGCTGGAGATAGAACACAAGACCCCCGAGCCACGAGAACGGTCCCTCACTGCTGTGTCTCCCTGTCTCTTGGAGATGTTCTAAAGAGCGAGGCCAAAGCATTCAGTCCTCATTCACTCAGAGCCAGCTCCAGTGCTGCCCTGGTATACGAGCAGCCCCCATGCTGAGTGTCCTTCTGGGCCTGAAATACGTATGTTTTTGTGCAACATGCCCCATAAACACAGCCAGCTACTTTTTCTGGTTCTCAATACAGATAGAGATCTAATGGTGGAAGCAAAACTGGATCTGGGGGGCTTATGGAGAGCTGAGATACTGGTCTCTAACAGCCACATCCTGAGGGAGGGTCAAGGATATTTTTTTCTCTGCACACGTGCCTTATGCCCTCACTCTTCACTGAGTTAACCACCCATGTAAGAAGCAACCCTTCTGTATATTGTTGCCCTCCCCTTCCCTCCCCTCCCGTCCCCTCCACTCCCCCTTCCCTTTCCTTCCCCTCCCCTTCCTTCCCCTCCCCTTCCCTTCCCTCCCTCCCCCTTCCCTTTCCTTCCCCTCCCTTTCCCTCCCCTCCCTTCCCTTCCCTCCCTCCTCCTTCCCTTTCCTTCCCCTCTCTTTCCCTCCCCTCCCTTCCCTTCCCTCCCTCCCCCTTCCCTTTCCTTCCCCTCCCCTTCCCTTCCCTCCCTCCCCCTTCCCTTTCCTTCCCCTCTC
>NW_024080632.1:8193581-8346308 GCF_003009895.1 Hyaena hyaena | reverse complement strand
CCCCTTCCCTTCCCTCCCTCCCCCTTCCCTTTCCTTCCCCTCTCCTTCCCTCCCTTGCCCTCTCCTGCCCTCTCCTCCCCTTTCTTTTCTTTTTTTTTTCCTTTTCTTCCTGATCTGCCCCAAACTTGTAACATGAATTTGCCAGGCCTTCCCAGACCCCAGACCAAACGTGGCCTGAATGAATATTGAGTCTCCCATGCTCCTCCCCAGTTACTTTTTTCTCCTTTTCCTTTAGTGAGCTCACAAGGGACCCCAAGACGCAGGTGATCCTGAACCCGATAAGGAGATGTTCTTGCCTGCTGGAATGACAGGCTGCAAAAGTTAAACACAGGCGAAGTGAACAGAGACAATAGGCTCAACTTAAAGCAAAAGATACAGAGACAGAGACAGAGTCAGAGAGGAAAGGGGAGGGGAGAGTGAGAGAGAGAGAGAAAGAAAGATAAAAATATCCCAGGGCAACTGAAAACTGTCATCCAAACATATGAAAATGTTCCAGATCATTTAATGATAAGCAGGAAATGGCTGAGAAAACCAACAGTCATAGAAAGAAAAGCTTGCAATTAGAAGTGGGGGGAGAATGGAACTGAGCTAAGTGTCTATGTCATAAAGTTTATTATTTTATTAGTTCTAATAGTTGGGTAGATAAGCTAATAGCAATAGGATTTACTTTAAAGATCAACACCATAGACCCCGCTGTTTATTATTTGATAGCAGTGTGTCTCCAGTGAGGGAAATATTAAATCTCATAAAAAGCCATTCCTTCAGTACATCCAGACACTTTCTGCATCGCACGCACATGGATTTTCCCTTATTATTTCACATCTCTGGCCCGCGGTTTGTTTGGATAAGACTTCTGGGGACATCTGCTCCTCAGGAATCTGTGAGAGCCATTTGAGCACCCAGTTTGGATTCTCTGACCAGTGGATAAAACTGGAGTCTTTCAGTAAAAGCTGATGAACTCATCTGGATCCTGACTATAGTGTGTAATGTTGATGAAGACTGAGTGTGATAGATGGGGCCTCGATCACGCTGAAAATTATTCTGAGTTAAACGAAAAAATGCATTGGGGCACCTCAGTGACTCAGTTGGTTAAGTGTCTGACTCTTGAGATCAGGTCATGATCTCATGGTTTGTGAGTTCGAGCCCCAAGTTGCACTGTCCGTGCAGACCCTGCTTGGAATTCTCGTTCTCCCTCTCTCTCTGCCTCTCCCCTGCTCATGCTTCTTCTCTTTCTTTCTCTCTCTCTCTCTCTCAAATTAAATAAACAAACTTTAAAAAGAAAGAATGCATTGAATTTGCTTAGCACAGTGCCTGGTGAATCCTGAATAAATGCCAGCTGTATAGGGCGATGTTAAGTGTAGCCAATGATTGTCAGTTCTGGAGTCTGACTTACTGGGTTGAAAGTTGATTTCCCTGGGAAATGCTTATGAATCACAAAGGAAATAATAGATACCACCTTAACCAAATGATCAAAGCCAACACTGCCAGTCCTGGGACAAATCTTGATCTCACAAGCCTCCTGCTATGATGGGCCGAAAAGTACACAGCATCATTTCCATGGCGTTCCTGCCAAAAGCACATAACATAGATCTGACATGACAAATCCAAACCAACGGACCCTCTACAAAATAACTGGCCTGTACTTTTCAGAGCCGTTACTGTCACAAAACACAAAGAAAGACTAAGGAATCTTTCCAGATTAACAAAGACTCGAGAGGCAATGACAGATGAATATATTGAGTGATTCAGGATTTTTTCTTTCCCTTCTGTTTTTCTTTGTTCTTTTCTTCTCCCCACCCCCACCCCCTCTCTCTGTTCTTTCTTCTTCCTTGTCAATTTTCTATAAAGGACATTATTGGGATAATTTGTCAATGGGTGAAATACAAAATCAGTAGATGAGATAATGATATCGAATCTGCATCAATATTGGCTTCCTGATTTGAATAGCTGCACTATGACTATAGAAAAGACTGTTCTCATGTTTAGGAAATAAACCCAAAAATATTTGAAGGTCAAAGGGGACATTCAATCTGCAACTGAATCTCAAGTGGTTTAGGGGAAAAAAAAGGAAGGGGAAAGAAAAACGAATGTGATAAAACATTAACATTTGGGTTATACAGAGATCCTTCCCTACTTCTGGGCATGTCTGAGATATGTCAAAACAAAAGACTGACATTAAGAAAACAATCTCAGCTCTGCCTCTTTGGACCTCTGTGTGACTTGACATCTCTCAGCCTCAGCTCCGTCATCTCAAAATGGGGATATCTGTGCTAGCGTATAGGACATTTTCTTTCAGGGGGACAAGGTCAAAACAGTAAAATGTTAACTCCTTAAACTGTTTCTTGGGGGAGGAGATGGGTGACAGAGTCAAGGATAGGGTGGAGGTCAGGGGCATCTATTATGCATGTTTCTAGGTAATAAAAACCGTGATTTTACATTTGGCCATGACTATTCCCTCCAATGATTTGAGCTGTGTCAAGTCAGACATAGCAGAAGATCCTTGACATCATGCTTCCCCTTCCAGGTTGTGGTGGGAATTGAGTGACATCATCTACAGCCAGGCCCTATGGGAGTGGCCAACTCACAGCTGGGATTCAAGTCATGGTGGCAAATACTGCCGCCATGATCGTTGCTTTTGTTAATTGGTTAACCTCACGCTTGTTTGATTCATGATTTCCTGGAGAGTAGGAAACTTCCACTGTGCCCCACCACAGCATACTTTGCTCTTGCTTGGCAGTCAAGTGCAAGTTCTTCCCAGAAAGTCAAGTGTGGTCAGTGAATGACACTCTGGCCCAGCTGCCAGCCAAATGATACCACTCACCGGCCCCATCAGAGTGTCAGCTGGGTGGCTGCGGCAGCCAAGACCAGGGTTCAAAGCAGTTTTATGAAACCCACACACCTAGCTGAGGGTTCATGGCAAGCAGATCCACACCAAAGTGACAGGCGAAGGTAAGGGCATGAAATGAGCAAGGCCATGACTTAGCTCTTCTGAACCAGAGCTCTGCCATTTTTTGCCTTTTATACGAAATGCCTGTGGGCATCTTCTTGCGTCTTCCTCACTAGCTCTCCTTAACCCTGACCACAACAGACACACAAACACCCCAGCTTTCTATGCTCTGAAAATCCCTCACTTGTTAGAGTAATCCAATCCCTAATTTCTCTAGTCCCCGTGTTTCCAAAAATCCTCTAAGAAAAGCCCAGTACCCCATAGGTGGCAGTCATTCCCAGGCCACACTGAGAAAGTAGTTCCAAAGTCTCAGTGACTTGGTCTTGGGCCATCGGAAATTAACACATCCCAACGGGAAAGGCATAGACTGGCCTGGAAGCCTGGGACCCTTCTCTAGAATCAGGACTTCTGCAAGAGCCAAGAACCCAACATCACTCACAAGGTATCAAAGGAAAAGGATCAAAGCATTTATGGAAAGGAGCTGTCAACCTGGAATTTCAGGTGGAAGTGCATTAAAGTTCACCACAACCCCACACCTTGGCCACGCCCTCTGCTGAGGCCATATATTGCCACACTATTCACCTGGCTAACCACACTGCCTCCTATAACCCTGCTCCTTCAGGGAGAACAGTGTCTCATAAAGCCCTAAACTGGACTCCTTCCCAGTGCTAGGCACCCCCACACCCTGTGCATCCCTATACGACATCCTCATTATATTTCACTGTATTTGTTTATGGAACTAATTGGATGTAGGGCACCTCAAGCCATAACTAGCATTTACTGAGCATGTGCTATGTGCTACCGTCAATGTTTTCTTTCCCATATGTTAGCACTTTTAACGTCTCCCAACGATTGTCTGAAGTTGGTACTGTTATATTATCCCACTTTATGGATGAGGAAACCGAGGACCAATGAGGTGAAGTGACTTGCCCAAAGTTACGTAGACAAGAAGGAAGTGAACTCGAAAGGAAGGCCTGGGCTGCCCCCTGACAGTTCTGCATGGACATCTACATCCCTGGGCAAGGTGCCCACCCTGAGAACCTGGAAGAAAACAATAATAGAAGAACATTGGCTGGGAGACAAAGCAAATAACCCCACTGGGTGGTGAGCAACTGCGCTCTCTATCAGGTATTTCCATTTCTACGATCCAAGTCATAGAAGCCCTTGTCACTGAGTGGGGCCATCATGACTAGGTCTGGCCAATGGGCTGTGAGCAGAAACTCCAGGAGTCATATTCGGGTCACAGGATTTAACAGCCAGTATGAGAGCTTCCAAAATTCTCTTGCTCTACCATGAAAAGTGACCATGTTTGAGACAGTGGCTGCTCCATCAGCCCGGGGTCCCGAATGATTCCAACAAGCAGAACCCCTCTGAGATTCATGATACACACGTAGCAGAAATATCAAACAAGGGGCGCCTGGGTGGCTTAGTCGGTTAAGCGTCCGACGTTCGCTTAGGTCATGATCTCGCAGTTCGTGGGTTCGAGCCCCACGTCCGGCTCTGTGCTGACTGCCAGCTCAGAGCCCGGAGCCTGTTTCAGAGTCTGTGACTCCCTCTCTCTCTGACCCTCCCCTGCTCACGCTGTCTCTCTCTCTCTCCTAGAAATAAATAAAACATTAAAAAAAATTAAAAAAAAAAAAGAAAGAAATATCAAACAAGGCTGTGTTGTTTTAGGCCACTGGAATTTTTTTGTTCAGGTCAGCATAATCTAGTAGATATCCTATCAGACGCTTGATGAAAGCAAAACAATATAATTAAATGATAGCTCAATGCTTTTAATTCTATTAAAGTTTATATAATTATGCTGATATTATATTTCAAGCCTCTGAACTCAAGCTCTGCTCTCTCTTTGTCAAAAAGGGATATAGCAGGCGATGCAGAGGAGTTGAATACTAGCCCCAAACTCCCTCTAGCTATCAGAACAATGGAGTGAGAATGGAAATAAAATCATTTTGTCACTAGGGATTCAACCTTATTTCTTGTCAGCACAACCTAAATCATACAGTGGCTAAAATCCCACAGATAGGGTTCCACTGATGAATTGCAATGAAGACACTCCTGCTTCCAATATCTTGTGACCCATGAACGGAGGATGATTTGGGACTTGGGTCAAAGCTGAAGGGATAGAGGGCATTCCTCTTGTCTTCCTTCGAGCACTTCCTCACTCTTTTCCAAAGTTTCCTTCAATGCACTGCAGAAAAACTTTGCTTGCAAACTCAGATGAAGTGTTCTTATTCCAAGAATTCAAGGTAATCACAAGAAAGAAATTTCATGAGCCCAAACATTTCCCTGATGGCTGCTAGCCATTTCTTCTATACTCCTAGTTGCAGGACATCCAGCTTCCATAGTCTAGGGAAGCATCTTTTAAAGTATGATACTTGATTACCCAAATCAAAATTGTCTGGGATGCTTGTGAAATACACAGATTCTCTGACCTCCTGAATCAGACTTTTCTGGGATGGGGAACTGGAATGTTCATTTTTATCAGGTCCCTTGTAGCTTCTGGTACTATGAAAGGTTGAGAAGTTCTGCCTTAAACTAGGTTTGCTAGGAAAACAGAGAGCCAGGCTTCTGGGATATTTGTGGAAAAGCCCCGGGTCCAGCCCACCCTGAGGCTATTCCAAAGATTCATAAGTTGGTTCACTGGGCTTTGAGAAAAGCACATATAAGCCCTTCTGCCACCGATACCATCTCAGTTCCTAAAGTAGACTGCACGGCTCAGCCAGTCGGCACACAGCTATCCTTCTCCGCTGGTATTGGTCCAGGAATGGACCAATAGATGGTCCATCAACTAGATGGAAGAGAAGATCTATAGTCCATGCCTGAGGGACATCTTTTAAGATTTTTTTGTTCTCTGTTTCCAGATGGAATAAGAAAGCATACAGAGTAACTTAGTGTTGGCAGCCTGAGAGAGAGAGAGAGAGAGAGAGAAGGAGGAGGGAGGGTGAGGAGGAGGAGGAAGAAGGAGAAGAAGGAGAAGAAGAAGAAGAAGAGGGAGGAGGAGGAGGAGGAAGAAGAAGAAGAAGAACAAGAACAAGAACAAGAACAAGAACAAGAACAAGAACAAGAACAAGAACAAGAACAAGAAGAACAAGAAGAACAAGAAGAACAAGAAGAGGAAGAAAGGTAAGGGGGAGAAGGAGAAGACAACAAGAGGAAAAGGAAGAAGACAGAGGAGGAGGAGAGGAAGGGGAAAAGGAGGTGGGAGAGGATGAGAAGGAAAGGAAAGAAGGAGGGAGGGAGGGAGGGGCTGGGCATGAAGCAAAACGAGATCTGCAAAGCAGAGAAACAGAAAGCACCCTGATTCATGATAATGTCATTGGTCACGCTGAGTCTGGCACCTGTCCTTGCTCTGACCTTCCAGGTATGACAGATTAGAAGTTCATGTATTAAGTCAATTTGAATCAGGGTTTGCTGTTACTTGCCACCCAAAGCATTCTACCTGATATTTATCATCATTGTCACCACCAGCATCATTATCATTAAGAACTAGGGTAAGATTTGTTTTTCTCCGTGAAAGGCAGGAGCCTTCACTTGTCTTTAGTCGGTACCTACAGCTGTCCATTCTGGAAGATGGACAGGTCTAGAATCTCTATTGCAAGGGAAAGAAAAGTAGAACCCAGCTCTGTCACTGGCACAGCTGTGGGACATAAGATGAATCCCAAGGTCCATTTGTCACATCTATAGAATGAAGGGGTAAAATTAAAGGTCCTCTATCTACTTCAAGGGCTTTAATAGGGAACCACAACATACCGTCCATGGCCACTATGAGTGGTCCTATTGATGTACAGGAGAGAGCTCCCAGACTGCTTTTGTGCATTAGTTGACAATCTTCTAAAAAGCAGATTGCTCATGAAAATCTAAGGTTTTTAGATTCTTTTGAAAAATTGAAGTATGTATCAACATGAACCCACATTTCCATGCAGCAACAATTGGCTGGGGGTGGACAGCTGCTATCTCTAATGGAGGCGTGCTTGCTCTAGCTCCTCTGGTCCCCAAAGCTCCCCATCACCTCCCGACACAGCCTGATGGTCAGCTGCATTTTCTCATCTTACGCTCAGCTCATTTATTAACCTACATTTCCTGCCTGGTCAAAGTGGCTTTGTAACCTCAGATTTAAGACAACAGTCTAACGTTTCTGGGATGCAGATTCTCCGAAGCCCTTTAACACAGACATTCTTGTCTTCACAATGCATTCCTATAGAGAACAGGGGAGCTCAGCAGCCTTGAGAAACCGCCCTGGCATACTACCCCCGACTCAGCTCACTCGTGGTCTTGCTCAAGTCTCAGTTTGTTTCTTGGTTGTGTTTTCCATTTCTTCTTTGGACACTTCTATTTCTTTCCTGCTTTGAGGTCTGTTTTCCAGCTCACGGGTGGTCAGTTCCTTGGGCTAGATGAAGCAGGATTTTCCATAATCGCCACCTCTCCTGAGCCAGTTTGGAGTGTGGGGTTTGCATCTGAGTCATTAAATTATTCGCTGTGGGGAGCTGGCACTTTGCAAGCTCTTAGGATAAACAAACATGTCTGTCTTTCAAAGCACAGATCGCAACAAAAGTTCTGACTCCAGATACTGGCCACATATATTTTTGCCTGACCACAACAGTCTTAAATAATCAATGTGTTCTCTTTAGTTATCTGAAGCTGTAATTCACGATAACTGAACTGTAACCTCCTAGTCTTGAGTGTGGGCGACTTGGTTGAATGTGCCTGATGGCTTTCTTGGAGACTCATGGCATATAGTGCTGAACTGGACACTGGACACTTTCTACACTTATAATCGCTGGCCTTGGTTTTCTTCCCACACTGGAAAGAGGTAAATGAAATTGATGGTTTACAAAGTATGCTGCATGAAATCCTGGACCTTGTGCCAAGGGACCCTTGCGGAAGTGACTGGAAAACCTGAGAAGACCTTTCCTGAAAAGCAAAATAATAATGGCATCTGGCTCATGTAAGAAACTTCATGCAGAATCCAGAATGCAGGGTGCCATCGTGGGCCAGCATAGATGCACCCTTTATGGTCATGTCCGGATTCATAGACAGTGGTTTTCCGTTTATTTATATATGTATCTATTTATTAGAGCAAACATTATCAAGAACCTAGTCTGTTCCAGACACTATGCAATCTACTCAAAATGCCAAGCGTTTCTTTGAGCATGGTCCATGCTGTTAAGACCTCACAGTCTGGGAGGAGCAGGCATGTAGCAAGCAAGTGCAAGGAACGTTCCAGAACCTTCTATGGTCTAGGTAGAGCACAATGAGATAAGGAGGGAGAGGAGGTAGCCAAAGGTGGGATACCAGCTACAGAATCTGGAATAGGTATTCTACATACATCCTTGTGCTGCCCAATGGTCCTGTGAAGTTGGAATTATCATGGTATGATACCTACTGAGAAAATAGAGGACATGAGGTCTGTCTGAATTTGTTCTATTTACTGGCAGGAGAGCTGGGATTCAAAAACAAGTCCTGCCGAGACCTGAACCGCATGGCCCACCCTGGTCAAGAAGGAAACTAACGCCTGGGTGGCTAATTGTCTGGCAAAATCGATCGCCCCTTTCCTCTTAAGAATCCCTGATGGTTACCAAGGCACGTGGACAGAGAACAAAGTCTACATTCATTACCCACTTTCCCTTGCAGTTGGGCCCATCCCACGACTCCAATCTGACCAACAGTTATGCCCTTACAAGGAAGGGTCATGCCTCCACCTTCTTCTCTTCTTTGCTCTACCTAGAACATGGAGGTGGTCATGTACCATCTTAGGCCGTGTGATGAAGGACAATGTCTTAGACCTAGCAGAGCAACAAGACAGAAGATGCCTGTGTCTCTGCATGGCCCTCATGGAGCGGAAACTGCCTTGCCATAAGAGAGAAATAAATGTCTATCTTGCTTAAGCTCAACGAAGAGGTAGAGTTGGTGACTCAGTAACACATAGTTAGAAATGAATCTTTTTTCCTTTTAGGAAAGTTGTCACTTTGAAGAATTAGGGCTATAAGTATATCTTAGATGGAAGTATATCTTAGCGAGCTTTGGGCCCTACATGATCAGCATTTAGCCAGTATGAAGTCTATAGCACCTATGTCGTCCAAGGGCGGAAGGCAGGCCACCTGGAAGACAACTTCTTTCAAGCTATAAAAAGCACTTCGCCAACCCAAGGTTTTGTCAAGCTTTTGTGGCCGCACAACAGTGAGCTGAGGGCACAAATAACAGAGAGGATGAGAGTCCTGCTCAACAAACAGGACATTTCATACACAATGCCACCAGTCATGCCTCCCACACAGCCCAATCAACTGTCCTTCATTCACATCACTATTAATATAATCATTATTGAGGGATGGCTGTCACTTAGTAAGACTCAACTTTGTGTATTCTCTGCCATATTGTATCTTCAGTATAAGTAGATGTGGGGGATTTTTTATTTGTTTTTATTTTAGAGAGAGAAGGAAAGCAGGAGAGAGGGGTGGGGGGGAGGAGAGAGAGAGAGAGAGAGAGAGAGAGAGAGAGAGAGAGAGAATCTTAAGCAGGCTCCACACTCACCGCAGAGCCCAACACAGGGCTTGACCCCACACCCCTGGGATCATGACCTGAGCCGAAATCAAGAGTCAGACGCCCCACCGACTGAGCCACCCAGACACCCCAGTAGATGTTCTAATCCCCATTTTACAGTCGGGTAAAACCGAGGCCAGAGAGATTAATTTGCATTCTCAAGGTCACAGAGTCAGAAGTAAAACTAGGAATCCAAATTGGGCTGCTGCCAGAGCCCCGCCTCCTTTATAAAGGAATGTAACCCAGAGAAGATGCAACCAACCCAAGCTGTTGGTCACTGGGCCTCTCCCAAAAGCAGCTTATTATCCCCGGCTCCCTGCCTCCTGGACTTCTTTCAGAAACATAATGTATTTCTCACTTTGGAAGTCAGTGAATGCACTGAGAATGGCTCGTGGTCCCTCTCGTGTCTTAAAGCTGGGCGAGTCCAATCCAAATTCTTTATATTCCTGGTCTCTGGACCTTGGTGGGCCAAACCCAGTTTGCTGGGCTTGGGTCCAGGCTCTGTTCTTCCACTTCTCAGACCTGGCACCTTCCCATGAAGACCGAGCCCAGGATGCCTTTTTGGAGATGAGCCTATGCAAAGTCCAACTCCACACTCTACCTCTCCCAACTAACCCCTCCCCCCCACCGCCGATCCGCGATGGACCCCATGCTGGCTTTCTCCAAGTAGCCCGAGCCCCCAAAAACAACACTACAACTATCACCCCGTTCCCCACTGCTCATCGTGCGTCTTGGCCACTTCTCAGCCTATAATTCTTTCCAAACTCGCCTGTATAAAATAATCATGTACGTGAAGTAAAACAGGAGTCTCATATACGCACTTAATAACTCTTGCATACTGTACAAGAGGGAATTCCACTTTCTAACCCCCAGAGCCTTCGAATGGCTCTCATTTAGCTTCACATTCCTGGTGCGCGATCTAAAACCCTCTCTCTGCCCCAGCCTGTTGCTGCCTTTTGAAACGGTTGTGTCTCCAGATTCCTTGGGACCATTTCATCTCCATCTCTGCTTCTAATTGGGGGATTTAAGTATTGTTGTTGAGCCCTAGAGCTAAATGTCAGGGTTTCACTTAAAATCCCATATTTTGGGAACTGAGCACGTCATACTGGGGAAGAGTTCAAGTGTGAGCACGTCAAAGTAAGTGGAGTTAAATGGATCACTTAATCCTTCCAGCCAGGAGCTCAACTGCAAGGTGACAAGGTAGGTTCCCACCCCCCCCCGGGTCCTTGAGAAGTGCCCTGTGTGATGCTGGCCACGCCACTGGTCCTTCATGGGCCTCTTTCCTCAAAAGGAGGTCTTTCTGTAATAGATGCCTCTCCAGGAAGTTGGCCAGCAATACTTATCATCTAATATCAAATCAATCATAGTCAGACTCACCAAAACAGCAAAGATGATATCTAGCTTTTTTAAAAAATTAGCTTTATTTTCTAAAATATGCATAAACAGGGGAGCCAATGATGGTGAAGAACAGACATGAAGGAGTGCAATTAATTCATTGAACACATATGCACATTCACCAAATATCCATGGCACCCGGTCTCTGCCAGACACAGTGCTTGGCACTGGTAAGGTGCCGTGAACATCTTCAATTTCATTTCACTCCCTAGCTTGCTGTCCTCTGGCTTGCTTTCCATTCTTTGAGTACACCAATTTTGTTCCCACCTCAGTGCCTTTGCACTTGCTGTGCCCTCCACTCGGGAAGCCCTCCTTTCTGGTCTTTAGATGTCGTTTGGGTCTGCACTCAAGTGGCTCTTCCCAGTACGGGTCTTCCTATACCCCACCAACCTCCTGTGAGCATCCTCACTTTGATCTCACCATGACACCGTCCTCACATTGTGTGTGTCTTTAGGAAAGCATGCTTATTACATGACTGCCCACTGATTTATTAACCAGTATCCTCTTATCCCCCAAACTGTCAGCTCCTTGAGGTCAGAGACCTGATCTATCATACTTCCCTGTATCTTCAAGATCTAGAAGAGTGCCTGGCCATAGGCACATTCAATAAACAAAGACAAATGAGTGAATCTATAATCCAATGAGTTTTAGAGTTACATTTTTTCTTACAACACATCTCTAGCTAAATCTGTCAAGCCCAACCTTGATAGTTCCCTTCAATTATATTAACATTCCCTGGGAATCCAATTCCTTCTGGAACAGTATATTTCAAGTGTGTTATAAACACATAACTCTTAATTCAAAAGAAATCCTAATATATAAAGCAGTTACCATGATGGCAAGGTTGAGAGAAAGGTTGGGAGCTCCACCAGTAAAGCCCTCCCATCAATTCCACCTTAAGACATCTTTGTGGAACAAATTTTGCTACTTTGGTTTGAAGGAAACTTTCCTTTCCTGAAGCAAAACGCTGTTAGGTATACTATGAACAAAAAGGGGGCTGCAATGGTCAAGCACATTTAGGAAGTAGGTAATTATTTTTAATAACTATGTATTCAGTAGACACTACCTCCCAGAAATTGTACTAGTGGCTGGGTTACAATAGAGAAAAGGGGAGGTATAATTCCTATACTCATAGACCTTATAATCTGGTGATTAAAGAAAATTCTACCGGGTTTAAAAACACAAATTGGATTCTTTCCTCATGGATCATGTGGTGCGTGCGCTCTAAGGTACACCAGGACAATCCAGGTATACATTTTGCCCAAAGTTCCCAAGTACATCATGGGTCTAGTGTTCCACAAAGCAGGCTTTGGGAAATGTTTGTCAATACCAACTCCGTGAGTGTCACCAGAGAATGACCTCGATACCATTACCAATTTTCAAAGCATTCCAACATAAAAAAATAATTACATAATCCTGGATGACTCAACCCTTTTGATCTCGGATGATTCACAAGCCTTTTTAAGAACTTCTGTGTCCTGAGTCATCCTCTGGACATGGGCTGTCCGTGTACTTCGAGCAAGTGGGCATAGCCATTCAACAAAGCCCGTTATCTGGCTGGGCTGCAACGGAAGGGTCCTGTTCTGCACTTAACATCCGTTTTTAGCTTTGTCACTTCTTACGGGAAAATGAGCTTCTTAGTGTAGCAATGTCTATACAGAGATTTCAGCCATAAAATATACACCCTTCCCACACACAAATCAGGAAGAAAAATCCAATCAAAAGAAAGAGTCCCTTTCTCTTATCCCCGCCTGGGGACATAATTAGCTGTTCCTTCCTATGTATTTCCAGAACACTACATATAACCATCTATAGCATTTATCACAGTACTTATGATTCATGACAACCACGCAGGGTTCACTATTTTGTGCCAGGAACTTTGCAAAACATTTTCCATACATTACTGCTTCTTTGCCCAACACTCATAGGCGGGAGTTACTATCAACACTCCTGTTTCAAGCATAGAAGACTGAGCCTCATAAAAGTTCAAATTACTGGCCCAGAAGAACATGATGACTGAATGGAACACCAGGATTTAAATCCAAGACTGTCTGATTCCCACATCTCCACTTTCTCCTCCATGTTTCCCAACTAATGGCTTAAGGATTCATCACCTCCAGTTTGGATCTTCAGTTTTGTGAGTGACAACTTTGGGATTCATCCAGCACCCCACATGGCTCGTGATGCCTAGTGAGAGAGGGCTCAGCAGAGACTAATTGAATGAACTGTGAGAGGCATCCAGATACAAGGAAAAGAGCTCTGGGTTGGAAACCAAGAACAGTGGATCCTTCTCCAAGTTTTCTAACTGACCCACGATGTGACCTTGAGCAAGCCCCTTCCTCCTGTCTGGACCTTTTTGCCTTCCCATCTATCAAATGAGACGATTGGAAGAGATGATTTCTAATACAATCCTCGCCTCTGTGTCCACGTGACCTACAGCAGAAGCAGGTGCCACATAATTCAAAACAACGCGGGAATTCCCTAGAAGACGGAGATGATGTTGTCAATTCCCAACATCTTCAGTGCTTTGTCTGCAAAGCACTCATACCAGGCACGAGTAGATGCTCAGTTAGTGCCCACCGAATGGATGAACAGGTACTGACCGCCACTGAGAGCTCTGCTGAGAATAAACTATCAACACTTCACACATCTCAAATTCCAGAAAGAAGCACAAGCCTCTTCCTTGTAAGGGAAAATGGAGCCACTAGTGAACTACAGCACTGACCCAAACCTCCAAGAATGAAAGTCGCTGGAGTCCAGCCAAGGGGGCAGACGGAAGCTGGGGTTGGGAAGCCTCCTGGCCCCCCTTCACCTCCCCGCCCCACTCATGAACTTGAAATTCCTGGGTCAGATCTTTCATCACGTCAGAGCACAGGGCCTCTGGAAAGCATAAAGGAGAAAAGTCCAAGTCTAGTGTTGCGAGGCCTTGTCCCGTGTCTCAGCCTCCTTGAAACATAGGAAGAAGCCATCAGGAAGCCAAGAGACGTGACATTCTAGAAACCCCTTTGTGGGAAAGAAATAAATAAATACACTGATCCAAACTGTAACCTTTTTAGTTATGAAAACATGTTTTCCTTGCTTTCTGACCCTCTAGCATTTTGGGGATTAGGGAGTTGACTGGATGCCTAGTGTCCATGAACACTTGGAAGTTCATCACCCTGACCTTCTTGGCTGTTAAATATTCACACTGGTTGCTGCAAAGTACTTTGGCTTCAACAAAACAATAAGAAAATAAAAGAAAGAGATCAATCTGTTGTTGGTTTTTTTTCCAAACACACTCATCATTGAGCTCATACTTTGGGACTATGTGCAGGGTTTTCTCAGATAGCCTGTAGATTCCCAAACAAATAGCTGGAGTTTTCTTTTTCCTATGGACTCTGTGGAATTCACCTGAAAATCTGGTGATTATTTATGTTCTAGCATACTTGCAGTCAAGCCACCCAGGGCTTTACATCCACAGGAAAACTGACAAATCCAATCAACTCTCCAAGTGCAGCTCTGTAAAGTCTTATTCATTTGGATGCCATCAGTTCAGAATTTGGGGATAATTCAGACAGTCTGGATGGAAGTTTCCTTCGCACAGCTCAACAAAAAAGAGTTTCTTAACAAATTGATAATGCAAAGCAGACTGTTGGAGCTGAGAAGAGACTGTCTTCAAGTTCTTCAGAATAGTATCCACCGATGGGCGATCCACGATTAATTACAAATTATTTTAATCAAATAATTAAAATGAATCCCAGGCAGTTCACTGTACGTGGGGAAGGGTATGGGACAGAGGCAAAAATATATGGGCTTTCAACCCATCGGGCATGGGCTCAAATTCCAGCTGTGCTACTCATGAGCTTAAGTTACCGTACAAAAGCTACTTCACGTCTCTGAGCCTTAATTCTGACATATGGAAAAGGGTGCAGGATGGACATCATATAGGTAGAGACAGAGTATCCAAAACTATGCTCGGAAGGAGTGTAAGTCCACAAGATGCTAACACATATTGAATGAAAATGGGATCCATGGTTGCCTAAGTTTGGGATAAACTAGGCCAAACAAAACTGAATATCCTTGCTTGCTTATTTGGTTTATTTATTTCCATGCCTTTTCAGAGCCTTGACTATTGTAGTTTAAGTTGTGGGTTTCCAAAAAGGGAGATGTACCAAGCAGTTTTTCCCAAATTTTGTTCACCAGAAATCCTTTTCTGTTAGAACACTTTTTTGACCTCTGATAGAACCCTCTCTGAACACAGTGTGCAAAATGGGGCCCTAGGATCCATGGTTTGAGCTATGTCTCCATTAGGGGTCTTGAGCCCTTACAGAGGCATCCACACTCTATCCCCAAATCTTCTTGGAACTGAGGCCTAGTCTAGAGATAGTGTCCATGACCAAGAAGCTGGATTTTTGGCTATGAAGCCATAGTTTCACATAGTCTTCACAAATCATCCTAGAAAAAGTAACTTGTGGGAGTTTCTCAGATGTACTTAGAATCCATTATATATGGATGCTAGGGTCATCGGGGTCATTGCCTCAAGGCCCTAAAAGTTTCAGAAGATTGAAGAAGTGGACTAGGAAGAGAAAGCATGGCAGAGAAATGAGAAATCTAATTTCTGGCACATGGTAAGGACATTAAATAAAGAAGTATTTGTAACATCATTAAAATAATGAAAGAACAGAAACCACACAGAATAAATTAGGGTCTTGTGATCAGTTTTCCTTCTAGGGAACTATGGGAAATACAAGAGCCATTATCCCAAATATGGGGTCAAAGAAAAGGACATTTACCAGGGATTGGGAATGGATTAAAGCGTGAATCCAAAGCATGTCAAGATTAGTCCCTCTCCTAATAAGATTAAAAATGTCATTAGCAAGATAGGGTTCTACCCCTCATAACGAACCTCACATCATAGCCTGTTGCTAAGAATTAAATGAAAATTATAGGCAGGAAGGTGTCATTCATTCTTGTCTTCATTTATTCCTGCATCCAAGTCTAGTAAGTGTTCAACACGTGGTAGCCGCTGGGAGAGAGTGGTGATAAGGTAACCAAGTCCGTTCCCTCAGGGAGCTTACACTCTAATAGGGGAGGATGGCAGAGGTAATGGCACTCACCAGACTTCTGAGCGCTCTTCCGTATTTCCAAGCCACCCTTGAAATTTGGTTGGGGTCACGTGACTCAGTTCTGCTCAATAGAAACATGGGCCAAAATGGCGGACTTTGGGGGCCACGTGCTCTAGCGGAAGAGCAAGAAGATGGAGAAGGGCTTCCCACACAGAGGACTGTGACATGAAAGAGAGGTAAAAGTGTATGGAGTGAGGCACGGAATTCCGGGGCTTTCTGTTGTGGCAATTGCAAGTAGTTGTTCTGACTCGAAGAGAGAAACAGACAACAATCACATAAATACATGAAGCTAGGAAGAAAGGAACGTAGGGAGGGGCTGGAGAGAAGGAGAGGAAGTCTGTGTTAGTCAAACTCTCAACAGGAAATGACACCCTTGAAATATGATTACATGAAGAGGAGTTACTTACAAAGAGGCTATTTACAAAGGCTTGTATGTTATGAAACCATAAGGAATAGTACAGTTACACAGGGCTGCAAATACATCTATGCCTAGAAGGTCTCAGGGGAGGACTGGAGGGAGCCGAGGAGATCATGCAGAGGTGGAACTCTTGAGAAGAACTGTGGTCTTCGGTTGAAGAGCACCACATGTAGCTCAGGCCATCTGAACCACGTTGGATCCAGGGGGTAAATATTCTAGCTTCATTCTCTTCCTTCCCTCGGACCCCAACCAAGGCTTCCCCTTGGCCAAACCCAACAGAAGCCAGAGGGCAAGGGGGCCCATTGACGCTGTCCATATATATCAGTTTCCAGAGGCTGACAACGGGGTGGAAAGGAAGGAGGGGACTCTGCTCTGGGGGGAAAGGGAGGAAGAGAAGATATTTGAGGTTGAGACGCTATTTTCGAAAGAAGTAGCAGGAGTCCAGGCAATGACAGTCGTAAAGAGTAAGCAGTTCATAGACAAGAGAAATTCCTGATGCTGAGAAAGTTCCTAATGACCAATGAGGTGTGGCACAGAAGCATCATCAAAATGCAGGCAAGGAGGGTGTTGTAGGCAGAAGGAATGATAGAAACAATGCCATAACAGAGACAGGATTTCACCCTGCAGCTTGGCACAACTGGAAGGAAACCCATCTACTGGGGATGCAAACTGAGGATGCTCCCTGGGTGGCTCATTGAGATATAATTTGCATATCATAAAATTTGCCCATTGAAAGTAAACAACTAATTGCCACATTGCCACAATCTCATTGTGAAACTTTGCCATCAACCCAAAAGAAACCCTGTCTCTATTTATAGTTACTCCTCAGTCCCACTGCCAGCTCCCAGCTCCTGGCCACCACGAATCTACTCTCTGTCTCTATAAAATTAGTCCTTTCTGAACATTTCATATAAACAGAAACACGCAATATACGGTCTTTTGCATCTAGCTTCTCTGACTTTACACAGTGCCTCTGAGGCTTGCCTGTGTTGTAGCCTGTGTCTATGCCTCATGCCTTTTTATTACCCGATAGCATTCCATTGCATGGCAAAACCACATGGCTTATCTGTTCACCAGCTAATGGACATCTAAGTCCCTTTCATTTATTGACTGCTACTAGCATTCTTGTGCAAGTTGTATGTGGACGCATGTTTCATTTTCCTTGGTAAATACATGAGCGGAATTGCTGGGTCACATGGTAAGTCCCTGTTTAACTCTCTGAGAACCTGCCAAACTGTTTTCTAAAGTGGCTGAGCCATCCACTCGTTTTCCTAAGGAATTTATGGACCGTATGCACCTTCATCAGTATCCACAGCTGATTGGACCGAAGGGGAACACATGACCCCAGTGGAACTGATCAGTGTTTCCTTCTCAAGATCTCGGTATTGGGGCACAGAGGTGCATGTATGTCACTCCTCTCCGCAATATGCATGAACTGGAGGGGCAATGTCTGGCCAAGGAAACAGAAAAGTCAGAGAAAAGAGAACAAGTTGATATACAGAGAGAGGAACTGAAGTGAGAAGCCACATGCATCAGAAGAAATGGACAAAGTCATCTTGGGTCTTGAGTTCTGAAGGTCTTGGTTCCAAAGACCCTGTGAGGTCTGGCACAACCCTTGCTGTATTCCACATCCTCCAGTAGCCTCCAAAACATTACATTTTCTTTGCACAATTTATGGTAAACATTTGTTCCCCCAAACTAAAAATTCCTTGACTAACTCAACACACTGTGGATGGAGCAATGAATGGATAGAAGGACCAGCCTCATTTCTTAAACCAAAGCAAAAAAAGAAAAAGAAGGGAAGGGAAGGGAAGGGAAGGGAAGGGAAGGGAAGGGAAGGGAAGGGAAGGGAAGGGAAGGGGAAAGGGAAGCGGAAAGTAAAAGAACAAGCATTTATATGGCGCTATATAAGCATGACATGATGATATGTCCGGGCCTTCAAGCAGCACACAGTAGGGTCATAACGTTTCAGCAAACGGTAACAGAGGGGACAGAGGAGAACACTGAGTAGAAGATTAGGGTTTTTGTTTTTGTTTTTTTTTTTTAAATAAAAAGCCTCTTTAAAAATGTTGTTCAAGTAGATCATTATACAATTTAATTAAAAAAAAATAATGTAGTGAAAATCTGCCAAGATTATGGAGTTAGGGCTCATAATGGTGTTGACAGAGCCTGAAAGAAAAGATACCCCTTAAGTACCAACCATAATAATTACATGCTACTTTAAAGAACCACAGTCAATTCTCCCGCTGACTAATCTTGATTATCTGTCAAGAACTGGAGTCGGAGAAGTCATGAGTGTTGGGCAAATTGTCTAATTTCTGGGGCCCGGCTTGTGCTTCCTCTGCTCTGTTCCCCCAGAGTCTGACCATGTAATGAGGACTTCGCCACAAATCCTGGCTCTCCCTAACCTCCCCTGGGAGGGAAAGGGCAAACAACAAAAGAATAGAAAAGAGTCTGTAGGAGATAAACAACCGAAAGATCATGGGGAAGGAAATCCCAGTTAAGCTTCTTCATTAAAGGATCACCAGGTTTCTTGTGATTCAGGGTTTTTCTCTCCCGCTAGGATGTGGATGGTGTCGGGCTCCTGAACTGTCACAACTGCACACTCCTGGAGCAGTGTTGGGCACATAGTGGGCATTCTATTGCCATTTGCTGGATGAATGAACAAATGAATGAATGAATGAACTCAAGTGGGAGATCCTTGACTTCCATATCTCTAGGTGGATGTCAGCTCTGAGAGCTTGACTGGAGACTGAACATCAGAAAGATATCTCAGGGGGCGCCTGGGTGGCTCAGTCGGTTACAAAGCCAACTTCAACTCAGGTCATGATCTCACAGATGGAATTCAAGCCCCAAGTCAGGCTTTGTGCTGACAGCTCAGAGCATGAAACCTGCTTTGGATTCCGTGTCTCCCTCTCTCTCTGACCCTCTCACACTCACACTCTGTGTGTCTCTCTCTCAAAAATAAAGAAACATTAAAAATTTTTTTAAAATATATCTCAGATCAGAAGCTATAGGCTCTCTCTGACAACATGTGCAATAGTTAGGGAAGCCTCCCCACATGATGTGGGAGCTTGCGGTAGCAGAGGTGAAGCCCACCCCCTTCTGGGTTTTGGGGGCCTCAGTCAGTTAAGCATCAGCTATTGGTTTCAGCTCACGTCATGATCTCACGGTTTCATGGGTTTGAACCCCACTGTCAGTGTGAAGCCTGCTAGGGATTCTCTCTCTCCCTCTCTGTCTGCCCATCCCCCACTCATGCTGTCTTGATCTCTCTCAAAATAAATAAACTTAAAAAAACAATTTGAAAATTTTTTAAATGATAAACATAAAACAATAAAAAAGGAAAAAGTAGTAGGTGAAATTAATTCTAGCAATCTTGAATTTAAAATATTGTTTCATCGGGGTGCCTGGGTGGCTCAGTCGGTTGAGCATCCAATAGACTTCGGCTCAGGTCATGATCTCACAGTTCGTGGGTTCGAGCCCCATGTCAGGCTCTGAGCTGTCAGCATAGAGCCCAGAGCCTGCTTCCCATTCTGTGTCTCCCTCTCTCTCTGCCTCTCCCCTGCTTATGATCTGTCTCTCTCTCTGTCTCTCAAAAATAAATAAATGTTAAAAAAAATTTTTTAATCCCATTTCATCACATGATCAGCATAAGTATAATCAATGAGATATTTTATATTCTTCTCTCACCCTTAAGCCTTCACCAAGATGCGTACTTTATTTCGATGCTAAATTTGTGTTGAGATTTTCCTGATCTTTCTTTGGAGTTCATAAATTTACAGTCAAAAGGGGTAGATTCACCAGTGAAAGTTGTTCCAATATACTGAAAAGCCTTCCAATAGCTGGATCGTGTCAGTTTTTAATGTGAATTTCATCAAGATTAAGTAAAATTTTAAAATCAGTTCTTTAGGCACACTGGCCACTCTTCAGGTGCCTGGTAGTTCCACAGGCTGGTGGCTACCATATTGGATGACAGAGACATAGAACCTTTCCATCATTGTGGAAAGTTCTACTGGATGAAGTATTACTCTCGATATTCTGAGAGATCGACAAATATAGAGGACAGGCATGTGTTTTTACCCTTTCTTATATCCCCTAGAGCCAGGATGAATATACGAGCAATGTCAGTGATGTCAGAATGAATGAATGGCATTGCTGTCACATTACAGAAGTTGGAAGGTTTAAAGAAAATTTCACAGAAGAAGGGACATTTGTGATAGGCCTTCACAGGTGAATAGGAGTCTTTCAGGCAAATGGGAAGGTAAAGACAGAGGAGGAGCCTGGTACCTAGATCCTGGGTCATAAATGGATCTAATATGTTAAGAGCATGATTTTTTGTTCATTTGCTTTGCAAAACCAGGGTAAAATCAAACTTTTTCTGTGCTACTTTCTAGCTGTGCATCCTTGGGAAAATCACTTCACCTCTCTTAGCCTTGGTTTCCTCATCTGTAACATGGCAGTACTGATGCAGAGGGTATACCACAGTGCCTGGTAAATCATAAATACTCAGTACATGTTCAGCGTCAGTTATCCAGTGCCCACTGTTTGGTAAGAAGTGGATTGCGGCCGGACACGGGTGCTACATGTCTGTTCTGACATCTCTTTCTCAGTATCAGCACCCTGACTTTTAACAGGGTGGTTAGATTAGGGTGGTTAGATCCCAGCTGAAAGCCACTTCTCTCTGGCTTCTTACATCCAAGAGAAGCCATGGGACTAACTTTAGATCAATAAAGTTTCAATAGAAGTGCTGTGTGTTATTTCCTGAAAATTTTCATAGAGGGAAGGGGGTTTCTCTTCGGCCTTCCTCTTCCTCACTGTTCTCCTGGGTGCAAGTGATGTGCTAAGATTGACAGAGCAGGAAATTAGAAGGCACCTCGGGTGCCTGGGTGGCTCAGTTGGTTGAGCGTCCAGTTTCAGCTCAGGACATGATCTTGTGGTTCATGGGTTCAAGCTCTGCGTCGGGCTCTGTGCTCACAGCTAGCTCAGAGCCTGGAGCCTGTTTTGGATTCTGTATCTCCCTCTCTCTCTGACCCTCCCCTGCTTGCTCGCTCTCTCTCTCTCTCTCTCTCTCTCTCTCTCTCAGAAATAAATAAAACGTTGATGAAAAATTTAGAAGTCACCTGAGGTCCAGATGAGTGAGCAGCTCGAAGTGAGAGATGCAGTTGGTGGTGTTTCTAATCTTCTCTGACCTCAGAACCTGTGTTTCAAGGGCCATCTCTTGGGAATAGTGCTCTACAGTGGAGCAAAGTTTGGGGAACACCCTTTAGGTGACTCGGAGCGATGAGTGACATGGTTAATGGCTGAGATTCAGGTGGACACCAAAGACCCTCTGTAAGAAGGGGTGACGTTTCTCATACTTTGGGATCATCGGAGGTATAGTGTGGTTCCATAAGGTCGGCACTTTGGGAGGTCAAGGGGATCGTAGGTGGCTTGCGGGCCAAGAGCAGAGATGCCTTGACTATATGGTGGGACCTGTAACTTGCCGGCTGTGCCCACGGCTATGTGTTTATTGTGGTTCTCCTGTTCACACCAATGGACCTTAGACACTAAAGAATGTCACCGTGTCCCTCAAACCTATTGTGGCTTCACATAAACTGCTGTTTGTTGCAGCTGAAATAAGGCACAACGGCACCTTTTTAGCTTGTGTGTTTGGAGTGGCTGTCTGACGTCTGTAAAAGTGCATTTCGTTTTTTGTTTTCAAACCATCAAAAATGGGAATGAAGTCAATAACTTACTCCTTGCTGTCCTTCAAAGAAATCCAAGCATGGCTTTGAACATCCTTGTCTTTAAGCACTCTACCAAAACTTAGTACTTCAGGGCACCTGGGTGGCTCAGACGGTTAAGCGTCCGACTTCAGCTCAGGTCATGATCTCACAGATCATGGGTTCAAGCCCCACCTGAGGCTCTGTGCTGATAGCCCGGAGCCTGGAGCCTGCTTCCGATTCTGTGTCTCCCTCTCTCTCTGCCCCTCTTCCCCCTGCTCACATTCTGTCTCTCTCTCTCAAAATAAACATTAAAAAAAAATCTTGGTACTTCAAGCCAAGTTAATTTGAACTATTCACAGAAAAACACAGAAAGAATCTTTTAATCCACAGCTAGGCTGCGGTCCCCTTCAGGAAAGAAAGTCGGTGTCATTCCAGAGACTGGCTGTAAATTTGCATTACTGTGTTCCAGAACAGAACTTAAGTGATTCTTTTTTTTTTTTTAATGTTTTATTTATTTCTAGGAGAGAGAGAGAGAGAGACAGCGTGAGCAGGGAAGGGTCAGAGAGAGAAGGAGTCACAGACTGAAAAAGGCTCCAGGCTCTGAGCTGGCAGTCAGCACAGAGCCCGACATGGGGCTTGAACCCACGAACCGCGAGATCATGACCTAAGCGAAAGTCGGATGCTTAACCGACTAAGCCACCCAGGCGCCCCAGAACTTAAGTGATTCTATATTACTACAGTTATTTCTTTATTTCTGGGGCACAGGTCTAAAACTGAGTCCTTCCCCTGCTGTCTAGATATGCCCTTCCACAAGAAATCAAGTTGATTCATTAGGCCCTTGAAATGAACATCAAGGCTACAAGACCTTGTATAAATAGGAGGTTATCAACACATTGGAATCACTGTTGTTAATTATAGATATGGCGATGATTTTCAAAAATCCCTGAAAACTGTATTTTCTTCATGCTTAAAATAGCTATATATTCACAGGCAACTACCAATGAGTCTGATGCTAAGCATTTTACCTAAGTGACCTCAAACCTCTCAATCATCCTAGGAGTCAGGGATTGTTACTATTGGCATTTCACAGAAGAGGAAACTGAAGATCAGAGAAGTCAGGCAACCACTCAAGGACACACAGCTGAGGGGCGTGTCGAACGCAAGCCTGGCAGATTCTCAGGGTCACCAGCTGAGCAAGCTATGCTGTGATTTTTCTGCTTAGTGTTTAGATGTTATAAAACCAGGTAATGAGTCTCTTTCTTCCGTGAACAGCCATATTGTTTAATATTACTCCACAGGCAAGGCGGCTGGGAAGACATGTTTTTCCCACAATGCTTTAAAGCAACCTATCCTTGGAGCTTGCTCTTCTCATCCTTAACATGGGGTGATGACTTCCATGATTTGTTCTAAGGATTAGCAAGGCAAAAAAACGAAGGATTCAGAGAGGTGGTGGTAGAGACCTTCATCTCAGCAGAGGGGGTTTGAAATGGTAGGTTTTTTCCTCATCACAGCTAGTTCCTTCCATTTGCATTTGGTTTGGGATTCAAAGGAAAGGAAGGGTAAATACGTTTTCAAAATGGCAGCCAAGGCTGCTCAACTCAATACTTTCCATACGATCTCAGTGCTCCCCGGATGAGGCTGGCAGTCCCCAGCGATTCACAGCTAATTCTGTTGACCGTGCACACGTCACAAAGAATACAACCGCCAAATTGTGCGAGCCATAGTGCTATCAATTCCCACCCACGGTCACAACTATGTGGAGTCTCTGAAGAGGGTTTCCAGGCACAGCCACAACTTCTCACGTGGGGCTATTCTCGTGGACAGGAACGATGGCGGGCCACGCTGGATCTCCAGGAAGCGTGGCCTCTCCAAGTCTTGGGCAATATTACCCGAGGATTGTTTTTCTGTTTTGATTTTTGTACTCCTCACAAGTTGCAGGCATCTGTGGAGTGTTTTCTCGATTGCAAGTATAGGCCCTGCTTAGTTTGCTTGTGTGTGTTTTGTTCCACCTAGGAGACCCACCAAAGAGAACAAACATCATCTAGAGGAAAGAGAAGCTTCCCTGACAGAAAATAAAATGAAAGAAAATGAAAATAAATCAGGAGCTATGTGGCACCTACAGGGAGGTGCTCTGTGCACCGCCAGAAGCCATGTGTGCATTATTGGGTGGAAGGAGTTCATGGAACACTGTGAAAGAACATGGAGGAAAATCAGACTGAGCTACACTAAAATCCTGGCTCTGCTGTCTTTAGCTGTGTGACCTTGAGCAAGTTGCTTCACCTTTCTGAGACTCAGTGGCCTTTTGTGCAAATTAGGAAGCAGGTGGTAAATAATAATTATAGCTGGGGCGCTTGGGTAGCTCAGTTGGTTAAGCATCTGAGTTAGGCTCAGGTCATGATCTGGCGATTCTTGTGTTTGAGCCCCACATTGGGCTCTGTGCTGACAGCTCAGAGTCTGGAGCCTGCTTCAGATTCTGTGTCTCCCTCTCTTTCTCTCTCTGCCTGTCCCCCACTTGCATTCTGTCTGTCTGTCTCTCTTTCTCAAAAATAAATAAACATTAAAAATAACAATTATTATAAATTACAGCTTAATATGTGTTGGCTGTTTACCATGTGCCATTAGCTCACTTAATATCAGGACAAATCTTTGAGGTATCATCCCATTTTATAGAAAATCAAGGCTCAGACATAGAACAACTTGGAGCCCCTGGGTAGCTCAACTGGTTAAGTGTCTGACTCTTGGTTCTGGCTCAGGTCATGATCTCACAGTCTGTGGTATCAAGCCCTGCATCAGGCTCTGTGCTAACAATGAAGAGCCTGCTTGGGATTCTCTCTCTCTCCCCCCCTCCCTCTGCCCCTCCCTCATGTTCTCTCTCTCTCTCTCTCTCTCTCTCTCTCTCTGTCTCTCTCTCTCTGTCTTTCTCAAAATAAATAAACATTTTGAAAAAATGAAGCAATTTGCCCAGAGTCACGGAGTGAATGGCAGAACCAGAAAAGGGTGCCTACTGTCGCTGGGTCTGGAGAGCAATCTAATCGTGGGGTTGACATAGAAAGTAGGCGTGAGAATTCAGTGCGAAGGTTCGAGTCAAGTGCCACCTCCTCAGGGAATTCTTCCCCAAAAGCACAGGTAACGAATGCAAAAACAGACAAGTGGAATTACATCAAATTGAAGAGTTTCTGCATAGGGAAAGGAACAATCAACAAAACGAACATTCATCTCCACGGAATGAAAGGAAGTATTTGCAAGCTGTATATCTGATAAAGACTAATATCCAGAGTATATATAAATTCCTAAATAGACATTTCTCCAAACGAGACACATCAACGGCCAGGAGATATAGGAAAAGGTGCTCAACATCACTCATCATCAGGGAAATGCAAATCAAAACCCCAAGGAGATATCACCTCACACCTGGTGGAATTGCTATTATCAAAAACAGAAAGTAACACATGTTGGCCAGGATGTGGAGGAGAGGGACCACTTGTGCACTGTTGGTGTGAACGTAAGTCGGGGTAGCCACTGTGGAGAACAGCGTGGGAGGTTCCTCAAATAATTAAAAAGAAAACCACCCTATGATCCAGTAATTCTGCTTCCGGGTATTTCAGAGGAGCTCTGAGAGGCATCTGCCCTGCCACACTCCTTACAGCACTATCCACAGTAGCCCAGATATGGCAGGAATCAAAATGTTCATCGATGTGGGAACGGATACGGAAACCATAACGGAATATCATTCGGCCTTTAAAAAAGAGGAAATCCTGCCATTTGCAATGACTGGATGAATCTGGAAGACATTATGCTAAGTGAAACAAGCCAGACACAGAGAGACAAATATAATACGAGATCACTTCTACGAGGAGTCTAAAATAGATAGACTCAGAAACAGATAGTGGAATGGTGGTTCCCAAAGGCTGGGTAGGGAGGGAAATGGGGAGGTGTTGGTCAAAGGCACAAAGTTTCAGTTATGCAACACAAATGAATCCGAGGCATCTACAGCATGCTCTCTATGGTCCACGATACTGTACTATATACTTAAAAATTTACTGAAAGTGAATCTTGTGTTCAGATATTATTCTCCTATCAGGAACAAACGAATGAATGACTGAGTGGATGGATGAATGAGGCAGGGGGAAGGGACTTTTATAACGATGGATAGGTTTATCATACATGTACAGGGATGATTTCACAGGTGTATGCTTACCTCCAACTTCGTCAAGTTGTGCACACTATATATGTACAGCTTTTTGTGTATCAATCGCCTCAATAAAGTTGTTTGAAAAAAAAGATTCCAAGTATTTATACCCCAATAAGAAGGGCTAGCTCACAGGCATAACATACTCCATTAAAACATAGTCATGGATATACAGGTAGATTCATTCACACACACACACACACACACACACACACACACACACACACACAGAAAGAAACCTCCCCCTCCACAGCTACAGGAAAAAAGAAAGGTGAGCACCCAGGAATTTTCAAATAATGAGAGCTTACCACTACAATGAAGCCATTGATAGGCAACATTGAAAGGTCCAAGGAGGGGAGAGATTTGATGGAAATGTGATAGATGTGGGAAAAGGCCAATAAAGCCTCTATTCTTCTTGAGATGTCGGCCACCGAGGCATCAGGATGTGACCCGGGAACATCGGCTCCCAGTGGGCCACGAGGTCAAGACCGTCAGAAATACCCGTGGGCCGGGGTGCCTGGGTGGCTTAGTCGGTTAAGCGTCTGACTTTCGCTCAGGTCATGATCTCGCGGTTTGTGGGTTCGAGCCCCGCGTCGGGCTCTGTGCTGACTGCCAGCTCAGAGCCTGTAGCCTGTTTCAGTCTGTGACTCCCTCTCTCTCTGACCCTCCTCTGCTCACGCTGTCTCTCTCTCTCTCTCTCCTAGAAATAAATAAAAAACATTTAAAAAAAAAAAGAAAAGAAATACCTGTGGGCCAAACAGATACACGGAGAACCTGTCATGTTAGACCGTGACAATGGACAACTATCAAGTGTCAAAGGGACACGTGGAGCTGAGCCATGGAGTGACTCCTTCTCATTCCAGGCTCCCAGATGGCATTTCCACCTGCAGCATGTGGGTGTGATGCCATTTGTTGAACTGCCATTTCAGGTTCCAACATACGGGCTGTAGGGTGCAGGCACGTGACCATCACCACCATGGGACTGAGAATAGAAATGGAGCCCTGGTGACCCAAGCTGTTAAGCACCCAACTCTTGATTTCAGCTCAGGTCATGGTCTCACGGATCGTGGGATTGAGCCCCGTCTCAGGCTCTGAGCTGATAGCTCAGAGCCTACTTGGGATTCTCTATATCTCCTTCTGTCTCCCCCTCCACTGCTCTCTCCCTCATTCTCTCTCTCTCAATAAATAAATAAACTTTTAAAAAAGAATACAAATGAAGACCATGTAGAATCCATTTGGCAAAATTCAAAATAACAGTGAAATGAAGGGAGATTGTAAAGTATGTGAATGATGAAACATCATCTATACACTAACGCTATGAAAAGCAAAAAAGCATTTACCCCAAGTTCTGACTACCTGTAACCTTCCATGAACTGAAATTCCTTTTTTCTATTTCACTTTTGGGTGAAAAAAAAAAAAAAGAATGGATCTGAAAAATAAATGAAGCTGGATTCAGAAATTTAGTCAAGGGGTGCCTGGATGGCTCGGTCAGTTAAGCGTCTGACATCAGCTCAGGTCATGATTTCATGGACCGTGAGTTGGGGCCCTGGGCTGGGCTCTGTGCTGACAGCTCGGAGCCTGCTTCAGATTCTGCATCTCTTTTTCTCTCTCTCTCTGCACCTCTCCCACTCACATTCTGTATCTCCCTCTTTCTCTCAAAATTAAATAAACATTAGGAAAATTTTTTTAATTTCTTAATGTTGTATTTATTTCTGAGAGAGAGGGAGACAGTGTGAGCAGGGGAGAGTCAGAGAGAGAGGGAGACACAGAATCTGAAAGAGGCTCCAGGCTCTGAGCTAGCTGTCAGCCCAGAGTCCGACACGGGCTCGAACCCATGAACCGTGAGATCGTGACCTGAGTCGAAGTCGGACACTTAACCGCCTGAGCCACCCAGGTACCCCAGAAAAAAAAATTTTTTTAAGAAAGAAATTTAGTCCAAAGGAGAGCTCAGAGCGCATTGAACTTAATTCCCAGTGCCTTCAAGAACACTTGCATCTACACTCACTAGACTGTGTGTCCCAAGCAGACAGAGGCCACATTTTTCTATCCACTGATGCAGCCTTGATAGCTAACCAAGTGCACAACACTCAGTAGAAGGGCAAAAAATATTTACTGATCAAGGCTGGCGCCCCTCTCCCCAGCCAAGCATCTCCTAGATATTTAATCATCAAAGAAAGACTTCTATTGTGATCACCCTTGACCAAGGCAAGAAAGGAGACTGCGAGTATTTTCAAAAGATTTCCAAAAATGAGGTGTGGTAGATTAATGATGGCCACAAATTCTTGCTACCCCTCCCACTGAGAGACAAAACCTAATTCCCTTCCTTGGAATCTGTACTGAGTCTAGTGAACTTGTTGACCAATGGAGTCGGGCACGAAGAACATTCTCAGGCTTCCGAGGCTAGGTCCTAGGCATCTTGTTCCGTGCTTCCTTTGATCCCCTAGATGCCCTAAAGAAGTTCAAGGACGCTGGGGTTTCTATGCTAGAGAGATGCCCCTTGTAGGCAGTCTGGCCCTCTAGACTAGGGGTCAGAATGCCTCTCGGTAAAATGCCAGGTAACAAATATATGTGGCTTTGCAGGTCATGTGGTGTCTGTCGCAATGAATCAACACTGTTGCTATAGCATGAAAACAACCATGGACGGTAAGCCAAAAAAAAATAAGTATGACTGTGTTCTGATAAAACCTTATTTACAAAAACAGATGCCAGGCTGGGTGTGCCTTGTGGGCCACAGCTTTCTGACCCCTGCCCTGGACCAGCCCAAGTGACCTCTGTTAATGCCGCACGAAAGAGAAGAATCACCCAGCGGAGCCCTGCCCAAATTCCTAACCAGCAAAACCGTCAACAAATAAAACAGACCTTAAGTCACTGAGTTTGGGGCGCTTTGTTACGCAGCCATAGAGACGTGGAATAAAAGAGCTGGGACCAAAAATAATTGTGAGGGTGAGGTGGGGGAAGGAGGTAAGGGTGATTCTCAGTCAGGTCCCCGCCCCCCCCCCCCCCCCCCCCCCCCCCCCCGTAAGCACTACAGTTCTGCACAGGAGCACAGGGGAGTAGAAAATAAAAGCATTACTGCCCAGGACTGAACGCCGCTGCCCAGAGAGATGTGGAGGAGGGGGCAGAGGTACATTCCAGTTGCCCTGGGTTAAGAAGGAGCAGTAAGTAGTCTCTTAAATAGGCTTTGGAGTCAGATCGACTTGGGTTTGCATCCTGTCTCCACCCTTACCCACGGCATGATGGTGAGCAAGCTTTTAACCTCTCTGAAGCTCATATTCCTCACTTTTCATAGAACTCAGCTCCCAGGGACATGTGAAGATTAAACAGGGCTATATAAGGAAGATTCTGGCACATGATAAGTCTTCAATAAATGGCACTTTAATACATACACACACATGCACAAACATACACACGGATTTCTCAGTAAAGAGGGAACCTACCCGCGCGATAAAAAGAGAATGCTGAATGGAGTCGAGCGTAGCCAAAGTCCAGAGTTTTCTAGAGCACGGATCCATAAAAGTCAGCAAGCACGCATGGAGCCCTCACGCACAGACTGTGAGGCACTTTAACACGTTATCTGATGTCAGTGCCTTTAAGAATCACCTTGGGGTCCTCGCTGAAATGCATTTGCCCCTCTCCTCTCGGCAAGAGACTCTGATTCAACAGATCTGGGCTGGGATCCAGGGATCCAAGGTGTTAACAAGCACCTCGGGCTTTGCGGAACCCAAAGGTCATCTGGTCATGCTTCTGAGAAACGTCGTTCTGTAAACCTTGGGGCGCAAAGAACCAGGTCAAGGTCACCCAGCCAGGTGGCAGCAGATGAGCTGTGACACCACGTCTGCCCCACAAAATAGGTGTGATGGCTCTTGTTGGGCTTTTCTGGGTCCTCAGGCCCCTGGCCAAAAAAGTCTGGTGTGGAACAGCCACTCCATGACTGTGGGTTGAGAAGAGCCATGGTGTAACCTGAATAAACATTCAAGTTATAAAGGAGTTTGGGAATCTTCCAACCCAACCATCTCATTGTACAGATGGACAAACTGAGGTTCCCACGGTGGGAAACCACAGTTCCCACTCACAGGGAGAACAAAGGTCTGCATCCTCAGCCCGGCACACTGCCCTCCCCTCCCCCCAACCCCCCCAACGTCAGACTTTGCTGGATAAACCTGGCATGTGCTCCGGTCAGGGGAAAACTGAAGCCCAGAGTGATCAAATCCCACCTAGTTCCCGTTACACTATAAATCTCAGCATTATGTGAAACGGGTGAGGAAGCAGAATCAGGAAAATCGTCGTGAAATCAGTCCTCTCTGGGTCCGGCAAAATCACTCTCGACCTGTCACTCTGTGATTCCATGTTCTGGCCCCGAGATCCGTCTAAACAATCCTTTCTGGAACTCAAAAACTATATATATGCCATTGCTAATGTCCCCAGCTCCCTTTGGTGAAGGCGGCAGCTGGATAACAGAATGCCGGACGCGCAAGGTGGCTAAGGCCCACAGCACAATGTGTGATCACCAGGTCTGTTTATTTTACTTGGACAACACTTCTAACAAGCAGGGAGTTAAAGACTGGAGTCTGCACCCTCTAGATGTTTCTGGACAATGCGCAATCCATCCCCTTCTAGACAAAAGGGGTGTTTCGTGGTCCAGGTATGCACGCACAGGCGCGCGGGTGCCCCCACACACACTACTAAGTTCATGTTATGTGCGGGATCCTCTTACCAAGCACATATATTTGAGTCTAGCTACTGTGTAGCAGCTAAGATAAAGAAAATCTCTCAGCATCCATTTTTAATCCCTAAAATGGATATATATGTATATATCGATTTTATATATATATATATATCCATTATATATATATATATACATATATATATACATATACACTATACAAGGTTTTCGTGAAGCATGAAGATTTTAGGCACATAGGAGATGCTAAATAAACTAAATAAACTTAATAAATAAATATTACTCACAGCAGCAATAGGGACGGGAGTGTTTGGCATCAGGAAGCAGACCACTTGTGTTTATAATCATACCTCTTCCGCTTACTGGCCAGAGAACTTTGGGGAAATGACTCAGCCTCCGGGTACCTCGATTTCCTCACATGTAAAATGGGGGTGGCAATCATAGTAGCTCTCTCCCAGGATGGGGAGGCTGAAAGGAATGATCCAGGGAGAGTGCCTGGCCCAGAGTAAGTGCTCAATAAATGGTAACACGTGGATCGGTGTGTATTTCATCCAGAAACAGGGTTTCTGATTCCTTTTTTTTTTTTAATTTTTTAAAAATATTTTATTTATTTCTGGGAGAGAGAGAGAGAGCGTGAGCAGGGGAGGATCAGAAAGAGAGGGAGACACAGGATCTGAAACAGGCTCCAGGCTCTGAGCTGTCAGCACAGGGCCCGACACGGGGCTCGAACCCACAAACCGTGAGATCATGACCTGACCCGAAGTCGGAGGCTTAACCATCTGAGCCGCCCAGGTGCCCCTGATTTAATCTTTTTTGAACTGTCACCCCAAAGTCTACAGATTCGCCCAGCAGATTTTCCATGTGGCTGAGTCGGTTCGAGAAAGCGACTCGGGTCATTTTGCTTAAAGGTCCCCAAACAACCACTGTGTAAAAATTGGAGGCTCAGTTCAGTGGGTTTCTTTGCACTCATTTCCCATCAGGATGCCCATAACGGTTTCTGTATAAAGTGGGGAGGAGCTGGGAGCACTTAGCAGGGGTAACGAAGACGCAAAGAGCCAAGAAGCCAGCAAAAGAACTGTCTCTCTTCCCACAGAGAAGGAAAAAATCTAGAAATCTGTCCCCAGGCCATCCTCAAAGAACGCTAAGGCTGGAATGGACCAGGGGCTGAACTAGTGTGGTGATGTCCTAACCTGGCGTTGATTAAGAGTCACCTTGGGAAGGCTCTGAAAAATACATTCGCAGACTTGGGATGGAGAGTCTCATGCACTAATTATAGGGCCTGGGAATCTGCATTTTGACATCTTTTGCCACAAGTGATTCTAACATGATTCTAACAAAAGGCTCTGGGGTAGACTTCTGGGGTCACTGATCCAGTTAAGTTGCAACAGATGGGGAAACTGAGGCTGCAGGAAAGACACTGACTTGTCCAAGGCCAACCGGAGGTATGGATGGGACTCCAACCCAGGGCTCTGATTCTCTGCACTGCACCTTATGTATTTTTTCTCAGGTTGGCTTTGTCCTTTGAACAATCAGGAGAAATTCCAGCTTTTTTTGGTCACAGAAAACCAAGTGGCATCCTGTTGGGCCTCCGCCCATCACCACTTCCCCCATTTTTTCCAGAGGTGTTCCCCCCACACTCTCCTTTTTCTTGCCCAAGCAGCTGTTCAGAAAATCTCTAAGACCAAAGTGAGAAACAGAAGTGGGGATTTCTGCATATTTATAGAAGCAGCCATTGAAGCTATTAGCAGACCATTAACATGAGTTGGCTGGGAGCTTCTTTCTCTTTTTTGAATACTGAAATGGCTTTAATATCTCTGAATGCAACTACTGATTTGGGACACACTCTCTTATTTAACTCTGCATCTGCTGGTGCAGCAGCTCCGTGAAATGGTCACTACACCCATCATGGCAAGGCACCATCAATTCTGTCAAAATCTTGCATCCTGAAAAAGCCACAAGACACGGGCTCCCTTCCCCACTTTTTGCATGCAGTTGCCCAGGATTTAGGAGTCAATGGGATTAATGTTTTAAAGCTTTGAGAGCTATTTGGATAAGTTTGCCTGATAGCCTAGATTTCTGGGGGCTCAGGAGACAAGAGTGTATGTATATATTCTTTATGGGGCTGACTTCGTTACGGCCTTCGTAATGGAGGTTCCAATCGCGGCAGGAAATAAGATTGTGCACAGAAATGCTGAGATGGAAAGGGTATCTGGTGACAGACATTTCTCCAAGCGGACCTGGCAGTCTCACAGATTGGCTGAGAGGGAGAACAGCTAAAAGCTTAGAGTGAGAGCATGACCTTTCTCTTGTCTGTTGGTTGACCTTTCCTCACACTTTGGTAATGACGTGACACTGCAGATACTCAGTAGGTGTTTAGCAAAGTTCAACTGATATCTCTGTCCATCCAGTGGGGAACTTCCAATCCCTAAGACAGGAAAAGCAGAGCAAAGCCGGTGCTGACCCTCTAGGGGATCACTCTCACTCAACACAAAGCCGGTTCCAGAATCTAAAGAGCAGGGGGAGGAAGCAGTGTTTTGAGGGAGCGTCAGGTTGGCCAAACCCAAGTGCATTTCAAAGCCAGACTCGAGCGAGAAGGCACCAATGGCACCAGCAGACAAGACTGAAGAAACAACACAGGTGCTAGGCTACAGCAGACTTCTGATTAGCCGGGCTTGGGTCATGTGACCACTTCTGTACCAGGGAAATTTGCATACAGAGTATATTGACGTTCTACCTTGGTCGCGTTCTCCAGAGTCAGCACCAGTGGAATTTTTTGGGAAAGAGATTAATGATGAGATTTATTGTAAGGAATCGGCTCACAGGCCTGAGGAGGCTGACCAAGCCTAAGAGCTACAGGGTGAGTTGGCAAGCTGGACCCGGGAGGGCTGCTCAGTTGTAGTCTGAGTTCAAAGACCCAAGAACTCAAAGACTTGATGGTGTCGTTCTCATCATAGGATTGGCGGGTAACCCTCAGGAAGGGCCCAGGTTTCAGTTTGGGTCCAAAGACAGGATAAAAGCTGATGTCCCCAGTCAAAGGGAGCAGTCAAGCAAAAAGAATTCTCTCTCTCTTTTTTTAATTTTTTTTTTTTAAGAGAGAGAGAGAGAAAGCACACAAGCAGGGGAGGGGTAGAGAGAGAGGCGACAGAGGATCCCAAGCGAGCTCTGCTTAACAGGCTGACAGCACAGAGCCCAGTGCAGGGCTCGAATTCATGATCCATGAGACCATGACCTGAGCTGAAGTCGGAGGCTCAACTGACTGAACTACTCAGGTTCAGTCAGAGAGAATTCTCTTCCTGGGGGTGGGGGTGGGGGAGCATCCATATGTTGGTTTTTTTCTTTTATTCAGGCCTTCAACTGATTGGATGAGAACCACACACACACACACACACACACACACACACACACACACACATTCAAAAGAGCAATCTGCTTTACTCAGCCCACCAACTTAAAGGTTAATCTCATCCCAAAACAGCCTCAACAGAAACATCGCAATAATGTTTGATCAGCTATCCTAGGCACAGGATACGTCACGTCAACATTTTCCTTACCAACAATTTCCAAGGTAATTTTCCAAATTACCCTTCACACTCCCTAGCAGGACATGGTATCCATCAAGGTTTGACCAGAGAAACACAACCAGTAGGAGATACATATGAAGGGATTTGTTCCAAGGAATTGGCTTACAGGACTGTGGGTGCTGGCTGCTCAATTCTGAAATCCCGCGAGGGCGCACCAGCAGGAAGGGTAGGCTCTTTACCATGAACTGCAGCTGCTGACCACACGCGGAGTTTCTTCTTCATCAGAAAAGTCTCTGGGCGCCTGGGTGGCTCAGTCAGTTAAGCGTCCGACTTTGACTCAGGTCACGACCTCGCAATTCATCAGTTCGAGCCCCGCATCAGGCTTTGTGCTGACAGCTCAGAGCCTGGAGCCTGCTTCAGATTCTGTGTCTCCTCTCTCTCCGCCCCTCCCCTGCTCATGCTCTGTCTCTCTCAAAAATAAAAGTAAACATTAAGAAAATGTTTTAAGTTAATTTGTTGAAAGAAAGAAAGAAAGAAAGAAAGATCTCAATTCTGTTCTTAAGACCTTTCGTCTGATGAAGTCAGGCTGCCCAGATTCCCTAGCTTAATCTCTCTTAGTGAAAGTCAACTGACTATGGATGGACCTTGCTCCCATCTACAACATATCTTTACAGCGATCTCCAAATGACTGTTTCATGGAATCCTTGGGCATCGAGCCTGGCCACACTGACAGAAAATTGACCACCACGCCACCTGTATTTTTCAGAAGGATGAGGTGAAATAGTCCACGGGCAGTCAGAACACTTGATGTCCAGGAAACAGGAAGGCAGAGAGAGTGGAGAAAGTGGGGGCAAGAAATGGGCTAAGTGCCGTTCTACAGTGGACCTGCAGGTAGATGTCACCTGTCACCTCAGGCTGGGGAATCACCTCCTCGGTGACTCTAAAGGGCCACTGTCAGCTCTGGGGCTGTGATGGGTGCTACTCAGTAGAATCAGGGGCGCTCTGACCTCCATCTCTGCTATCTGGGTTTTTATCGTGTCTACGTCTGGTTTTACACCTTCCCCTCCCCCTCCACGCAGCCGCAGTCGGTGCCCTGCCCACTTCCCCTCAGTAACCCCCAGAGTGCACCTGAGGCTTCGGTGACGATCTTTGCATCTGGCTTCCTACCGCAACCACGTGATCTCTGTCTGAGGAGGTTCTCTGGCACGGCACAGTGGGGACATGCAGGGTACACCACGGAGTGAAGTCCGCAGGAGCCTCCATCCACCAGGGGTGGGAGCAGCCAACGGATAAATACCCCAGCTTCCTCAGCCACAGTGAGAAAAAGCCTGATATTTCCCCAATGTCGCCCAGAGGCCTGAAGGAATGGAGCCCCACGTGGCCTGTCCTGCATCCTTTCTTCACTGGCTTTCTCTCCCCTCCTCCCTGCCTCACTTCTTCACTCCCTCCCAGGGCTTCCTGGGGTCACCTCCCAAATAAATCACTTCAACCCGAATCCTTGCCTCAGGATCTACGTTTTGGAGAACTCCCACAAAGACACTACCCAGTCCAGTCATCCAGAAACACAATTTGGACCGTCATATTCCTCCGTGGACAAACTATCCTTGCCCTCCGAACAGACAGATTCCCAAGTGGAGAGTTCAGGGTTCCCCATCTGTGGTGCTTGCACACTGTTTTGGCTTCATCTCCTGCCTTCCTGCGCATATGGCTCTGTGGACAACTTTAGGTACCCCAAAAACACCGTACTGGGTCCTGCCTCTCAGCATTTAAACAGAGGATACCATCAAGCTGACTCTTGAGCCCGTCACCCTCATCAGCCTCATTTTGATCTAGTGAACGCTTATTACAGAGGATGGATTCAAAGGCTTTCTTGCCTTAAAAAGTCTTGTGAACACCACTCGCCATCCCCGCCCTGCCCAGGAAGCTGGGTTAGGTATTTCCTCTTCCACTTTGCCCCGCACACACCTCCATTAGACTATCTGCGTCCACTCCAGATTAAAAATGTTGCTGTGTATATCTCTCCCATCAGACAACAAGACTCCCTAGAGCAAGGATAGTGTCTTATTTTATCCTCAGATCATAATACAACGACTAGCACGTTACAAGAAATTCCACAAATATCATCACCTGGATTCATAACTGAGTACTCTTACTAGGCCAGTGAGTAGTAACATCCGTTCCCACCATCTGCCCGTAGCTTGCTTCCTCATTATGAAAAATAAAAATATTCCATGGGCACCTGGTTGGCTCAGTCAGTAAAGCATCTGACTTCCGCTCAAGTCATGATCTCACAGTTCGTGAGTTCAAGCCCCGCATCAGGCTCTGTGCTGACAGCTCAGAGCCTGGAGCCTGCTTCAGATTCTGTATGTGTATCTCTCTCTCTCTGCCCCTCCCCTGCTCACACTCTGTCTCTCTCCTTCAAAAAATAAGTAAACATTTAACAAATCTTATGAAGAAGAAAAATATTCCAAAAGGGCTCTGAATTTCATAGAATGTTGAGGCATTAAGTGTATTTATGAACCCTGACCATTGACTGGGATGTGCAGGCTGAATAATGACCATGAATGAGGCTTTGTAAATTGCCAAGTACCAGGAATATACTCAGAGTTGTTTCCATTTTAAATGATATCAACTTGTGAGAAACAAGAAAAGTGAGAGAGTGTATGCCTTGTCCAAGGTCATTCGGGAAGGAAATAGGAGAGGCGGGATTTGAGTAAAGTTTCTGACTCTTGTCTCTATATTTTCTACATATAAATGGGCATCATCTTAGGGCACGAAAGCCTTGAAAACAAGGCCACAGACGTGGGAACAGTAGACAAGTCAAGCCTTTCCTAGAATTTGGAGACAAAGGGCTAGGGTTTAGTAAACCACTAAGAGTAGCTACCATTTGAGTGCCCTTGATCTGGCTCCTTCTACACATTATCTGTAAGTTATACGACAATCATTTTTGCCAAATATTTAGCTCCAATTTACAGACGAGCAAATGGAAACTCATGGCATTTAAGTCACTCACCTGCAAAGCGGTGGAACTCAGATTCAAACCCAGAAATGGCTCATTCCAGAGCCTACCATCTGCTACATCCAACATCTCTCAGAAAATAATAAAAGCTGACATTTTTAAGTAGCTACTGTGTACCAAGCACTTACTTCAGTCCTTGTAATAATCCAGGAAGGCTGCTGCGATGAGAATGTCTTCAGTTTTGCAGATGAGGAAGCTGTGTTTCGTGCACATTGAGTCAGTTTTGCAAGGTCAAGGACAGTACAATGCTGTGGCCCTTTAGGACGTCAGATGGCATTTCTTTCCACGTCTTTCCATGTCTCTTGGTTCCGAACGTACATCAGAACACACAAAGAGCTCTGTAACTCTCCAGGCCCCATCTCTTGAAAGTCTGATGCAGTAAATGCCTCTGCAAGGAAACAAACATAGAAACATTTAGATCAATAGAGGCGAAGAAGAGAGGGCTGTCTGGTCCAAGCTGCGGCACCACAGAGAAATCCGCAAGATCCTCGCAAATGTGCGTCCATCCTCCCGTGGCCGATGAGCTTGCGATCGAGAAAGCAGAAAACTCTGACCCCGACTCCATGTGGTCCAAAGAGAGCTGAGAGAGAAAGTCACAAGAGAAAAAATAAAGTATAAGCCTGCTTTAAGGTGGGGGTTTCAAAATCAGCTCTCCCGAACAGGTGAAGGAAGAGACAGGGAAGCTTCGCCAATGGCTACTTAGCAGCTGAGAATTGTGATAAATGTGTTCTACATTCATAGACGTGGAAAGATCTCTAGGGCATGGTGAAAAAAAGCAGATTGTAAAATACCACCAACAGTCTGCTCCTGTTTGCCTGTGCAGTTATGAACGCACTACGATGCTTTTTATAGCATAGTGGTATACAATGTAGTATAGAACTGTGTAGCGTGGTAGACAATATACATATAATGTATGTATATAGGTGTGTATATGCCGTGTATATGCACACTACAAATATATGATGGATGCCATAATAGTATATGGTATAGTTTTTATTATGCATATACAGTAAGTATGAATATATTATGGGTGACTATAGTATGATCTTATTTGTACACGTTGCTTGAATATACACAAATAATACAGACAGATGTCCACCAAGATATTAACACCGGCAGACTATCAGGGGGATCTGTGTTTCCACTCCCGCCTCCCATGAATACGCATTGAGTTCCTACTTTGTACCAGACACCATCTCTCATCCTTCAACCTGTGTTTAATTGCTTGAGAATTCTAGAAGCATGGGTTTATTTGTACCTTGATTTACAGTGAATTTGAAAATAACATGGTCTCCTGTCGATATCTCCAAGAGCTCCCGATTGGAGGGCCGCTGGTGACATTTATAGGGGACTCGGGAAAAGAAAGGTAGGAGACACAGAGACAGACGGCACAGCCTAAGATAGAATCCCCCGACCCCACCCTCTTTTCCGCCTCCACATACTAGGTTCTGGTTTTTTGTTGTTTTTTGGGTGGGTTTTTTGTTTTTTGTTTTTTTTTTGTTTTTTTTTGGTCGGGGGTCACCATCTGCAGATTTGTTCTGCACAAAAATAAAGCCATCCATCTCCCTTGTGCTGGTGTCATGTATGCTCAGGAAAAACCACAGCGCTCAAGGGGGGGGCCCTGGGTGGGAAAAACACTTATCTGCCTCGGCCGGGTTCAGAGCTCCCCTGAAGGCATCCTTCCCTAGACTCAGGGGATGGGGTTTGTTTATCCCCCTGGCACACAATGAAATGTCGGGAACACATGTTCAGGGTGAGGTGGAGCCCGATGAAGGTTAAAAATGGAACAGCGGCTTTGATCCCCAGCCAACACCAATGACGCTCAGGGTTGGGGCCAGAGTGAGACGTCATGTTCCCTCCCTGTCTCCGCAGAAGGTGCAGACAGTCCCCTCCTGACTCCAAAAGCAGACAGGGCCCCAGACTGGAAAATGGAAGAAAGACCCCAGGCAAGAATGGAGGCCTGAGCCTCGGGGAAAAGGAGACCTCCCACGGGCCAGCCAGAGGACTTGCTCTGCTTTTAATGGGGAGCCTCCATCAGGCCATTATTATCTGATGGTGCCAGGACTTGAAACAGAACCCTCACTTGGAGGGTCCCCTGGAGATGGCACAAAGGTTAGCAGGCCCCAGCATCTCAGTCTCCCTTCTGACTAACCTGTGGCCGCCATTTTGCAATCATTTCCCTAGCCTCTTTCACTGCCTGTTCATCTATGCCTTCTTCACTCCACTGGCAAATGTGTCCTGAAGGTCTGGTCTGTTCCCAAACCCGGCTGGGTGCTGGATACCTAACAGTGAAGAACGCCCAGGCTCTCCTTCCAGATCTTGAGGTCTGGTAGGAAAGAGAGGCACGGAAAAGACAGTTGCAACAGGATAGGTGGAGTGTTCGGAGGTGAGTGAGTATAGGGTGCAGGAGACCACAATGAAGGAGGTAACCTGGGCTTGGTGGAGACGGCAGGAGGGGAACCCTAGAGAAAGATGGAGATACTTTTTAAAAAATCTTTTTAATGTTTATTTATTTTAAGAGTGGGGGTCGGGGGGAAGGGTCAGAGAGAAAGAGGGAGACACAGAATTGGAAGCAGGCTCCAGGCTCCAAGCTGTCAGCACAGAGCCCAGTGCAGGGCACAAACTCACAAACTGTGACCTGATCATGACCTGAGTCAAAGTCAGATGCCCAACCAACTGAGCCACCCAGGAGCCTGAAAGATGGAGGTATTTAAACCAAGGCCTGAGGAAGAAAAGTAAGGGCTCACTAGGTAAACAAAGGAAGGCAAAATATCTCCGGTGGAGGAAACAGCAGGTGCGGAAGCTCTACAAAGGGCACAATGGAATGAATGAAATGTCAGGACACTGGTATGATGGGAGAAAACATTTTTTTCTCTCTGAAGGGCAGACTGCCTCCGATAAAATGAACTGGCCACCCAGTTTTGGTTACCTTTACTATCAAACTGGTCAACTGCTTCCCATGGAGTTGGGTGAAGAAATCACTGTTCTAATCAGAGTCAACACTCTTACTGAGCATGCACTATGAGCCGATAAGTCTTAGACATAGGATCTCATTGCCTCCTCGTAAAAAATTGAATAACCTGAAGGTCAAAGAGGTTACTTAAGCCCATCAAGCCCACAGAGCAAGTTAAGTGTACATGGCAGGAAGGGCCATGATTTGAACCTGGAGCTTTGGATATCACTTATGGCATTCATTCAATCTTAGTAGAGATGGACTTCCTTATTAAGGTCCACTTGCGAGTCAACTACTTCCCAGGTCAGAGAAGAAGACCTCCTCATCCCTCCCCATCCATCCATCCATCCATTCCTTCATCCATCCATCCATCCACCCGCCCACCTAACCATCCATCCATCCATCCATCCACTGAATCATCCACACAATCAATCACTACACATGCATCAGGCAGGTTCTCTACATTGCCCTGTCTTGTCTCATAAACTGTCCCCATAATATTTTCCCCCTCTCAACTATAGAAGACTGCCTTAGTCCTTCCAAAACAATATGGCATCTCAGAGATGGAACTGTCTATGGGTTTTCTCTGCAGCTCTCCATACATTCATATTTCTAAGTTCACCCAGTTGCTCTAGCTGGTATCCTACATCAAAAACCACTAGAATATCTTAATGTGATGCAATGCTTTAAGATCTAAGGCTTTAAGGTCTAAGGCATCAACATGAAATGTCAGGAGTAGAAATGAACTTCGAAATTACTTAGCTCAACCTTCTGATTTCACAAAGTATGAAATTAAGGTATAAAAAACAAGCCAGCTTTCCCAAAAGCACACGAATATTTGATACAAATGTTTGCTCATGGGATACCTTGGGGATATACTTTGTCACAATTCTTAGGAATGTTTTTCCTGTGTGTGGGTATTCAAACTCTTAAATATTTTAGAGAATGAGAGACTAAGGTAAGTCCCTTTAGTTTTCCTTTTTGATAACAGTATAATGAGTCTGCACCCTTTCTCATCATCAGTCCCTAGAGGTGTGACAGGATTGCATGGTTTCTAATAGCTCTTAAACCCCTACCAAAAAAGGGTAGCTCATATACTATATTAGGGTTACCATTTTGTAATGAAGATCTGAGATGTGGGGGTGGGGGGGTGGGGGAGGTGGGGGAGTGGGGGAGGTGGGAACACACATGCCTCCATCTGTCACTGAATACTCACATATTAAACTAGAACAATAGATCTAGACTCAACAACATGTCACGATGGAAAGCAGACTTCAAAGAATATTTGTTATCAAATATTTGAGACTACCTTTTGAGTATCAAGATACGATGCATGGTCCAGAGCTGATGAGGCTCATCATTCTTGTCATGGTCATAGAATTCTGGGTTAGGGAGAATTAAGTTTTCAGATGGTACCATATAAATTTGGGTCTAACAGAATGGAGAAAAGAATGTGGTGCAGGGAGGTCCAAAGATCACTTCATATAGGACATTCCACTCAGTCCCAAAGTTAAGACCTCGTCTTATAAGTTCTCTTCCCAGTATACACCTTTCTTCATCAGACTCATATTTATTAAATCCTGTCTGGATGCCTGTCCTCCCTAATGGCTTATCAACTTCCTGAGAAACCATAACTGTCTGGTTTGCATTTGTACATCTACTGACTGTCACAATGCCTAATTTGTAGTAGGTAGTTAATAAATACTTGTAGTATGAAATATCAAAAACTGATTAGAATTACACACAAAGGGTGTCACCAAGGAGGATTCTAGAATTTTTTTCCAAAATTCTAGAGTCTAGAATTTTCGTCCAGGTTTCTAGAATTTTCTACTAGAGTTCTAGATTCTAGAATTTTCTTCCAGTGTTCTAGATTCTAGAATTTTTCTCTTAGAGTTCTAGATTCTTGAATTTCCTTCTAGAAATTTCTCCACATTTTACTATTGGTCTGTTGTTAACCATTACCTTTTTTAACTGTATCATGTCCCTCCTAATTAAACTGTTTGCTTCCTTTAAATACAGCTAGTTCTCATTTATCTGTGGGGCTTAGGGAAAGTAAGCAGATAAGTAAGGGCAGGTCTGGTTTCTTCACACCCTAAAATTCTGGTACAGGTGAAAGAGAAAAAAGATGTCTTCTCATTCAGTCTGCTAACTCTATGAAACCTTCTGGGTAGAGTCATAAATCTCTGTATTGTGTGAAGCCCATTGTCTCAGGAGCAACAGGTAGAAAGATGAAATCTTGGAAGCTTCTAGAAGCAGGTATCCTAAAACCCCAAATTTCTGTTGTGAGGGTAAGCGTTCACCAAAGAAATCTGGAAAAGAGACTAAAAACAAAACAAAACGAAAAAACAAAAACCCGTCTGCTCACTGTCAGAGAAGAGGCAGGATTTGAACAAAAAAGGTCAGCAACTCCAACAGAGTTGCCGTTCAAAGAGTGACAGAACATGACTTTCTTTGTCTCCCAGTGACAGGTGACACCATCCCACAGGCGCCTTCCCAGCAAGGAGGGCACGCTCTACGGCGAAGCTGCCACCATTCTTTTCAAGAAAATGCAACTTTAACACCCAAGGAATTTGGCTTTAGGGGGAAATCTCATATCCTTTCTGTTGCAGGAGCCCGTGGTGGTGTGGTACCATGCCAAGGGCAATGTGTGAGAAAAAGAAAAATGGGTGAAAAATATTGGGAATGATTCCCAAAGAAAAAGATTCCCAGACAAATGAGGGAGAAGGAAATTGTTGGTCTTTTGGGGGTTTCTTGGTTGGGCCAATTTGGGGTTCGTACATTTTTCTTTTCTTTTCTTTTTTATTATTTATTCTTGAGAGAGAGAGAGCACAAGCAGGGGCGAGACAGAGCAAGAGAGGGATACAGAATCCAAAGCAGGCTCCAGGGTCTGAGCTGGCAGCACAGAGCCTGACGTGGGGCTCGAACTCACAAGTCATGAGATCATAACCTGAGCCAAGGTCTGATGCCCAACCGACTGAGCCACCCAGGCACCCCAGGGTTCATATGTTTTTGAGCTTTATCTCTGCTGGGGTGCTTTCTTGTTCTGTACAGGCATACAGGCATCCAGAGCCGACCACCCTGGGTGGGGGGCTACCATGTTACCCTTACCAAGCTGCCTGTGGAGGCTACACCCTGAAAATCCATCTTGGGTTTTCATGTGCCATCACCTTGACTGGAGGGAATTGAGCCTCCTCTTTTGTTTGTTCTTTATTTTTCTTCGTGTTCCTTCCTGGGAAGACTGAAGTCTCGGCTGCCACACACAACATGACATTCACTCTCTGACACTTACTACTTTTGTCCCGTTAGGCAAGAAAATGGTCGTCTCGTAAAGTCTTCTGTCTGTAACGTGGAAGTAAGAATTATGGGATTATTTTAAAGAGTTAATGAAACAAATCATGCACAGGGTCTGATGGAAGGGAAGCAAATATCAGTTTCCTTCTCCTTTCTTTGGCTCCCTCCCTGAATCTAAATCCTCTTTATTAACTGCCAGGGGCAACCTGGTGAAAATAATTTTAATCGGCTGCATCTAAAAGACCAAATAATTGTTTTTCTTTGCAGTGGGGGAAGACCGTAGATCTGGGAACTCAGACGTCATTCTCATTCTTGCATTATTTGGGGCACATTTTTCCTTCTCTCAATAATCAAAGCAATAATAGCAATGCTGTTCTACCTTTGATAAACTACTGTATTTGAAAATCACTCCTGGACTATCCGGAGACATTTATAAAAAGTCCAGGAATTCTGGAAACAAAAAGGGGCCTGAAGAATAGGGACAGAGATAGAAATTTCTACCTTATGGGAAATTTTCAGTTTTGCATAACAGACGTATAACTGGGTAATATTAGTGATCAGAGTAGACATAACAAAAATAATATTAACTCTCATTTCTTAAATCCTAAGTAGGTGCTGAGCATTCTACTAAACATATATGCGATCTGATGAAATTCTCAATGCAAACCTCCGAGAAAGTTCGAGAAAGTTACTGTTATTATTGTAGTTTACTGAAGAGGAAGGTGTGTTTTGAAGAGGTAGCATGTTTTCCCCTAAATCAGGTACTGGTAAGCAGTAGAAGAAACAGGATAACAATCTAGATCCTTCTCATTCCAGACTCTGAGCTCTTATCTTAGGGAGTTCGGATTCCCTGGGAGGCTGACTTTATTTTTCTTTTCCCTTTTGAAACTTCTATTACAAATCTCTGTCTCTATCTATTCTGTGACATTCTGTTTCTATGCCTCTCAGAAGGTGTCTCTTAGTCCTTTTGGCTTTCGCTGTTACACACCCATGCGCACGCACACACGCACGCGCATGCACACACACACACACATACTGCACTGACCAGCAGTCTCACTGGTACACCTGTCCTCGACATTTTTATAACCCCGGTTTTCAGGTCAACCCTAATAAAATACAGTGGGTGATAACTAAACTTGCTAAAATTTCTACTAGACATTTGATATCTGAAATCTTTATGGTATCGTTCTTGAACCAAACCTTTGAAAGCTCTGTAAGTTGTATCAAGGCTAGTTGTAGACTCATATCGATCAGTGTTTGAGACTAGTGTACAGTTTTTTAATCATTTTCTTCAGTTTTAGTCATAGATATTTGTTTTCTCTAAGAGCCAGAAGATCAGGGCTCTAGGTCTGGTACTAACCAGCTAGGAAGTTCTCTCCCTATGCCCTGGGACTCCGTTTTGTTATCTATACAATGGGAGATCTGTATCCACTTGTACTCCACTTCCTGCCCAGGGCTTCTCTCTGGACCCCCAGATCTTCACTGTACAGTCTCAAAATCATGAGATTAATAAGTCCCTCAACTGCTTTCTGGCTCTGAAATTCTGCAATGCTGTGAATTTATGTAAAAGTAATAGCAATACAAGAATATTGGATATGGAAAAGCTGATGCAAAACGAAATGGTCAGAGCGCATAATCCAAAACCAAAGATAAATGACGCCTTGGGTATTCATTTTGGTATTATTTGTGCTAAAATGCCTCTTGGCAGACAGGGATAATTAAGGGTTTCATGGCGTGGTTTTGGTCAGCCTTCAGTAATTTGTACCTTGACATCCACAAACTCAACCATGGAAATAACCCAGATCCTGGTCATCTGACCCCACGTCAGAGTTACTGTCAGGAATTGGTGTCGGGAATTAATGGCTGGAGCGCTGAGAGATCGTCCCTATTCCACAATGCCAGTATACTTTATACATCAAATATTGTTTATTAGAGCAAACTTGCTGGTACCCTCCACAGTCTGCTCATCAATAGCTCACTTAACACTTTTGGGGAGACAACACGTGAATTAGTTCTCCCAGATCTCATTATACACCAGCTCATTTTCCAAATTCAACCGGTTACACGGGCCTCTGGCTTGAGAGTGTAAATTGTTCTGTGAAAGCCTTAGTAGTCAATGGATTTGCACTGGGCTAGACTTTGAGTAGCCAGTGGCGCCCAGAGAGATGAGCCAAGTTAGGGAAGCAGAGAACATCATTCTGGTTTGATCCCTCAAGACTGGAGCACACTACCCTATTCTCTGGTTTGGCCAACATTGGGGAGAAGCGATGGTCCACCAGAGCTGTTAGGGAAAACTTGCTTGGTTACACGTTAAATGATGCCTGAAGATAAGGCAAGGCAACTCCAACTTAAAATCAAAATGGCAGTGCTTAAAGTAATTAATCAATTGCAAGACATATGCTGAATGTGTGTCTCAATGTGAAAACAGATGGACTAATGTGTATTGATCTCCAATGGCTTGTTGACACTCTTTGAAACAGAAGCAATAAAAGGCATTGGGGGAGTGCTTTAAGTGGAGAGGGTTAAACCAAGGGAAGGGTTGAAGATCTGGGGCAAGGACTCTTTGGGTGAACTCTGAGCTTCGACTGACAAGGTCACACTGAAGCCTTATGAGCCAATAGCTGGAATGAAGGGAAAATGGTGGGGATGGGGCAGGGCTGTCTCTATCACCACCTTACCCCTTTCTCTACACATATTTCTTTTTATTCCTTCATTATCTCAGCTTCCCCAGCTCCTCCAGCCTCTACAGAGATCAACAGCAATAACACCACTCAGGTCCCAGCAGCTACTCAGATAAGATCTCAGTCCTCCTCCAGCCAAATCTACATTTCCTTTTCTTGGGGAGAGGGGGGATATCTCCCCAGCTTGTGTCTCAGTTGTGATTAGGGACCACACAATCCAGGTGCCACAGTCTCCCTCCAGGCATTCCCTGTGCCCTTGAACCACATCCAAAAGGCATTGCCACTTCCCTCTTCCCTGATGTCCTAGAGCCTTCGACGTGCCAAAATCAAGCAGAAGCTAAATAGAGGTGAGGGAAATGTGCCTTCAGCCCTTTTATATGTGACCTCAGCAAACTGTGCCTCTGGTTTAGGCTGGCTGATTTACAGAAGCCACAGGCTACCAAGCCATCCAGGAGAGAGTGAGTGTCGTTGGATCGGCACCTCCCAACTAGTAGAAAGGAAATTTACAAAAACTTACAGTAGTGACCTACTGTTCTCCATGTGAAAATCTTAAGGGATATTAATCTTAAATTATAACTCCCATGGCCAAAGTCAGGCTGAGGAGAGACTCCGATCATGCTGTTTCCAACCCCTCTTCCTATTTTCTTCATGACTTCTTCCTTGACAGGGTTATTGGAAGATGGCTTTTTTAGTACTTTGTCCAATGTGCTCATTGCCATATGGGTTAGGGGATCTTGAAAGAAGGTAGATGAGGTGGGGTAGCACGAGGTACATGAGGTTGCCTACAAAAGGGGGCCAGACCATATGAATGGGTTGCATAGAGGATGAGGAGGAAATCTTAGAACTTTCCAGAATGATGATATCCCCCAACTGAACCCAAACTATACAGCCACCTCCCCCTGCCCCCTGCATCCCAGACCCCTAGCTTGTTTCAGCATTTGCTTACATATACAGAATAGCCACTCAGTATTCAGGGACAAGGGTCTTTCTGGGTTTTCCTCCCTCCTCATCCCTCACTCAAGGAATTTTGCAGATAAATCACCATGTTAATCCCTTGGCTTAAGAGTTATGGGCTGCAGGAAAGCAGGAGGAGACTGTTGAAATGGGGCTTGGGGACAGAAAGAAGCTCTTGATGAAAAATGAAGGGTGAATTCACAGATGAGCAGCCCACAGTGAGGAGGGATCTTCCAGAGAGAGAAGAGGGGTGATCTTAGGTTATGGGGGGACAGGGAGGGACCTGTTCCAAACAATGAATGTTGAACAGGAAAAGTGAGAGGGCTCAGGGGAGCAGGAATGGAGAAAGAATTCACTGCTTATGGAACAAACCAGAAAGGAAAAAGAAAGCACTGTTCCAACTATGGGTGACGCTGAGGAGACGGCCTTATTCGATCTGATATGGCCCCTTCAGACTTACAAAGTGTCTGCTCCGGGGTAAGAGGCCTACTGGCAATTACTACAGAGGCCTTCCCCAGGCCTGGGAGTCTTTCTCCACACTCTCGTCTTCTTGACAACTAGGCTCGTAGACTCGGTGCCCTGTATGGTGAGGACGGCTGTAGCTCAGATGAAGAGACATCAGAGAGGGAAGACAGAAATTCTTCTTTCTCCATCCTTTCTGGAATTCTTCTCCATTGTTGCAGTATGTGTGCGTACGTGTGTGTGTGTGTGTGTGTGCACGCGCATGCACTCAGGTAATGTGAGATAGTGCAAAAACATCACCCGTCTATCGGACACTCATTCAACTATTGAGAGGATGAGAAATGTGGTGGGGGGAGAGACACAGAGAGACAGGGAGAGATGAAGTTAATAATATAAGCAGAACTCTGCCTAACATTCTACTCAGTGAGCGTTTTATGCCCCACGGAGGGCAAAGGATGCTAAGATGTACCGCTGCTGTACCCATCACCTTGTCTAACTCCCCATGTGTCTCCCCATGAGGTGGCCCTGTAATAGGTTTTCAAAGATAATTCCACCTTTAAGAGACTTTCTCATTGACTTTAGACCAATCCCACTGGCTCTGTTTATGCATGTATGAAGGTATGGTGGATCCTGTAGCTATGCATTACGTTATGAATGGGCGTAAGTATGTTGTACATGGGGGCACCCGCGTGTGTGGATATTGTATATAGCTGGGGGAGTGTGTGTGCAAATGCATTGTGTCTGTGTCTGTATGTAGGTATACAAAACAGTGTGGGTTCTGTTGTGAATCTGTATGTTTTCTTGCACTATGTACCATGGATGTAGGCGTTCTGATAGAGGTAGAAGTAGAAGGTGTTCAACACTGATCACTGCGAGCAATTCAAAGGAAAGAAATTGCTGCAAAACTCTCAAAATGTATTTTTCCCTTCTTCTGAACATGCAGGGGAGTTCTTACGGCTGAATCTACAATCTAGTGCTTCCTGGAATTGCCGACAACAAGGGCTGGTGTACATGTGTATGTCTCTGTGTGAGTCTGGGAGTCTGTGTCCATGACTACGTATAACTTTTGCAATTAGATTAGAAACTGACATGGGATACGGTGAGGTACCACTGATGCCCCCTTTCATAAATAAAGGATTCATTCTTGCTGACAACAAACTGAGGACTGATGGGGGTGGGGGGGAGGGGAAGGGGGGTGATGGGCACGGAGGAGGGGACTTGTGGGGATGAGCACTGGGTGTTATATGGAAACCAACTTGACAATAAACTATTTAAAAAAATAAATAAATTTTAAAAATAAAGGATTTATTCTCATCATTCCCGGAACTCCTGCTGAAAGGTGGTCCTTGAGAATCAGCCCTCTTTAGGGACTTCCAAGATGGAAAGGGGCCACATTCAGTGACCAATCATGATGACATCAAAGACCAGACTCCTCCCCTCCAACTCAGGCCATCTATGAAGGACCAGCCTCCGCTCTGGAGTGTACCATTGGGCTGGCCACGGCAATCCATGGAACTGCATTGCAACTCAGCTTTTCCCTCCAACTCATCCTGGTTTCTCTTCCCTCCCCTCCACGGGTGTTCATCCCAAGAGCTATCCCAAATAAACTTCCTGGGTGCTCATCTCCATCTCCGAGTCAGCCTCCAAAGAGCCCAGCCTGCAATGACATGTAGGAACCAAGTATAGAATCACTGAATCAGAGCATAGGCTGCATATGAGGGGCCATCTCTTGGAACCTCCCTGCCTCTTCATTCAAATTGGTTCACCATCATTGTTATAAGTTCAGACTCCAAAGTCACACATTTGCTTTCAAATCCTAACTCTTGATAGCCATGTGAGCGTAGACAAGTTTCAACCTTTCTGAATCTCTTTTTTCTAGGAACTCGGATAATAACGATGCCTGCAGTCCAGGGTTATCATGGGAATCAAATGTGATAAGGCAGGCAAAGCCCTCAGCCAAGGTCCCAGCATGCTGTAATCACCCGATCAATATTAGCAGCTATCACTATATTGGTCTGTGCTTAGTAGGTCATTTATAGAACCGTTGGTGGAAAAATGTATACATCAATTATAAAAATACATGCTATACTAATGCGCCTTTTGCCATACTTGAAATTCCCTTAAATGAGGATTTGGGCATCAATATCCTGGAAGCCAGACAGCGAAGGACATCTGTACTTACCAATACTGTCTGTCCCTGCTATTCTCCAGCTAACTTTTAAGAGCTCCTGGCTAACTAGATTCCTGTTTAGTAAAGTGGAGGCAGAGGAGAGAGGTGACAAGGAGACTCAGCCTTCAAATAATATTGAGTTGCAAGGGGAGCAGTAAACCATTACCTTGCATTGATGCTTTGTGGTGATAGCCAGCCTCCAAGATGGGGCCCCAATGACCCTTGCCTTTGGGTACTCACACACTTCTATGCTCCCCTCCCGTGTTGAACAGGGCTGACCTGTGCAACCAATCTGAAATCTGATGTTTCAGAAACATCAGAGTATGACTTCCACGTATAGGTCACAAAAGATAATATAGCTTCCTTCTCACTGTCTCCTAGATCATTCATTTCAAGAGAAGCCAGCCGCCATGTTATGGCGACACTCCAAGCAACCCTGCGGAAAGACTCATTTGGCAAGGACCTGACGCCTCCCACCCACAGCACCATGTGTGAACCACCTTGGGAGCAGATCCTCCAACCCCAGCCAAGCCTTCAGATGAGACCATGGCCCCAGCTGACATCTTGACTACACCCTCAAGAGAGACCTTGAGCCAGACCCACCCAGCTAAGTGGTTCCCAAATTCCTGATTCATGGAAACTGTGAGATGATAAATGGTTGCCTTTTTTAGCCCCTAAGTTTGGGGGGAAATCTCTTATATAGCAATAGGTAACTGACATACCATCATTTCTTTCTTGGAGAAGCTCCAATCCATCCAAATTCAGTTATTAGCTTAAACTACATGAAGTTGCCAATATTTGACCATGTTGACCCACAAATGGTGAATACGTACCGTACAACCTCTCCATGGATCTAGGGAGGGACTCAACGCTCCAGATAAACGCAGGCCTGAGTGCAGAGTGCTTTGGTCCCCTGCAGGTCAAAACATGTGGCCTTCCGCAGAAGCTGGCCCTGTTTCTGGAAGCTCATACACTGAGAGAGGAAAGATGCTTCCAGCTCAGCTGCCTGCCCGTGCTGACCTCTTCCCAGCCAGGCCTGGAGGCCAGCCAGGGACGTCAGAGACCCTCCTCGCAATTCTCCTCCTCTCCCTCGGCCACACAGTGCCGCTTTTTACAAGCCCCCAAGTTCAACAAAGCTCCAAGTCCGAAAAGGAAGCGGAAAGGCATCTTGGCGACAGACAATTAGAGAGATTGGTTGACCGGCCCCGGACCCAGCACTCCATCCAGCAAAGCAAAGAGTCCCCGGTGGACCATTTGCTGGCTTTAATTTCTCAGGGGCTGCTTCAGCAGGTGGTCACTAGCAGGTCGTCAATAGGGACCTTCTGGCCGAGGACTGGGGGCTCTTTGGAAAGGTCAAATCCAGAGGCCGGAGGGCACGGCTCAAGAGGTCATGAGGTCAGGACCCGTCACTGTGACAGATGAATCCAAGCATGTCTCTCTCTCTCACTGGAAGGAGGGTGAAGCCTCTTGAGACAGGAGAGGTGGTGGTGGTGGGGGGGGGGTTGGGGGCTCACAAAGAAAGGCGAGTCTGGTGTCTGGCCGGCACCTCTCAACTGGTCTTCATTAGGCGGGGGCCCCACGAGCCTCTCTTCTGCCGCCCTCTGTCCCTCACTGATGGGGTGCTGTCTCCAGACCTCTCAACTGTTCCTCATTAGGTGAAACAGTGCGCTTTTGTCCTGCATGAAGCCTTCTTTGTTCCCCCAGCCCAGCCAAGCTAGAAAGCCAGAAACTGATACAAAACAATGCCACTCTATCCTGAGGGGACCCCCTCCCTCCTCCCTCTTCCTCCCCCTGGCCGGACAAGGAAGGGCGACTTTCCCCCAGTCACATCCCCGGGTGTCTCGCTAGCTGAGAACGTGTTTGCTGAAGCAGAAGAAACACGTCTAGCAGAGGCCAGTGGTTCCTACATTTGGCCAAACGTTGGAGTCACCTAGAAATCCTCAAAAATACCAATGCCTGGTCCCCGCACCCAGACATTCTGAGTTGATTGGTCTGGGGGAGGAATCTGAGCCTGGGGATTTATAAAACTTCTGCAGAGGACTCAGACAGGTGGGAAAGGTTGGGAATGGCCAGCCAAGACAGAGAACTTGCAGTCAAATACCCACGCCCACCCGTCACCCTTATGCTCTTTAAAATCCGGTGGTACGCAAAACACGTGACATCTCGCAGGGCATCGTGTCATCCATGAGAACGTGTGCTCGCCAGAAGTGACCAGGAGGGTCGTACCTGTACGTGCCAGGTGCAGACCAGTTCTGCCTGAGAAAGTGATGTGGACAGAGCCAATGCAAGTGCAGAGGAGTGTTTTTTAATCTTGGATTTCAGCATCTGAAACTGTGTGCAGGTATCTTAAGATCTCTCGGGGGCTCTGTCTCTCTCCCTCCTCCCTGGTCCTTACCACTGCACTCTTGAGCAAGAAAATAAATCCATAGCCTCATAGACAGGATGGGTGACCGGGAGACCTGGCTGGCTAGTAAATGGTTGTCTGACCAGCTTCTGTTCCCAACGCAACGCTGAAGGGGCTACTTATCCAAAAGCTATCGAGTTTTGTGAGCCTGATGTGTCTCAGTTCCCACAACCTGTCTTCTACGCTAGGCTGAGTAGGAAGATAGGGGGTAATTTCAAGACAAAGAAAGGCTCTCATCCTGCCCTACAGCAAAGCCCCAAAACACTTCCCCCTCTGAAGATCTACTAGCAAAATCTCACACCATTGTGGCCCAGGCCCCAAACAGCAGCGTAAGCAGGTCAACATAGGCTAGAGCCTCCAATTGTCTTTAAAAGGTGATGTTAGATCTTCGCGTTGGATTTCACACATCAAAATACTGGATTCTCAGTAAAATCTGAATTTCACACGACCAACAGAATATGTTTCAGCATGCATATGTCCCATAAAATAGTTAGGGAGATATAAAATTACTTATACTAAAAATTCTTAGTTATTTATCTGAAATTCAAATTTGACCATGTGTCCTCTATTTTTTCTGACAACTCCAAACTAAGGAAGTGGTTAAAAGCTGGTTGCACGTCACCAGTGTGAATAAATTCTACTCATTAGCCCTTTGTTTGGCATGTAGCTGACGAGAGTTTCTGAAGGAATGGGAGCTTCTGATGGAGATTAGGAGGTATAATTCTAAAGCCACCACAATAACCAGGGGAAAGGATGTCATGATTGATTAGTAATGTCTGCTGTGGGTCCAGGACGGAGAAGGAAGTTATGCCAGGAAGGTATTTATTTACAACCACAGGTTGAATTTACAATGATGTGTAATTGGGATGTTAAACTCTGGCCATCTGCCTTTTTTTTTTTTTAATGATAAAGAAGAGATGGAGAAAAGGGGTTTGTCAATGAAGGTGTAAAAGAAATGGAAATGTGCCTGAGTCTTGAAAAATAGGAAACCGTTGACTACAGAGAGACTGTGCTTTCTCTTTCGTGGTCTTCTGTTTCTTGCTCTCTCCCCAAAGCAGCTCTCCTGATGACAGTGCACCCAGGAGGTGCTTAACACATGAGCACTAACCCAACACTTTGAATTAGAAGTCACAGAGGGGAACTCACGGCAACAGAACAGATTTGGATTGCCACCCTTCCCCGCCAGGCAGGTACCACATAACCAAAGGTCATGCACTGGCTAAGCTATTGGGTCCACATGGAGTCGTTCAGAGGCATTCCTATCATCGAGCTTTCCTGCTTGCCCAGAGATCTGAGATCAGTGCCCCCTCACCCACACAACACCATTCTGCCCTAACACCAAGAACCACGGCTCCTTCCTGGCCGCGGATGATGACGAGGGAGGAAGTCAAAAGCCACTCCTAATGGGAATGCCTACCTCGGTGCACATTCCACATGGCAGAAGGAACCCATTCATCAAACGATGAAAATTCCCCCCACCCCGCTCTCCAGGAAGCATGACCACCAAGAGCTTGTAAATACACATCGTGAGGTTTAAACAAATCACATCATGATTTTTATTTTGTGAGGGGAGCCCATGTGAAGGCAATGAGGGGCGTGCTTCAGAATTTGTCCTGCAGACAATACGTGCCCAGGTCTTACGCTGTTTCCATATCTTCTGCCCAAGCCAAATGGCCAGCCCCACGGCCTCTCCATAGGAGCAGGGTGCCAATTCCTAACATTCTATTTTCATTCTGTTTGATGATAAAAATCGCTCCAGAGGGACAAATGGCAGTGAACAAACACAGGAAGCAGCCCCCTGATTAGATAGAGACGGGGTTGCTCATAGAGTAAAAACAAAATGACTAAAATGACAAATGGGTAGACCGTGGACGCTGCCGACCATCTCCTTCCCAGCCAGGCCAGGAATAAATGGAAGGGAGAAATCAAAGAAGAAGTGATGATTTGGACTACAGGACAGGGGTCGGGGAAAGGTGGTGAAGGAGGCTCGCCCTGCGGCGTTGCTTGGCAGGTGACTTCTCTGAGTTGCCTCTTTGGTTAAGGTCATGGGGGATGACCATCTGGTTTTGAGCCACTTCCTTTGAAAATCTTGCTTGGGCTTGCTCCGGAGCACTTAGCCCTGAAACATAAAGGTCCTTTGAAATCGATGGTCTCAGGGCCTTCGCCCAAACCGAATCAGTGCCTGTCTTTTCATCTCATTTCCCTCCTCACTGGGAGTCATGGGGGTTGGAGGGGAGGCAGGGGAGGGAGATGACTTTACTCTCTAGGGACAATTTCACTAAAAATGTCTAAAGATGTTTTTGGTTGTCACAACTGTCGGGGAGTGTGGCTAAAGATCCTATAATCCCAATACAGTCCCTAACAACAAAGAATTACCCAGCTCCAAATATCAATAGTAGCAAAACTGAGAAACCTTGATCTAGGATAAGTTCAAATATAGGTACGGATGTACATATAGATATAGGGACGGAGGCGTAGACAGACGTACCAGGTGTAGGTGTGTGTGTACATATAGCTACAGGCACGGGGCGGGTGTAGACATGGATATGAGCACCAACATATGCAGGCACAGATGCGGACACTGATTGGATTCCCTCCACAAAGAAGGAAGAGAGAGAAAGCCTGGGCCTCGTTTCTGACAGCCAGGTCTTCGTGGGAATAAATCGCCAGAGAAATAAATGCAGACACTTGCTGATAAGGACCCAGCAGCGCCAGGCCTGCTCCAAGTGTGGGCCTCGCCTGGTCATCCCAACAAAGGCCCCAAGATGAGAGCCCGCGTGCAAACTCCACCTCCACCACTGACTTCCTGTGTGGTCCCGGGCAAGTTCCTTACTCTGAGTCTCAGCTCCACATCCATGAAGCAAGCATAATACCTTCTACCTCATCGGCCTGTTATAATTATCAAGTAGGATCTCATGAGTAGTGGCCAATGTTTTGCCTGAAATTTGGTGAAACAGGGACATTCAATGAACTGCATCTGTTATTAGTGCCATCATCACCATCACCTCCCGATGTGAACATGAGGTTCAGGCATTTCTCCAAAGGGGTTTATCTGCACTGGGGAAACATAGCTGAGGGGACGGATGCTAACTTGAGCCTCTCTCCATGTCCTCGTTTCAGCTGGGGCCCTAAGGTAACAAGGAGCAGTAACTAAGCCCAGCAAAGGGGTTTCCATGACGTGCCCTCACCAGCCAAAACAAAAAACAAAAAACAAAACAAAACAAGGTCTACTCTATTTGATCGAATCTGAGAAAGCAGGTAAAATGAGTTTCTGGGATACGATGATTCCTTAAGGCTGCGACACACTTCTGTTCTCTGCAAGCAGAGCTCAATTCCACAAGACTTGATTCACTTCATGTCCCGAAAGAAACTTCATGGGACTCGCTCAGGTAACATGGCCCAGCTGGCGACCAAATGACGATTTCTGTCACCTCGTGTAATGTAAATTCCTGAACGGCCACCACACGGAAGTCACAAGGGACAAGACGATGCCCCAAGAAAGTATAACGGAATCTGCTGCTTTTGTCCGCCTGGTATGCCACGCCCTAATCTGTCTTCCAGAAGCCCTATTCCCTCTTTTGGAGGGACACCCATTCCACAAGCTTTTGACGGGCTAAAGACCAGAAGTTATCCCAGCTGCCTGTCCGTTGGTGTGGGTACACCACCCAAACTGGGTGTTACAGAATCCCATCCCCGCAGCTCAATGGATCCAGTGACTTGGGGAAGGGGGAGTGATTAACACAAACAAGCCAATCATATCCCTGGCCTGGAATTTCAACAAAGATATTAGAGAAAAGGGAGCTGTTTCCTCTGGAGTTACTAAGTTGGGGTAATGTAAGCTTGAAACATTCTGTGACCATGATCCTCTGCTTCCACCTCCTTCACTGAAGGAGAAAAGTCATTCGCTGTGAAAGAAAAGGATACAAATACAGAAATTAAAAAAAAACAGCTAAAGATTATGAGAGAGAGAGAGACAGAGATAGAAAGAAAGCAACTATCAGATTCTTTATGGTCCTGAAGCCAGATCTATGTCGGAACCTCACAGTCAAATGAGCCAATCAATTACTTTTTTACCTTTTTCCTTTTAACTGAGTTTCTGCCACTTGCCACCAAAAGTCATAACTGATAAAGGTGAGTCTGAGAGCCCTTGAAAAAACAAAAACTAAAGCAAACAAACAAACAAACAAAAAAAACAACCCCCACACACAAAAATCCCAGAGACGAATTGGAAACTGCACTAACACTAAAAGAATGATAAAAATCCCCAAAGTAGACCAATCCCACCCCCATCAACCCCGCCATATGCCAGAGCAGAGTGTAACACTTTCAACTAGGTTTTGATAAAGGAGGGTAAAGAAAATGGTGTAAAATACTGAGTTAAAGAAAAGGATTCTAGTTTCTCTATTATGTCAGGACTTCTCAGAGCCTTCATTTTGTTAAGTATACAACTGGACTCTCCCAAGAAAAATACAATATCTAGGTCCTAGTTAAGAAAAGAAAGAGAGGAAAGAAGGAAGGAAGGAAGGAAGGAAGGAAGGAAGGAAGGAAGGAAGGAAGGAAGGAAGGAAGGAAGGAAGGAAGGAAAGAGAAAGAGAAAGAAAAGAGAAAGAAGGAACCAGAGAGGAAGGGAAGAAAGAAAGGAGAGAAAAGAAAAGAAAAGAAGGGAAGGAAGGAAAAGAGAAAGAAAAGAAAGAAAGGAAGCATGGAGAAGGGAAGAAAGAAAGGAGAAAGAAAAGAAGGAAAGGGAGAGAGGGAGGAAGGAAGAATCAAAGGAATGAAGGAAGGAAGAAACAAAGGAAGGAAGGAAAGAAGGGAAAGGAGAGAGAGTGAAAGAGAGAGATGGTGGCAGGGAGGGAGGATGGAAGGAAGGGAGGGAGGGAGGAAGGGAGACAAAGCTCTGGACACATCGAATCTAGGGTTTGTTTGGGGGCCAGCTGAGATCACCTCTCACATCCCATCTCACGTCCAGCACCAAGTTCATTACTGGCGACAGATCACGCTGCACCCCTTGCCGACATCAGCGAGAAAGAAGAGGCAAGCTAATGGGGATGGTGGGCAAGCAGAGATCGTCCTCGGCCTCTTTCCTTCCCGTTACTTCCAGGTCAACTATTCAGCAATGCCTGCGGGTCCCTGCATGCCAAGCCCTGAATGACGTGCCAGGGACACAGAAACCAACAAGACACAACTGTCGTGTCCAGGAAACTCTAGTCAGAGAGATGGGCAACTAAAGATATCCCAGTACAGAGTGGGGACCATGGCAAGGGCAAGGGAAAGCCCCTCGGAGGAGCAAGTGCCCAGGCCGTGGGGAGAGGGGAGGAGGGCACTCGGAGTTTATGAGAAAAACAACCAAGCCCTCCCAAAGCTATTCTAGTCCTCACACTGACAAGTGATGCCACCCTAATGACCCTCTCCTGAACATATCTGCCGCCGCCCCTCCTGGTGGCCTTCCGAAAGCCACATGGTTACGTTTTGCTATAGAACAGTGATCGGTGGAAATAACTGACATAGATTAAGCTATGGGCTGGGTGTATAGATCATGGGCCCAGATCTAATTCCTGCCTGGTCCACTCAATTACACAGGAGCTCCTTACTGGAGAAGCAGGTGTAGTTACTGTAAATAAGCTTGACTTTGGGCACGGATGTCATTGGGTAACTGCATTTGCTACGCTTGGGTGATACATAAGGGAACCATCAGCAGAATGAATGTTGGATTTAGAGAGACATGGCCAGCCTTTCCTGACAGCCTAGTCTCCAAATGACCGAAGGGTGCACTCACTAAGAAAACCAGCTTAACGCTCACTGGGTTCGCATCCTACATCTTAAATTGGTAGGGAAATACTCAAGATTAAATAAGCAAGACGTACAATGACCGAGATGGGCAAGTAGAATGGAAGTTTGGGGCTAGAAGTCGTATCAGTCCTGTTTGGAAAAATGTCTACTAGCTGTGCAACCTTACACACAAGGACATAACCTCTCTGAACCTCACTTTCTGTGTCTGCCAGTGGGGCTATTCATTCTGACATTACAGAGCAATGGTGGATCTGAAGGAGGAGAATGAATATAAAAGCTTTTGTATTTTTCAAAGTGCAGGGCATACATGAGTTATCACATCGAGCAAAACTTGGGAGAGGTGGGAAGGGTGGGGAGATTTGGCCAGATCTGGTTATGAGGCTGTAAGAAGAGAAACAACATCAAGATTCTTCTGACCAAGAACACAAACTTCCAGTGGTAAGGTGAGTACGTTCTGGGGAGCTGATGCACAACATAGGGATTATAGCTAATAATACTGTGCTGTGCATCTTAAATGTTCTCAACACAAGAAAAGTCATGGTAACTATGTGATGTAGGTTAAATCATTCTCCCAAGGTTCTTTTTTGTTTACTTTTTTTAATTTTTTAAAAATTTTTTAAATGTTTTATTTATTTCTGAGAGAAAGAGAGAGTGACAGCGTGAGCAGGGGAGGGTCAGAGAAAGAGGGAGACACAGACTCTGAAACAGGCTCCAAGCTGGCAGTGAGCACAGAGCCCGACGCGGCGCTCGAGCCCACAAACCATGAGATCATGACCTGAGCTGAAGTCGGAGGCTTAACCGACTGAGCCACCCAGGAGCCCCATAATGTTTATTTATTTTTGATACAGAGAGACAGAGCATGGACAGGGAAGGGACAGAGAGAGACACACACACACCAGAATCCAAAGCAGGCTCCAGGCTCTGAGCTGTCCACACAGAGCCCTACATGGGGCTCAAGCCCACGAACTGCGAGATCATGCATGACCTGAGCTGAAGTCCGATGCTTAACCAACTGAGCCACCCAAGCACCTCAACAGGGTTTTTAGACTAATAAGTAGCAAGCTAAGATGTGGGTCCTGATTGATTGGGATTTCAAATCTACACGATGGCATCTCCCATTTCCTTTGCCTGCGTTTTGATCAACCTGCAAGAATCAGAAGGGAATTCAGCATTTTTAAAATGTGGTATATACACATAACGGAATGTTATTCAGCCTTAAAAAAACAAACAAACAAACAAAAAAAACCACAGGATATCCTGCCCTATGTGACCACACGGATGAGCCAGGGGAAGACTAGGTTATGTGAAATAAGCCAGTCACAGAAGGACTAATACTGAATGAGAATTTACATGAGGTATTTACAGTAGCCAAACTCGGGGGGTATTGGGGTGGCTCACTTGGTTGAGCGTCCAACTCCTTTTTTTTTTTTTTAATGTTTTTATTTATTTCTAGGAGAGAGAGAGAGACAGTGTGAGCAGGGGAGGGTCAGAGAGAGAGAGAGTCACAGACTGAAACAGGCTCCAGGCTCTGAGCCGGCAGTCAGCACAGAGCCCGACGCGGGGCTCGAACCCACGAACCGCGTGATCATGACCTAAGCGAAAGTAGGACGCTTAACCGACTAAGCCACCCAGGCGCCCCCTGTTGAGCGTCCAACTCCTGATTTCCCTCCTCTCCGGCTCAGGTCATGGGTCATGGGACTGAGCCCCACACTGGGCTCCACATTGGTTTCCAAGCTAGGTATGGAGCCCGTGTGGGATTCTCTCTCTCTCCCTGCCCCTCTCCCCCACTCACTCTCTGTACATACACACATATAATAGCCGAGTGCATAGAAGCCGGAAGTAGAGTGACGGTTGCCAGGGGCTGGGGGATGGGAGGAAGAAAGCTGGGGCTGCTGTTAAGTGGGGATAAAATTTCAGGTTTACCAGATGAATACGTTCTAGAGACCCAGCACACATCGTGCCCAGAGTTTGCCGTATCACATCATACACTTAAAATTTTGTTAAACGTCCAAAACCAAAATTTCTTAAATGTCGTGTTAAATGTTCTTCATTAAAAAAAAATTATTTTTGACATTTATTTCTTTTTGAGAGAGACAGACAGTGTGAGCAGGGGAGGGTGAGAGAGAGAGGGAGGTACAGAATCCGAAGTAGGCTCCAGGCTCTGAGCTGTCCGCACACAGCCCGACGTGGGGCTTGAACCCACGAACAGTGAGATCATGACCTGACCCGAAGTCAGACACTTAACTGACTGAGCCACCCAGGCAGCCCCCCTACCCCCGACCATTTAAAACAAAGGGAGAATCCAGTCTCCCAAAAGACCATAGGTTGAAGCTTTGTGACAAAATATTTAACTGTGCCAAATCTTAATACCTTCAACGGCTAAATGGGGATAAAAGAGTAGTTACCTTATAGCGATATCTGAGAACTGAATGACTGAACCCACACAGAGTAATTGGCGTAGTGCCTGGAACACACTAACGGCCCAATTAGTATTTGTTGTGTTTGTTTTTGAGGAGCAGGGGTATCATGATTTCACTCCCGTGCCCAGAGAGGCTGCCAAGAATCAATAGTCTCCTATCACTCCCTCCCCCTGCCCAGCAGCCCCCTCCCAGCCAGCTCACCCCAAACGGCTGCCATGACCCACATTGGAAGAAGGGATATTCAATAAACTTCACAATCTAATAAAACAGTCAAGGGACCCTAGGGCGTTGAAAACTCTTCAAACTGAAAATCATAAAAACAAGTTATTCTATCATATCTAGCAACGGTCCAGCTCTAATGTCAACTATGTTCCAGTTGTTAGAAAGAACAAAGCTTGAGTCAAGTTTTGGCAGGTTTCTGAACCAATCCATGGAGACGCATTGGCAGATAGATAAGACGATACCACAGCATGACACATTCCCCTCACGTTTGACTTTTTGCACCGGGATCATAGAGAGGGTAACTTTTCAGAAATACTGGAGGGCTTCATCAATTTTCCTAAGGGCCTCTCTTAATCCTTTGATACACAAATCATTTTTGCCTGAAGCACCTGTCTTGTCAACCGGCCTGACCACCACATTCTCATCCATCAAATGCTTTGCCTGTAATTAAAGCCGCTCTCCACCAAAACGTTCATCCACTTTATGAAATCCTGTATCTTTTTCAAGATGTGCGATTCCACTTTGCAATCCATTTGCATCATATTTGCATTATTCTGTCGGCAACCTGCAGCACCTGGCAACCTACAGAGGTGCGTCCAGCAAGGGGGTGGATGTGCATGGTGGGTAGTTGTGCCTGTGGGAGGTGGGCCACGTAGGATGTTTGGGGAGGGAATATGTGAACGCACGATGAGATTATTGGTCATCATTTCGCCTTTTAATGTTTGTTTGTTTGTTTGTTTGTTTAGAGGCAGAGAGGGAGGGAGGAGAGAATCCCAAAGCAGGCTCCACGCTGTTAGCCCAGAGCCTGATGGGGGCTCAATCCCATGAATCGCAAGATCATGACCTGAGCTGAAACCAAGAGTCAGACATTAAACTGATGGAGCCACCCAGGCACCCCTCTGTGTCATTATTTTTATATCACACAACTCCCTACACAACTCTGAACAACAAATGGGCTAAGACCATGATTTGCCAATTATTAGGATCCCCCAAATTTTGTTTCTAGCCCCTTAAAAACACAAGAGCCTATCCACTGTGTACAGCAATTGCTCCTCTTGGCGTGGGCTGCATGGAGTGAGTTTCTGTCCACAAAAACAAATATTTCTTGGCTACATCCTCCAGACACTTAAGCTCTCCCACTAATTTTTTATTGTTTCGTATGAATTATTTAGCTCAGACTTGCTGGAATTGCGTAAATGTCAAAAACTTGGGTCTGGTAATGTTCTCAGTAACAATTTCTAATACAGCACAAACCATGAAACAAAGGACATTTATAGGCACAGGGTCTTTGTTACATAAAAATATGTCATCCAACACCAACGCGGTTCATGAGGCTGTATCTGGAAGCAAAAAGCCGTTTATAATATAAAAGGATTCATAAGTGGATGGCCACTTATAAATTAATTTTAATCCCCAGTCAAACCCCCTTCCCCCACATAATGGATTCATTTGGTGAGCTGGAGCCAATCATAGCATGTCTCTTGTCCTCAGTTGCCTCATGTGTAAACCGAAGACAAAAGTAGCTCAAAGGGGAGATTTGCATATTAGCTGAAATGACAACAGAAGTACGAAGAAAGGTATCTGCAAGCAGAATCAGACAGTTGCCCCTCAATATCAATTCTTCTCTTCTGCTGTATTGATAGGACAATCATATTCTATTTCAGCAGGGCTGCCCATCTCCAGCCTCCCTTGCAGCTAGGTTGATGTGGTGATTATCATCTGGTCCCCCAGACAGGGGAAAATATGTGCAATGCTCAGGCCATGCCCTTAGAGCGACGGGGTATTCTGTCCTTCATTTTCTTTTTTCTATCGGCTGGACTGCAGACTTGCTAGTGACCGAGACTGTGGACGGAATGCCTACAAAACTGTCAAACAATGGAAACACTCTAAGGAAGAAGAGGAGGAAGGGAAGGAAGAAGAAGAGGAAGAAGGAGAAGAAGAGGAAGAGGAGGAAGAGGAAGAAAAGGAGGAGGAGGAGGAGGAGGAGAAGGAGAAGGAGAAGGAGAAGGAGAAGAGGAGGAAGAAGAAGAAGAAAACAGAAGAAACTAAGCCCCTGGCAACTCCAAGGTATAGATGTGCCATAGCAGCCAGCACAGTGTCTTACATGTGAAAGAAGTAAGTCTCAACCTCATCAAAGTTACTATTATTTTGAGTTGCTTCTGTAGCGGCTAAACTATATTGTACCCAAAATGGTGTCATTCTCCCCTTATCTGCCACAGAATTAAATATGCCCTCCTTAAGCAATCCCCATGGGCAAAGGAAATAAACCAGAGGCAATGTCGAGGAGAGGCTAAAACTCTGGATGCTAAAGTCAGATTAACTTGCATCAAATCCAGCTCCGCCTTCTGATAATGTGATAAGTGAATATAATCCAGGTATTATATATATAATATAACCCAGTGTATTAACCTTGGACTGTTAATATATAAACTGAGTGTAATAAGAATTAGTTACCCCAGGGGCGCCTGGGTGGCTTAGTTGGTTAAGCGTCCGACTTTCGCTTAGGTCATGATCTCGCGGTTCGTGGGTTCGAGCCCCGCGTCGGGCTCTGTGCTGACTGCCAGCTCAGAGCCCGGAGCCTGTTTCAGTCTGTGACTCCCTCTCTCTGACCCTGCCCTGCTCACGCTGTCTCTCTCTCTGTCTCTCTCCTAGAAATAAAAAAACATTAAAAAAAAAAAAAAAAGAATTAGTTACCCCAGGGGATTGATGCAAGGTTTTGTGATATAAAACTTTAATGGGACAACGCGTGAGAAACACTTAGCACAGTAAAAACCAAGCATTCAGTAAATGCTGCTTTTTATTATTGCAAAGAAAGGTGTTTTCGGGGCTGAAAGAGGCCCCAATGTTAAGTTCAGTTTGAGGATCTAAAGCTAAAGTAGTGCCGCTGGGAATTCACCCATCCAAGTTTCTCACCTCCACTCTGTAGATTTCCTTCCGAAATGCGAACGTGCTTTCCCTTTGGCAAGTTCTCATATTAAACAAAAAAAAAAAGGAAGACCATGATCTCTTTTTCAGTTTGGGTTTGGGAGATGGGTGTTTGGGGTCTGTGTAGTGCCAGGCAATAGTCAGCATCCACATCTTTCCAAGAGAGCAAGGGACCATGTGGGTCCACCTGCTTCAAATCACAGGGAACTACATTTCCCAAGCTCCTTTGCCTTCTGGCTTCCTGGGAGGCTCAGCCAATGGGAGGCACTGGTGGAAGACTAGAGGGAGGGAAGTGGAAGCTGCTGGGATATTTCACACTCCACACACCCATCCTGCTTTGGTATCTCCTCCATGACCTTGGTTCCATTTGGAGGTCTTGGCACCTGGGCTCTGGAAATATAAGCTCCTCTTTTTGTCCCTTTTCCCTGAGGATAGTGATGATCTCTTGCTACTGGTACTCTCTCAGCTGTCTCACTTTCCCGTTTGCCTCCTCGGCTCCTCTGTCACCTACGGATTCATCCTCCTGCATTAAATTCTCTCTGCTTGAAGGACCTTTAATGATGTCTGCTTTCAGTCCAGACCTTGAGAGATTTAACATGGCAACTTCAGTGCCAAATACAGTGCCCTATATGTGCGGAGGACTCAAGGCACCTTTGTGGAATGAACAAATGCTTGGACTGGCACGATGCTAATATAATTACTCTGAGCTCTGTCCTCTGCCCGCTCTCAAGACCAGTAAGGCTGAACTTGACTCTTATGGGGTATTTGCCTCTGCTCACAAAGGCTCTCAGCCAGCTGAACCACCGAATATACCAACACATTCATCTTTCAAAACCCCATCTTTAGTCTAGTCCCCGAAAGTAGTGAACCCCAAGCCCTCAGATCCTGAACTCCCCAAAGGCAATGAAGAATTTCTTCTAGAAGTCTTCCTGTTAGAGACGATCCAGCTGAAAGCAGGACAGATGAGGGGGACAGAGGGTGTAGACAAAAACACAGCTCCTCTGAGCAGCTAGCTACCTCCAGACAGCCGGAGCACAGCTAGGGATCAGCACAGCACTTTCAATATTTGTAAATAGCTATTTGGTCCAAGAGTTCTCTACCATGGAAACAGCTAATAAACCAAGCTGCCTGAGTTTATTCCTCAAACCAGGGCACATTCCAGGGTCTGATCACATTGCGGTTTTATTACAGAAAATAAGAGAGAAAGAGCATGCAAGGGGTTTAGAAAGGTGACAGGGGACTCGGGATAGAAAGAAGGAAAGTTAGACTTCCAGGTTGAGGGTTTTTTTGTCACCAAACCAGAACTAGAAAGGAAAATTAAAATTAGCAGCAGCTTTCTGCCTAAAACAGGGACTGCCCTTTTGACCTGGGGTTCCAAATTCTTTAGGCACATCTGGCTAAGCAAGTGGCCACTTACCAAGTCACCAAACAAAACCAGGAAGTGGTAAGTAGGTGGGAAAGGACCAAACTCTCGAACGAAAAGGATCCCCAGGCAATGTCAATGCTACCAATCTCTGCGGACCACAATTTGAGTTGTGATACGATGTTTATATCTAGGTTGTGTTTTACAGTTCAGAAGCCCAGGACCCAGGGACCACTTGGGTGGCTCAGTGGGTTAAACATCATACTCTTGATTTCAGCTCAGGTCATGACCCCAGGGCCGTGGGATTGAGCCCCACACTGAGCTCAGCACTGAGTGTAGAGCCTGTTTGGGATTCTCTCTCTCTCTTTCTCTCTCTGCCCCTCCCACCCCCTCACTCTCTCTCTCAAACAAAATTTTAAAAATTAAAGACGAAAAAGAAGTCCAGGACCCAGACAGTAAGGAGGTTTCCATATGGTCATAACTAACGCACATCCAAGGTAGGACATGGTTCCAACCCATGTTCCATTAAAGGACGCCATTTCCTCCACACAACACATTTTCTCCAAATGCTGAGACATGTGCCCTGAAGTTTCCACTGGAGACTATCTAACTTGCCTTATTAATTACTCAATTTCAATTTTTTTTTCATTCCTTCCAAGCCAAAAAGCCCACATCACTTTTTGTGAGGACGCCGTATCTCGAATCAGAGATTTTTAGTCTCGGTGGTGAATTTAAGTTTCAACTGCATCTGTAAAAATAACAACGTTTGCTGTGTACCAAGCACTTACAAGGTACTGAGTGTCATGAGGACTTCATCCGTTTTTATTTCATATGGTAGCCTTGTCCACAGTGTTGCCCAGAATATTAACCTCCGCATACTCTCCATAAATGAAAAAGCCTATGATCCCAAAGAATTTGCAGAAATGTGGACTTCTAGACTCTTCTCGGGGAGAAAAAAGTCAAATGCATGTTAGCACATGATGGACCCTGGGAAGTCCTGCAGTTACAAAAACCACCGCATTTTTTAACTGGGTCTTTCCCAAACATCTCTGTCCATGGAATCCTTATTTTCCGAGATCCAATTAGCATCCTGCTCCCATTCCGATCACCGAGAAGGCTCGGTCTTGTATTAATATTCCCTGGAAAATGTAATTAAGATGGAGAAAGCCTCCAGCATCTTAGAAAGAATCTTCAAACATGAGAATTCTTAACGAGGAGTCCCTTAACACTTTCTTACCCAGAAAGATGACAGTGGGGAATTACCCGCTTTGTTAAGAGATTTAAGATTTTCTAAGTGAAGTTTCCAAGTGGATATGTGGAATATCTTCAGAGGCTTCTCTAGCTCTTCACCCCAGCCCCAACGGAGGCGTTATAATAGATACTTAAACAACTGCAGAAGTGAAGGCTGACCCTGAGAGCCCTTCCTGTCCTTCCCCAAGTCCGTTGGAGATATTATCTGCGAGGAATAAACAGGCCCATCCCTGAAGGCTTGGCCACCCCTGTGTGATATCAAACAGCTGCCCAGAACCCCTTTCCACGGGCCAATAGTCCGCCTGCTGCACCCAATTAGCACAATTGGGCTTCCTGGAAGCAACTTCTCTTTGAAGTTCAAGGGAGCACCATGTATGGTATGTGTGGGAAGAAAAACCAAGATTCATCCCTCAGGGAGCCATCTTTCCCATGAGAACTGAATCTTTTGGGAAGAGGACGTATAATTTAGCACCTAAATAATAAAAACAATAGCAATGGTAACCCATGCGACATTTATAAAGCACTTACTAATGTCAAACGTAGCACCAAGGACTATCTTATCCTGGTGCGAGAAGGTAGGAACTGTAAGGGCTCCCCTTTTACAGATGCGGAGACTGAGGCTCAGGGAGGGTAAGTGACTTGCCCAAAGTCACGACACAGCTGAGTGACAGAGTTAGGTTTTACTTGATTCAGGGCCGATACCTTGGTTCTAAAAGTGGGGCGAGAGCAAGAGTGTTTGCCAGGCACGGGGGAAAGACTGGGTTGTCCAAGAGTTGTCTTTACCCTGGACAGGGGAAGGGGTGGTTATGAGTGCAAAAGGCATGTTTTATAGGTATAGCAGCGAAGGACAGGACCTGAAAATTAGCACAGGAGCTCCCGGAAATTGAACAGAAAGAGCCAGAAGCGTTCTCTGCATGTTGTCTGTGGCACCACATCTTCCGTGAATGCCAACCACATGCTACATGAAGTCGTGGGTGCTGTCCTGCTCTTCCAAACATGAGGATGCGTTGCACAAAACAAAAATTTTGAAAGAAGTTGCCAGCAACCAAGATGATGTGGGACTAGGGGATGCGGGGCCGGAGGGAGGGCACTCCAGCGACTCCGATGGTGATGCCAGATCTAAGAAAGGCCTCCACCTGGGAACTTTCTCTGGATCAACACCCCAGCAAAGCTCTTCTTTGGTGAGAACCTGACTCTGTTCTTCCTGGAGCCTGGCGGTCTCCAAATCTTAAATCATCTCGCTCAATTCCAAATGTCGAGAGGGGCTGCTGAAGAGAGTGCCTAAGAGATCACATGATGGAGGTTCGAGTCCCAGCTCTTCCAATAGCTCCTGTATGCCTTGGGCAAGTTACTTACCTCTAAGCCTCAGTTTGCTTATCTGTAAAATGGGGGACAAACCAGATCCTACCCCTCAGGGTTGCCCTGAGGATGAAATGAGCATGTCTGCACCAGGAGGCCCCTATGAGAAGTTGCTGTTATTTACCACCACCACCACCCCCTCCGGCCCCCTGTGAAATTAACCTGCTGATAAGTGAAGATTTTCGGTGAATGGGGGAGAAAAGGAGACAAAAGGAAACTAGATGGAATAAAAAGATGAAAAGAAGTGAAGAGAGGGAAGAAGAACACCCCCCGCTACCCTGAGCCGTTGGGGACTGCTTGAAAACAGAGACAGTGAAAATCCGCAAGTAACTGAAGTGTCGCTGTCCCTTAGCCGCTTCCCTCGGACCCTGGGCTTCTTCCTTCCCCCTCTCAACAACCATAGAAAAGCCATTTCTGGGCTGATGGCACCAAAGAAAGTACACTGGATGGAGAGTCAGAGCCCCTGGGCAAGGTTTCTTTCCTCTGTAAGTTTCCTCCATTAAGCAACTGTTAAAAGAACTAAGAGGAGAAAGGAAGAGGAGAAGGTGGAGGCAGAGGAGGAGGAAGCGAAGAAAAGGGAGGAAGGGAAGAAGAAAATAAGGGAAAGAAACAGAAGAAAAGGGAGGGAGGGGGAGGGGAGGAAGAAAGAGAAGTTGGTCTACAAATTGTATTTACCCTGAATCTTCAAAGGTCGGCCACCCAGCCCCAGCCCCCCTACCACTGAGTTGACCAGAGCTTCTGCCTTTCCCTCTGATTAATGCATCCAAATCCATGCAGATCATATTATAAGAGGACCAAAATCTCCTCCAAGAAACAAACAAATAAAAAAGCAGAACAGTAACAGGACAATTTGAAAGCTCCTGGACTCAGTCTTTCAGGGCTTTGCTCGGCTCCGAGCAGGGTGCATAGCGGTTAGAAGAACAAGCTTAGGAACCAGACAGACGTGGGTTCAAATCTCGGTGCAGCCACTGAGAAGCAGCCTGACTTCGGCCACGTCACTTAACGTCACCGGATGCAGTCTGCACGTCTCCAGCGTGGCATCAGTAGGGTGACTCACTCTCTGGACTGCAGGGGGGCACCAGGGAGGTAGCTCTGGGGAAGCACGAAGTACAGGACTTGGCACATGATAGGTGCTCTATAAGTGGTGGCTGCTGTAACCAGTAGGGTGTTTGATCTTATCCCCAATGCGTGCGGTGAAAAAGACCCCCCTCACACACACACACACCCTTCCCAACTGGGTGTAAGGTCCCCCAGGCCACCTGCCTAGAAAGCTGGCACACATGGGCACAGGACTTTGCCCCAAGTGACGTGGTGAAGACCACCCACTGGGAAGCAAGCTCCTCCTACATGCGCCATGTTGGTCCCCTGCGAGTTTGGCCTGCTTCTCTCCTTTCCTAAACACGGTGCACTCCCCAGCTTACCGTATGTGAAGGCTGGAAGATGTGCTCCAGCACGCAATTCTGAACTCCTTTAGAGGATTTCAAATCACCTCGCTAACTGGAAGAGCCTCTGCTTGACGTGAGGATGGGGTCCTGGAGCCCTTCGCCATCAGCCCTGAAGCCAGGACAGGAAAGACTTAGTAGAGCCCAACACGCTGGGGTCCAGACAGAAACAGGCCACGGAGGGGAGGGACTGGTCTAGGGTCGCACGAGAAGTTAGAATATCCCCCAAGCTGGTCACGCAGGCCGCTTTAACCCGCAGCGCGATCGGCCACTGCGAGCCAAGCCAAGTACCCCCTCCCCCACACCACTCCCTGGAGGGCCCCACTCCCCTAGGCCAACCCACTCTTGTGCTGTGTTCTCAGGGCCAGCCTTCCAGCCACCTACTCTGGGAAGCCAAGGTGTCCCCCAAAAGTAGACATTTAAAACAATCTCTAAGAGTGAATATCTAAATTAAGTTATGGAAACCTTTCCCAATGGGACCGCCGTCCAGAACAGAAAGACGAGAGAAGGCAATCCTGGCAGGGAGAGGGGAGGGAGGCGGAGGTGGAGAAGACGGGTAGGAGGACTCCAGGAAAGCCTGGAGAAGAGAGGAGCCCCGCATGGAAGGGGGTCCTGAAGTCAGAAGAAGGAACAGGCATCAACCCTGAAGTGTATCTAAAGCCAGAACTGAAGCGGACAAAGCTAGAGGCTTATGGACCTCAGCCATCTGACTGCACAGGCCTTTGCCTCCCCATACAGCTTGCACCTGCCTACACCCTGAATCTTGCTATAGTGTAAATGTCTGCTTACTTGCCTCCTCGCTCACCAAGTTGAGAGTTCCCTAAGGCAGGCACTGAATTATGGCCTGGTGGCATTGATTTTGACAGGTCTGACATCTCCAAAGAGGAACCTCCCTAAATCTATTTACCAGGAAAGCATCACAGGGACCCGGAATGGTTTGAGTTATGGCCTCCCAAGAAAAAGACAGGGAAGTTTCTGGCACCTGCGAACGTGACCTTATTCGGAGGTAGGGTCTCCGCCCATGTGGTCAAGTTAACATGAGGTCCTATGGGGATGGGATCAGCTCTGATGCAATATGACTGGAAGAGATCTGCACACAGGCAGACAGACGTACAGACGCAGGGAGGAAGCCCATGCCAAGACGGAGGCTGGAAGCGACAAGGAAGGATCCGCCCCGGGAGGCCCGGAAGGAGCCCAGCCCTGCACACACCGTGATGTCAGACTGTAGCTTCCAGAGCCAGGAGAATACATTGCAGTTGTCTGAAGCCCCCCCACTTTGTGGTTCCTTGTCATGGCAGCCCCAGAAAACTAAAACAAGCCCCAAACTTGGAAAAGAACTTTGGGGTCATTGCTAGCCCAACATTGCCGTTCTGCGGGTAAGAACACAGAGGAGGCCCAGGGGAAGGAAGGCATGCGCCCAAGGTCACCAAGGATACGTGTGCCCACGCCTGGCCTCATCCCCCCAGTCCTGGGGCGTAGAAGATGCTGGCTTTTTCTTGTCGTCACCAGGCCGCCGTCCATCTCGATGCCATTATCATTTATTATTTCTGCAAGAAGGGAGAGGCTCGGGAGTCTGCCGGCTTCCAGCTCCGCTGGCGGTCTGTTTTTGCTGGCTTTGCATGAAAAGGGCCAGGCTGTTGGCTCTGCGGGGGTAACAGGCAGACTGAGGGTGTGATGTGAGTCGTAAGTACAATGACAAACTGCTCCGGGAATGGCCTGGGCACATCTAGCCAAGCGGACCAGAAAACCACAGCATGTCAGGGGCGCCTGGGAGCGCCGTGTGGTTTCTTAATGCAGCTATCCGCCCTCTGCCAGGGTGCCTATGGGTCCAGGGGGACCTTCTTAGCATCTGTACCATTCCTTGAAGGGGAAGGAGGGGAGGACAGAGGGCTTCTGCTTAATGGCCTCAAAGATGCCATTTTAGGACACATAATTACAGCCTTTCACGCGGGCTCTGCTTCAAAGGTGCGCACTTTCTGACGTGCCCAAATAGCACAAGGATGACGTGGGTGACACCAGGGGGCAGGAGCAGTCAGAGTGGAGTCCGGCAGCATCTAGGGCCCAAAACCAGATTGGACGGGACAAGAGCCATGAGTCAGCCCCTTGGGGAGAGCCCACTGGGGGGTGGGCACACAGGAGAAGTGCTCGCCATGGCCTCCCCTCGCCTCCAGCCACGACCTAAAGGAAAGGAGACAGCGCGAACCTCGGGCCTGCCCTTGTCGCCTGAGCCTCTGGTTCGAGCTACCGGGACACTGCTCCAGTTCAGAACAACTCAAGGGGGGAGCCCTGGCAGGCAAAAGGAATGCAGCGGGCTGAGGCGGACCTTGACTCTGAAGCCAATGGGAGCCAACTTTCCATCCTGACTCAGTTGCTAATTTGCCGCGAGACGAAGTCAGCTCACCCCTCTGAGCACCAGATTCTTGGTCTGCGAAATGGATTAGCAATAGCTTCTGGGAGGCATTGTGACACGTAGCCCGGAGCTTTACTGTGGATCCAGAAGTCAGGTGACCAGTAGATACAGGCTCTGGCTACCTCGCGTGTCAGATGGGAGCCTTTGAGAGGCCCCTAATCTTTCTGTGGCTCTATTTTCTCATCCCTAGCATTGACCTACAGTGGACCCTGTGGGGACAGGCCTGTGCTCTCTGGACACCATTCCCATGCATGGTAACCTAGTGGCTTCCAACTGTAAACACCTGCTGTTCTTGGCCTCAGGGATGCCTTTGGCCTTTAGGATCCACTTGGCCGACTCACGGGGCAGAAGCTGGTAAATGGTAGGTTAAGGTAAGGCTCCTCAAGGGGCCTCATTAGGGCTGACACATAACGGCCTCAACTACCTCCCCCTCTGGTGAGACAACACCGGGATGCATTCTTCCTGAAGATTCCCCTGAGGACATTGCTCCAGTGGCCCACAGTAGGTATCCGGAAATTACAGGGCCACGGCTGTGTCCTGACCAGTCTGCTTCCTTCCTTCCCAGGGTTGCCTTCTTTTTTTTTTTTTTTTTTAATGTTTTATTTATTTCTAGGAGAGAGAGAGAGACAGTGTGAGCAGGGGAGGGTCAGAGAGAGAGAGAGTCACAGACTGAAACAGGCTCCAGGCTCTGAGCTGGCAGTCAGCACAGAGCCCGACGCGGGGCTCGAACCCACGAACCGCGAGATCATGACCTAAGCGAAAGTAGGACGCTTAACCGACTAAGCCACCCAGGCGGCCCCCCAGGGTTGCCTTCTTACTTCTTCATGCTGCATCCAGACGCCTCACAGATTAACCACTCAAGCTCAGACCCCATCCAGCGTGTGCTCCAGCGGGACTGATGATGGCCACTGCGCCTCCCGGAAAGTTACTATGAAGAGCAAATGAATGAATCCATAGAACGTTCTTAGAACGGCATCTGCCACACAGGCAGGTCGTGGTCACATGAGTTTGACAGTCACGAGGACTGAAATGAATGGGCGCCCGGCACGTATAAGGCAGCTCAGCACGTTGCTGAGGGCACAGAAGAAGGACATCAGCCACAGCTGGGCCATTTATCAGATGTGGAAACAGAGGCTCAGAAGGCTTACCTCGCTTGTCCCCGGAGTTGTATCCAGTGATGGGTGGAGTTCAAATGAAAAACGCTGATTGGTCCTGCCCCCTCATAACCCCTTTGTAGGCGGAAAGAGAGGGGCCCAGACCACAGCCCTTAGGGCAAAGTGTTCTGTGCCCCTCTAAGCCTCCACCTCCTTGGTCTGCTGAGAATCCGAGGCCCTGAACAAAGACAGTCTTGGAGCCTCCAGCCTTCCAGATAAGGGGCGTGTAGAAACAAGGCTGTGTCTCTGAGCCTTGGCCATTGACCCTTCCCACAGCGATCCATCATCTTGAACGGGAATTTTATGCACCCTACACGCCAATCAACTCCTCAATTACCTCTCGGGAGGAGGGAGAGGCCCAGTGGCATCTGATGTCATGTTTGATTTAGGGTAAGTCACACTTAAGAGGGCATCTGAGGTTAAAGAACAGGGAATTCTGGGCCTGTTTATAAATCAACAGGCTTGAGGTTTTCACTATTCACCTTCTAGAGCATGGGGCTAACGTTAGGACTCGCTGGATCATAAAAGAGATCAAATAGCTTCTTGCTAACAATTCTTTCCCTGACCCATTCTCTGGCACATTTGGTTTGTAAACAGAGCTTTAATGGCATCCCTTGGACATAATAACCTCATTTCTTTATAGCATCTTGATTGCCTAGGCACTCTCGGGTGTAACCGGGTTTAGTTTAAACCTCCCTCATTTGTGGGAGCTAATGTTGTTTGGTGTTTTAAGAATTACTTCAGGCCAGGGATTTTGCCCTCTGAGAGGGTCCAACCAGCCCCTTGCCAAACACAGCCCTCTGGTAAGTCTGGCCCCAAAGCCACGGCCTTCCCCTGCTGCCCTCCCCCCAAACCACCCCCAGGACCCTGACCTCTGAGCTTCCCGACTCCTGCCCCGGCCTGGATCTGCAGTGGAACTCCGTCCCTGGCAGACCTGGGTGACCTCGGAGTTGGTCCCTCAAAGTGATGTCAAATGAGCTCTTGGCGCCACATAGGGTTTTATGGGTAAGACAGGCTTGCTCATTAACTAACCATCACGCAGAGATGCTCTAGGCTTGGAGACACTAAGAGCACGGCTTACCAATCGCGGAGCAGAGTAGAAAAAGAATGAGAAGAGTTGAGGGGCCATTAAAAGGGATCCAAGATACCCCAGAGGACAAGATTTCCTCAACGTTTATCCCTTCTGCACCACACTACGTTTACGCCAGATCTCAGTGCTCATCATTCCTATTTACTTTCAGAGGATTTTTTGTTTGTTTGCATGTCAAAATTAACTCACTTTACATTCTTTTCAATGCTTGCGATAACGCAGGGGTGACCCTAAAAATCAACACAGGTCCACGATCCTAATCCAACACCCCAGGGCCAGATGTGTTTCAGAACTCAGAAATCTCCAGACTTTTGAAAGTCCCGGTACCCACACACCCAGGATTAAATGCATTCATACTTCTGCAGCTTAACACTCACATTAATTTGGGTTTTGAAAAGGCTATCAATAATCTCATGGCTGCTCGGTTCATGACGCTTATCACATGATTTATGAAAAAGCAATCTATTCTCAGAGAATTACGGATTTTGGAATTTCACAGAAGGGATTAGAAACCTGTAGAGCAGGGGCAAAGCAGTACGATTACAGTCCAGCCGGCCACGTCGAAAGAAATGAGCCGGAGATGAGCACATTACAACATTCTAGAACCAAGCGGTGCCTCCCTCCTAGATGCACCCGGAAACAGTGAGAGAGAAAGAAAAAGACAGGAATGTGCTCAGGATGGATTTCAATGCTGTTTGATGCCACAGAAGGACCTTCTCAGTCATATCCAGGAGTGCCAGGAGCACTTACCACACACGATGGGGCAAGGCCTGTCTATAGGAAAAGTTTAGAGGCACTAGTTAAACATCCTGGTATGAACGTTCAAACTAAAAGGGCCTTAATAAACCTTCTACCCCAGGGGCCAACAGACTTTCTCTATAAAGGACCAGATAGTAAATGAAGCGATTCTCAACTCTGCCCTTGCAATGCCAAAGCAACCACAATTAGCAAACCAATGGGTGTGGCTATGTGCTAATAAAACTTTATTTGAACAAACAAGCTGTTGGCCATAGCTCATGGGACCCTAATCTAAGCAGCCTTTAAGTTAACCTGAGGAAAGAAACCTAGTAAAGGAGTGATTTGCTCAAGGAGAATTGGTGGCTGGGCCAAAAAGGTCTTCCTTTCATGTTGAGAGGTTGGTAGTCTGAAGAAATAAAAGAAAAGAGAAAATCTCAGCTGCTGTCTTCAACCCTGGGAATCATTTCGAGGGAAAGATTCTAAGAATTCCCCCACATGCGAACAAGAAGAAGTAGGTTTAACGTTAAAGACAAGAGGGGGGTATGAATAGACATTTAGAAAAACATACTCAGGGCCAAAGAGAAAACACAGGAAAGAGCAGCTGAGCAAATCTGTGAAGACTCCCTCTCTAAACATCTTGAATAGGAAAATCAAGCAATTGATCAAACAGGCTAGAATTTTCCTACCCCAAACAAAGACAGTCTCAGGCTTCCTTTTGCCTATAAACTAGTCAGATCCATTTAAAGAGGGGTAAAAACCAGAGGGAATTTGGCCTAAAACACCCCAGTTGCGAGGAAATCATTTCTCCACTCCATCCAATTCAACAAACAGGTGTTAAGCTCCAGTGATGTCTCGGCCACTGTACTGTCCCCGTGGAAGATATAAAAATGTGTGAAATGTGGACCCCCCCATAAGAAATTTACAATCAAGGAAAATATGACCGGTTTTCAATCTCAGAGAATAAGGTGTTACAATGATAGAGAAAGACTAGTTATGAAATGTTCTTAAGAGAGAAGACACCCTTGGAAGGTGCCATGTTCGTGGCAAAAAGAAGAGAGACAGAGGAAAAGGGGGGGCATCCACGGTCACTCTCCAATCAGAACTACCTGGGCAAACCAGATGTTGGTAGCTTCAAGGGCTTCCCGCAAAGCACGGCCATGTCAACAGTGACGGAGGCATTATGAAGACTCTTCTCCTGGTGTCCTTATACCCCACACCAAGAAGTGGTGGTGACCGATATGGGATTCTCCGTCATGTCAGTCCAAGAGGCCTCCATGAGAAAGAGGGGTGAGGGGTAAAGAGAGGGAGAGAAGCAGAAAGGCGGAACCAAAGGAGAAGATAAAGGACAAAGAGGGGGGACAGGAAAAGGGGAAGAGGGAGATGGAGACCAGAGGGGAACCCCGAGTGGGTAAAGAGGAAGCAATGTGGAGTGCCAAAGTCATCTACTCACTTTGGGAAGGCAGTGGTGAGCGTGAAGTGGGAGAGCAGGTTGATTTGATGTGTATCGTGAAACCTCTCTGTCTTCTCCAGAGAAGAAGGCAGAACGTGGCTAAGCGAGAACACCAAGGAAGTCACTGCCATTGTCTTGAGGGAAAGATGGGTTCATCCAGGGCAGGGCAGACAGACCTAAGGAAAGGGGACAGAATCCAGAAAAGTCTATCCTTGGACAGTGATGGGCCATGGAGGTCAAAAATGAGATCAGGCTTGTGCCCGTGCTTCTGGACCTGGGACCTTGGTGTCTGCTGGGATTGGAAGTGCCAGGAACAAAGCTGGATGTGTTAGGAGCAAAAGAAATCCCAGGAGCAGCCTTGGATGTCCAAGAAGGCACTTTAAGATGCACCAATTCACAAGGGTGGCTCAGTTGGTTGAGCGTCTGACTCTTGATTTCGGCTCAGGTCATGATCCCAGGGTCATGGGATCAAGTCCCACATCATGCTCCGAACTAAACATGGAGCCTGCTTAAGACTCTCCCTCTCTGTCTCTGTCTCTGTCTCTCTCAAATTAAAAAAAGGAGGAGGAGGAAAGATACACCAGTTCATGAAATCCTTCTGACAATCGTGCGTGGTCAGCATTATATCCCCATTTTACAGATATAAGAAACAGTGGACCTCAGGGAGGCCGAGCGGTTTGTCCAAGGGCATGTACTGTGGATCCAAACCAATATCCCGCTCCCAACGCTTGTGACTTTTTCCTCTTTCAGAAAGGCACCAACGGAAGGATCGTGCCTTCATCCTGCAGTGCCACACATGGAAAGGAGGGAGGCCGTGATCTGGTTCTGGCTGTAAATGAAACCCCACACCTCTTTGGACACCAGATGGTCAACACTGGGTCCCTTGTTCCGAGGCCAGGTCTTACCAACAGGGGAGACCCGTGAAAAGAGGAACTAGAGAGGTCCCCTCTTTCATCACACCAGGAAGAGGAAAAAGAGAGTCTGTTTCCAGGCTGCTGTGTGCTGCAGCGCCTGGCTGGCATTTGGGAAAATCAGTCCTTCTAGAGGGCAATGAGGCAGGACGGCCAATTTCCTAGGATTATATCCCTCGCACCTGGGAGCCTTCTGCCAAATGACCCCGGGGAAGAGTCAGTCCAATGAAAGACAGGTTCCTTCTCCAAGTAAAACTCGCTTCTGGAGCACCGTGAGTCCCCCAGGGGCTGAGAGGAGCCATTCCTGAGGAGGCAGAGGGAGGGAGAGGAAACCCAATGTAACAAGGTTAATAACAGCTCACTGCCATGGCCCCTTTCATCTGGAGATCTCAAAGCCGTTTACCATCACCCAATTAATTCTCTCAACACCCACTACACCACCAGCCCCCACAGAAGGTGTCATTATCGTTCCTTTATGAGCAAGGCAACTAACAGGTTAGTTGGCTGGTTCAAAGCCACAAAACAGTTGTAAGGTAGAAGTCAAATTTGGGATGATTGCCCTCCTCTAATCACAAGGAGCTGGAGAGAAAAGATTCATTTGTAGGAGGGTTCTGATGACTACTCTCACTCATTCATTCATTTATTCATTCAGTCATTATTCATTCATCCATCCACCCACCCATACATCCACCCATCCCTTCACCCATCCATCCATCTATCCACCCACCCACCCATCCACCCACCCACCCATCCATTCATCCACCCATCCATCCATCCATCCATCCATCCATCCACTCATCCATTCATCCGTCCATCTTGGTTAATTTATTTATTCATTTAGCAAGCTTTAATTGACATCCTGCTAGGTCCCAGGCACTGTGCTAAGTGCTGAGGACTCAAACCATAGCCAAGACAGATAAAGTCCTTGCTACCCATCTGGTGGGTAATAATTTTCTTTTCCATTATTGAAGGACCTGGCAGTTTACTAATACAGCATCTTTTATAGATTCCTTGAAACAGAGGGTTTATTCCTATTTCACAGATGAAGAAAGACGGGCCCACAGGCCACCTCACAGAACAAGGTCTGCATCCAATGTGTACTCTCTGCAGCATCCTTCCCAAGCTGGCCTGCCCAGTTCCAGGGAAAATCCCTGCAGGACCTTGATGGGGTGAGAGGCTTTGCAAACCCTTATCCAGCAGCAAAGCATCTTACCAATGACGTTTGGACTGGCTAATGAAACAGCTAGACTGATGAAGATACCGGAGAGAACTTTCACAGAAGCATGAAAATAAAACTGCAGTTATACCAGAAAAGCAGCAAGTCTGATGAAACGAACCAGGGCAGTCGCCTGAGTGTGTTAAGCTGTCAAGTAAGGCTGGAGGGCAAAGGAAGTCATGAGCTGATTCAGAAATTAGTTTCGTGTCCAATTTTGGTTTTTTCTCTGATGGGAGTCGGTAATGATGGTCCCTTTATCTACAGATGTCTACCACCTTTCCTAAGTGGGCCTTTTCTCCTCTGTCAGTAGTAAAGCACACCAAGACTGTAAATGACACAAGTGGCCTCCTGTTCACTCCAGCCCTGTGTCCCATGTAAAAGCAGGGAAGGCATCTCTTGACGACATTTTAATTCTTCAGCAAATCATGCATCCAAAGATGGTCATAGCAAACTTCTCAGGTTAGATAGACTGTGAGCTCCCTGGGGATATAGCCATGTCTGTCTTACTTAGCAAAGTTTCTTTTTTTTTCAATATTTTTAAATTTTTTGAATGTTTATTTTTCAGAGAGAGAAGAGAGACAGAGCATGCATGGGGGGAGGGCCAGAGAGAGGGAGACACTGAATCCGAAGCAGGCTCCAGGCTCTGAGCTGTCAGTACAGGGCCCAACATGGGGCTTGAACTCACAAACCGCAAAAACATGATCTGAGACAAAGTCGGACGCTTAGCTGACTAAGCCACGCAGGCACCCTTAGCAAACAGGTTCTGGTACAGCACCTGTCACACTGGTGGAGATGCTCTACCAATATTTATTGAATGGAAGTAGAGTCATACATGCAAGGCCCAAATTCTCTAGGGAGAAAGGAATGAGTCTACTGTCAGTATCTTCATTAATTTAGGTAGTAGAGCATCTAAGAAAACCAGATTTGGTAGGCTTATGCTAACCAGTCAACCCATTCCGTTCCCTTATGAGATTATAACCAGGAAGGCACTTGGTGCATAGGAAGTACAAGCAAGGAGGTGCAGGGTGCGTGAAAATCAATGGCATTTAGCAGCTCCCTCCACGATAGGGAGAAATGTGCTACATGAACTTGAATGACCAGCCAGTTGGCTTGTCATTCTTCTGGGCATGCTGGAGACATCATTCATTTATTCAGCCGTTCATCCGCCCATCCATCCACACATCCATCCATCCATCCATCCACCCAAAACTGATACACTCTTATTCTGATCCTACTTTTCATATGTCGATAGGGACAATCTATCTTCTTTCAAGTTTTTTTTCTTTAAAACCAAGACTCATTTCCCACTTTCCTAGGTACTCAGAGCACAAAGCATAGAACTATGGGCTGAAGAGAAACATCTGAACAAATCCTCATGAAGTTTAAAACCTACATCAACAGAGCAACTAAAACGCATTGTTTTCTATAGGGGCTAGACTGTTTCATGATAGAAAAATAAATGCGAAGAGATAATTGGCTCCTGGAAAACACTCCCAAGGTCACATGGCAGAAGTTAACATCATCAGCAATAAATATATACCTTTGACAGGGTGTAATGAGAGCAGTGACCTCCCTCTTACATGGCCTTTCTCCCCCAAATGCGGAAGCTCAGTCTAATCATGAGAAAATCATTTCAGATTCTCAACTGAGAGGAATTCTCCAAGCCCCCATTGAAGGAGAGTCTACGATATCCCTGACTAGCACTCCTTTAAACTGATAAGAACAGATACTATCCTTGATCTTGGCCAAAAGTCCGAGGAACGATTGACTACCACTCCTTTAAAACCATCAAGGTCATCCAAAAGAAGGAAAGTGTGGGAAACACTAGGCAGACGTGACAACTAAATGTAATGTGTTGCCCCAGAGTTGATCCTGGGAAAGAAAATGGCATTAGGTAAAATCAGTGAATCCGAATAAAGTTTGGACCTCGGTGATGAGAATATACCCGTAATGGTTCATGGACTGCAAGAAAGGTACTATACCAACATGAGATGTGAGTATTATGAGAAGTGGGTGTGGGATAGATGGCAACCTTCTGCTCACAATTTTCTGTTAATTTAAAACTACTCTAAGGGCGCCTGGGTGGCTCAGTGGGTTGAGCGTCTGACTCTTCATTTCGGCTCAGGTCATGATCTCACAGTTTGTGGGTTCAAGCCCCACATCAGGCCCTGTGCACTGACCAGCACGGAACCTGCTTGGGATTCTCTACTTGCTTCCCTCTCTCTCTCTGCCCCTCCCCTACTCATGCTCTGTCTCTCTCAAAATAAGTAAACTTCAAAAAATTAAATAAATCGGGGCACCTAGGTGGGCCAGTCGGTTAAGCATCCGACTTCAACTCGGGTCATGATCTCACCTTTTGTGAGTTCAAGCCCCCTACCAGGCTCTGTGCTGACAGCTTGGGATTGCCTGCTTGGGATTCTCACTCTCCCTCTCTCTCTCTCTTTTTCTGTCCCTCCCCAACTCGTGCACTCTCTCTCCCTCTCTCACTTTAAAAAAAATAAATAAAACTGCTCTAAAATTAAAAGCCTATTTAAACATAATCATCGATGTAACTGACCAGTGTAATGAAGAGAGAAGCAGAACGATGAGGTGGAACTTTTATTTTTTTTATTTTTTGGCTTTTTTAGCCCCTCCCCCACACAGGTTGTGCCCTTCTGAGACTGTGCGGGCACAACTGTGTAAAATCTATCCATCACCCATCTCTTCCGCTCAGAGGTCGCTATTAAATTCATCTGTTACACACTCGCTTGATTTCCGGGCTCGTGAGACAGCTGAACACAAAACTGTCACCATCCTTCGCGCAGGGGCTAAACCGTATTGGGGTGAAGTCATTCTGCAGATCCTCAGCATAGCCCGTTTTCCCTTCCACTGACAGCCTTCAGCCCCAGCCAAGGGCCGGGCACCCCTGGGATCGCATGCAGGACAGACCACCAAGAAATGAGGCAATGTTCCCAAGAAAAGCGGCTGCCACTCATTCCCTCTGCTCTCATGGGTCAAGCCTGATGTTGGGGTACTGCCTGCCCTGGTAAGTACTTTCTGAGTCCGGGATCGCCATGGATGCTGCCAAGTGGGAAGTACAGGGAATCCTAAATTAGGTACGGCAAATGTCTCCGCCTTAATAACCCTTGGCACTTTTCTGGAACCTTTCATCCGAGGCATCTCAAAGAACGTGTCCAAACGTTAATTCATCTGGCCCACAACCCCCTGGCTGTTATTAAGCCCATTTAACAGATGAAGAAACAGGCGTGCCGTGAAGCCAGTGGAGCTATGAGTCAGTGGCCCCGTGTCCAAGTCAGTGGCAGGCTCCAGGAGGAACTGAGGTCCACGAAGGAGGAATCCGTGCACTCAGTAATCAATCGTCTTTGCTTCTGATTTCCTAGCGATCTGGAGAGCGTAATACGGGCCACAGAGGAACGAAGGGGCTTTGGAGGCACACAGATTTGGATTTTGGGTCTGAGGTTGGGCTGCTCACGTGCTGTGCGGCCACAGAGGAAGCTACAGAACCACTGTGTGCCTCAGTTTCCCCGGGTGTGAAACAAAGAGTAGAAATTACCTTCTGAAGCACGGACGGCGCGGGGGGGTGCGGGGGGGGCCAGTGTTAGAGGACAGCATCGGTGCAGCCAACTGGGGCCAAGAGGGAACTGAGATTCCTCCTGGATTTCAAGGCTGGGAGCCTCACACGAGCCTAAGGGTGCCGCTGAGAGTCAGGGAGCCACACTACAGCTGATACAAGAGCTGTAGTGCAGGGAGCTAAGCGGGGAATATGAGGAACAGAGTTTGGGGGTGGTTAGGAGGATGTCCAGTCAGTTGTGATCAAGCCTCCAGCCACCGGTAGAGAGGGGGAGTCTGGGAACGATGGAGCCCCATGCAGGTTCCGAAGGGCAGCTGTTCGGAGGAGAAGGCTCTTGGAGATGAAGATCTTTATCCTGTACCAATTCTCACACACGTGTGCACACACACACACACATCTAATGCAAGGATCTGCGGGCACGAAGAGCACATGGGGAGCCTTTCTCCGGAACAAACGGTGGTACCCAGGGCCTGGTACCATGTTTCCCAGCCAATGCGTGGGGGGTGGGCTCCCCCTGACCACCATCGGCAGTGACAGTCCCCCCCCACCACCCTGCCAGGTACAGGCCCTAAAAACCAGGCTCCCGCCTCTCTCCCGTCTCTCAGGGCAGCTGAGTGGGCTTCCACTGTCCATCACAACAGCTGCCTCATGCCTCCCTCACCCTGTTTCCGGTGAAGCCTGCAGAAAAGGAGTTCCCAGGCTCCGAGGGGCACGGAGAGAAGGGGGGTAGGAGGGAGAGAACGCTGTGCAGGTTTCCAAAGAGTCCACGGTGGGCTCCTCCCTGTCACCAACGCACACGGAGATTTCAATACACGCTTCATTGGATGAACATCAAATTCTTAGAAGACGCTTCCTCCCTCTGCCTTCAAGGCTCACCCGGTAAGTCTCCCCAACACGATGAGGCCCAGATGGGCTGCAGAGCCTGATATCCTGAGGGTGAAAGTGGAAAAGCCAAGTCAAGGCTGGAGGAACTAGCTGAGAGGGAGCCGGACCGCAGAGCCACGGGGACCATGAAGGAGGAAGCCGTTTAGGAGAAAACTGGAAAGAGGGAGAAGCACACGGTGAGAACCCGCAGCTCAGGGTTGTTAGAACAAACCAAGACAATGTGTGCAAGGCCCGCTCACCACTGGTTGGTGTTACATAAATGTGAATCCCGGTCGCACCGGGGAAGCAGCTTCGGTCCTCTTGGCATCCCGGCCTGAGTAAATGCTTAGGGCTCGTTCAAAGGGGGTTGGGGACACATAGGCAGAGCACCCGGGACTGTCAGGGCAGAGCACCGGGACTGTCAGGGCCATGAGACTAACCCCTGATGATACTGCAACGATGGATATGTGTCACTGTACATAAGTCCAAACCCATGGAATGTGCCACACCGAGAGTACGCCCAGACAGACACAACGAACTCTGAGTGATAATGACCTGTCGATGTAGGTTCATCAATCGCAACAAGTGTACCCCTCTGGTGGGGACGTAGATAGTGGGGGAGGCTGGGGTGGGGGAAGGGGTGGAAGAGCAGGGGATATATGGGAAGTCTCCGAATTTTTCTACTGAATCTTGCCATGAAACTAAAACTGCTCTAAAATTTAGTTCATTCATGTTTTTTCATTTTCTTCATATGTTTCAGAGAGACAGAATACAAGAGGGGGAGGGGCAGAGAGAGAGGGAGACACAGAACGTGAAGCAGGCTCCAGGCTCTGAGCTGTCAGCACAGAGCCCAACACGGGGCTCGAACCCACGAACCGCGAGAACATGACCTGAGCTGAAGTCGGATGCTCAACCGACTGAGCCACCAGGTGCCCCTAGTTTATTAATTTTTTAAATGTTTTTTATTTATTTCTAAGAGAGAGAGAGAGAGAGACAGCGTGAGCAGGGGAGGGTCAGAGGGAGAGGGAGTCACAGACTCTGAAACAGTCTCCAGGCTCTGAGCTGGCAGTCAGCACAGAGCCCGACGCGGGGCTCGAACCCACGAACCGTGAGATCATGACCCAAGCGAAAGTTGGACGCTTAACCGACTAAGCCACCCAGGCGCCCCAAGTTTATTAATTTTTTAAAAGTGGGCATTTGACATGGAACAGACAGGATATGAGTAAGTGAGCTAGACGGCCGTTCATTCATTGGGCATTTATTAATCGAAAACCAGTTTGTTCACTGAAAACCAATCTGTGCCAAGTGTGATGTCAGGTGTGGATGTGTAGAAGGAAAGAAATGTCGGGGCAGGGGACAGCCAGGCACTCACCCACATGCACAAATAAACTGGCTGGGTCATTTCAGAGAGTGGCAGTGCAACGGGAGACATAATAGGGTGATGGGGGACAGAATGGTGACCGGGTGGGCTATCAGGGTGGCCGGGAGGGTTTCTGAAGAGGTGACATTGGAGCAGAGACCTAAGTGATGGGAAGGGGGAAGAAAGGGGGTCTCAGGCAGTGGGGGTGACAGAGGCAGAAGTCCTAAGAACGGACAACCTTGATCTGAAGGCCAGTGACCAACTCTGCGTCCAAACGTGGACACGGTGTCTTTCCATATGGGCAAAGGGTCTAAACATTGCTTGTAGCAGAGATGGGGTGTTCCGCTCATTCCATTTTAAAGCCTTTAACAACAAAACCCAAAGCTGGACTCGTAAGCTGGGCACCATGTCAGACAGGACACTTCGCAGCAAAGAGGATGCACCAATTCTCGATTTCCGAGCAAGATAGCGATGTTGGGGGGTCTACATTTGCTTGTTTGCTGGGGAAAAGTGAGGTGGGAAGGTGATAAAATACGTAATTAAGAATGAAAACCGCTTTGAGCTCCAATGTTCATAGCAGCACTCTCCACAATAGCTAAAACATGGAAAGAGCCTAAGTGTCCATCCACAGATGAATGGATCAAGAAGATGTGGTTTATCTATACCATGGAATACTACATGGCAATGAGAAACAATGAAATCTGGCCATGTGTAGCAACGTGGATGGACCTTGAGGGTGTTATGCTGAGCGAAATAAGTCAGGCAGAGAAGGACAAATATCATATGTTTGCACGTATAGGAGGATTAGGAGGAACTTGACGGAGGAACAAGGGGGAGAAGAAGGGCTGAAATGGTGGGGGAAAGGGAGAGAGGCAAACCATGAGAGACTCTTGAATGCTGACAAAAACTGAGGACTGATGGAGGTGGGGGGGAGGGGGGGATGGGCATGGAGGAGGACACTTTGGGGATGAGCACTGAGTGTTATGTGGAAACTAATTTGACAATAAACTATTTGTAAAAAAAAAAAAAAGAAAAAGAAAACCGCTTTGAGCAAATTCCGTCTGCAATGCTGTAATCACATGGTGTGGACCAAGGCTAACAAGAAATGCATAGAAACGAAAATGGGTTGGTCTGGAGTGTTAAGATTTGAGGGATCTTTTTTTTTTCTTCTTGCAAGAAAAAAAAAAATGAAAGCTGTCACACTACCTTTCTGATTCAAGGAGGGGGGAAAACGTTTAAACACACTCTGGCAAATCCACATCTCTCCCGGAGATGCAATTGCAGCTAGAGAGCCATTTCACAGCTTGCCTTAATTTCATTCCATTATTTTATACCCAAAGGACGCGTTCATCATTACCTGGCTACAGAATTGAATAGGTGTGAAATCCACGCTGATAGCAATACATCACTCCCTATTGAACTTCAAAGCTGGGTTCAAACTGCCTATAAAAATAGTTTTCATACCGGACCTTAATCTCTTTCATACACTTTTGAGGGTTGTTTTTTTTTTTTTTTTTTGCTTTTGCTTTTTTTCTTTTTCTTTCTTTTTTTTTTTTTTAATAGTTTTACCATCCCTTGGGTGAATACCAGGTGATAGTTAAGTATGACATGCCCCCTACTCCAAAAAAAGCCAGTGTTCTCAAAGTATTAGTTAGTTCCTCGTGAGTCTAAGCCTGAATCGCATCAGATAATTTTATCAGAGCTACTACTAGCAAGGTTCTAATGAATAAACAAATGCACACTTACAAAAACCACAAAGGGGCTTCTCACTATAAATGGGTGTGGAGCATTTATCAACTCCCTACTAAGAGCAAATCAGTGAACTGTTTTAGGGTGAATTCCTTCCATTTCCACTGCCTTCTCCCTTCCGACTGTACAACAAAGAATCTAGAAAGAGCCCGGTATAGTTAGGACCTTGATGGCAAAACTCCCTTTTTTTGTAAATAATAAGCTTTCCTGAGGATGGAGGGGTCCATTTACCACATGGTTTTTGTTATGCATGAGAACGAATTACAGAATACGAGCTTCTGAAACTAAAGACATACTTTCTTTTTCTTTTTTATTTTTTTAACATTCACTTATTTTTGAGAGACAGAGAGACAGAGCGTGAGAGAGACATAGAATCCAAAGCAGGCTTCAGGCTCTGAGCTGTCAGCCCAGAGCCCGATGTGGGGCTCAAACTCACAAACCGCGAGATCATGACCTGAGCCGAAGTCGGCCATTTAACCGACTTAGCCACCCAGGCGCCTCTAAAGACATATTCTCATCAAAGGAGGAAGTCAGTGTTTCCACGGTCAAATGTAGAAACAAGTTGTAAATTATAACAATAACAGTTACAAACATTCATATGATGCTTAATACGCACCAGGCACTACTCCAAGCCCTTCTGTATCCATTGATTTAACTCTTATAACAATTTAGAGACAGATACTGTTGTCTTCTTTACAATTGAGGAAACTGAGGCACACAGAGGCCAAACACCTTGCCCAAAGTCAAACAGTATCAAATAGAGGAGATGGCATTCAAACGCATGCCGTCGGGCTCATATCTAATTATTCTTTTTCATTTCCAACCACCATCATTATCCCTGATTCAGCTACTGCCAACATCATGATTACAGGTACTTTGTTATCTATAGCTCACCTTGCCATGTGTGAGATGAACAACATTTGCCTATCTGTTCCATCTACCTCACCGGCTGTGATAGAAACGAACTGAGCAGGAATCACATCTTCTACCCACCAATGAGAAGAACGACACCCAAAGAGGTTCAATGAAGTTGTATTCCTGGCTTGGGAGCCTGTATCCACCTCCCTTCATCCATCTCGACCTCGCATGAGATCAATTTTATAATTAAGTTATAAGGAGATAAATCTCCGTGTTCCTGGTTGGATGTGTAGAAAAGAAGTGGGCAGCCACGAAATAAATTACACTGACTTCAAACTAAGAAACGGAAGGGGCAGGAAAATGATGCTTTCCCCCAGGGGCGTCCATTTCCAGGTGAGATCCAAAATGGCGGCTGTTTTTCACATGAGAAAGGCAGCGTGCTTACCCTTTAACTGGTCACTGCAAAGGGTCAGGAGAAAAAGGCTGAGCAGGAGGGTTGGAGACAGCCTTTATGAAGTGAGTAATGACTGTGCGGGGTAGGCAACTCCCCCAGGAAGCGGAGAAAGTTGTAACCCTGAGCATATTTGAGGAAGAGGGAGACAGGCACTTATAGGAAATAAATGATGTGTTCTTGGGGCGTGAGACAGGCTTCTACGAATTGCAGAGAAGTCTGCTCTCTGCAGATGCTGCTCTGATACAGCTGGGGAGGGGCTGGAGCCAAGGAGGCCCGATCGGAGACAGGCTCACGTGGACATCCCGTAGTTCGGAGCGGGTGCCCGCCCCCTTAAAAGCACCGTCGCTGGCAGAGATGTGCCCAAAGTACTCGGAATGGCACAAATCCCCCTTCTCAATCTGCCTTCTTTCTCAGGCATCCTTGCCCGGTGGTTTCCCCAGAGATGCGAATCCACTGCGAGTTTCCGTATGTGCCTTTTCTTTATGGTTCCTTCACCTGTTTGTTTGCTGTACCCTCTCCCTGCCTCACCTCCCCCTGCACCTGGAATGACCTCTCTCTGCTCCATGTGACTGGTAGAATCCCATGGCTCAGGGAGTCTCAGAGTTATTGCCAGCTGCAAAAAAAACCAAAAAACAAAACAACAACAAACAAACAAACAAACTTCCCCCAATTTCCCTGGACAAAGTAGGGTACTTGCTCTTCTGTTCTCTCGTCCCCCAGCACCTGATGCGCCTCTAATATAGTCTTTGTGGCCTCACACTGCACCTGCCCGTTGGTCTGTCCTTCCCCAGTAGACTGAAAAATCAGAGGGCAATAATCAAGCACAGTATGGGGCGCCTGGGTGGCTCAGTCGGTTAAGCGTCCGACTTTCGCTCAGGACATGATCTCGCGGTTTGTGGGTTCGAGCCCCGCGTCGGGCTCTGTGCTGACTGCCAGCTCAGAGCCTGGAGCCTGTTTCAGTCTGTGACTCCCTCTCTCTCTGACCCTCCCCTGCTCACGCTGTCTCTCTCTCTCTCTCTTAGAAATAAATAAAACATTAAAAGTAAAAAAATAAAAAAAAAAAAAGAAAATACACAGGGTTCCCGGGAGGCTTCATCGGTTAAGTGTCCGACTTCGGCTCAGGCCATAATATAAGGGTTTGTGGGTTCAAACCCTATGTCAGGCTCTGTGCTGACAGCTCAGAGCCTGGAGCCTATTTCAGAGTCTGTATCTCCCTCTCTCTCTGACCCTCCCCTGCTCACGCTGTCTCTCTCTCTCTCTCCTAGAAATAAATAAAACATTAAAAAAAAATAACCAGATTAAAAAAATAATAATAATCAAGCACAGTATGACTAAGAACACGGACTCTATGGTCGGCCCGCCCACGGGGCCTCAAACAAGTCCCTTAATTTCTCTAGGCCTTGAGTTTTCTCATCTGTAAAAAGGGGAAACTAACTAGTCCTTACCTTGCATGATTGTTATGAAAATCAAATGAGAGAATGTTATTTTATTTTTTTAAGTTTATTTATTGAGAGAGAGAGAAAGAGAGAGGGCGGGGGGAGGCGCAGAGAGAGAGAGGGAGAGAGAGAACATCAAGCAGGCTCTGCACTGTCAGCACACAGCTCGATGTGGGGCTCAAACCCACAAACCATGAGACCATGATCTGAGCCAAAACCAAGAGTCAAACGCTGAACCAAATGAGTCCCCCAGGTGCCCCGAAAGAATGTTATTTCAGCAAAGCATTTAGCACGATGCCTAACTGTGATTACCACCAACGTATCCCCAAATCCTATGTCTAGCGCTGGGGCAGACTCCAGAAAAGAGTACAGAGATGTTTTAAAGCCATTGATTCGGGGTTTGAGTCTTGGTTCTGCCACTTAGCAGGAGGAAATAATTTGGGGAAAGTTATTTAGTCTCGTTATGCCTCAATTTTCTCATCTGTAAAATGGGAGCCATAATAGTGCCTCCCTTGAAGGTTGTTACGAAAAATAAATGAGGTAATGTGTGGAATGTGCTTAGGATAGTGCATTTCATATATAAAAGCGCCTTATAAGTGGCTAGCTATCGGATATTATTATGATCTCAGTATATAAAATTTAAAGTAGAGGAAGAAAAGGCACTCAGAGCTCTAGCTAGTCATCTTCCACATCAAGTCCAAAGAACACACACACACACACACACACACACACACACACACACCTCTTAAGGGTAAAGCCATATTTGGAAAACAAGGTTCAGCAACAGGAATCTTGAAAATTGCTCACACTAGCCCCAGACTTCCTGTTCTGCTGCTCCCCTGACCCTGCTCCGCCTCAGTAGGGCCAGACAACCAGTCTTGGGGGAGAAGAAACTTCTTCTATTCTGTTACCGAGTTCTATGTAGTGATTGGTAACGCAGGTTTCAGCAGACACGGCTCATCTCTGTTCCGTGGACCATCAGTTAAATGGAACGGCTCAACTGGGGATAGAGGACTCACTTCCAGGACGACTCATTCACATGGCAAGGCTGTCATGGCGGCCAGGGACCTTGGTTCCCCTCCATACACACCTCTTCATGGGCCGCTTGTGCTCCTTGCTGCCTGGCTGCCAGTTCTAAGAACAAGTACTCCAAGAGACTCAGGAGGAAGCTGCAAGGTTCTTCTGACCTAGCTCTGGAAGTCCTAAAACAGCATTCCAGCACATTCTATTGGCCAAGTTAGTCACTCCCGCCAAGCCAAGTTCAGGAAGAGGACAATTAGTCTCCACTTCTCAAAGTGAGGGTAACGAAGAAACAGTGGCCATCATGAGTCTATCCCACGTTCTCTGGGTGACTGGACAAAGCCAGAGACCCCAAGGGCCCCTGGAGCTCATGAACAGCCATGCGCACCTCAGCTGTGCCAATATTTGAAAGTATCTCATTTTGATGCTGCTCTCTCAGGGAAGTTCTGTTTGTATAAGCAGTAACAGGGGATCCAAAGGGATTTACGAGAGTGGCAGAAATGGTCAGTGAGGTGACCGTCCTAAGAAGAAACGAAAGGGAATGTGGACATGGAACTGAGGGAAAGAAGGGCTTGGTACTCAGGCTAAAATGGTATCACCTGCATTAACAGAACTTCGAGAGCAACAGAGTGAGACATAAGGTGGACATAAGGAGGTATCATGTATCCCCAGTAATAGCACAGAACCGCCATATTGTAAATTCCATGTATATCCTTGAGGATGTTGATAACAATGAAGCTAAAATGTATATTCCTTGCCGTTAGGGATTTGAAATCTAATGGAAAAGACAGAAACAGTAGACATAAGAGGCTATGAAAGACAGGGTGTTGTTAGGGAAAACTGTGGACCAAGAGTTTGAAGTCTTGGGTTGGAACCCTAGTTCAGTCCTTTAGTAGCCCTGCAACCTTGGGGAACGGACCCCCTCTCTGAGCTGTGGTGTCTTATAAAGCACGAGGGCACCTGGGTGGCTCAGTTGGTTAAGCATCCAACTTCGGCTCAGGTCATGATCTCACAGTTTGTGAGTTCAAGCCCCACTTCGGGCTCTGTGCTGACAGCTCGGAGCCTGGAGCCTGCTTCAGATTCTGTGTCTCCCTCTCTCTCTGCTCCTGCCCTACTTGTGCTCTGTTTCTGTCTGTCTCTCGAAAACAACTAAATGTAAAAAAAGTTAAAAAAAAAAAAGGCACCAAAATGATGTGAGGCACACAGCCAAGGGGGCTAAACACCAAAACGGGCTCTGGTAAGAGGGTGTGGTACCTCCATCCTTGGAAAATTCCAGGACAAGATGGGAAACATGGACTCTGGCTTTGAGGACAGTGGATGCACTGGACTTTGTAAGACTCCTGAAAACCAAGTGTCCTTGGACCCCAGGTTACAAATCCCTGTTGTAAGCTTCCATTAAAGACAAAGAATGGACCGCTGGACCTACCCCTGCCCCAGACTAGATTCGGCAGCCCGTTTTATACCACCCAGCTCCCTCTTTCCTTGTAGCTCCTGATATGCTCTGATCATATCATCAGTCATGAATTTGTTGATTTCATGCACAACACGCTACACTCTACACTCTCCCCTGAAGGCGAAGGCCGAGCTCCTCTTACTCCCCAACAAATCCCCACCACCTAGTCGCACCGGCCACAGAGCGAGCCCTCAATACGTGTATCCGTTGAATTAATTAAAGGATCGCTGGATGGAACTTTCAGCTGTGGGTCTGCAGGCTCCCACTCCAACCATCTGAGCAGAATTAAGCACATGAACTTGATCCCAGGCAGACGTTTCCAGACGGCAAAACACGCAGGCGTAAAATCCACAGAGCCAACGCTCAGCTCCCCGGTGCTGCCGCGTGGTCCCACGGACTACAAGTGTCGTGCACATGGGAGCCCCACTGACGTCACTGGGAATTTCACGGATGAAACAAATAAAGACGCGGTAGCAAAATTCACAGCATGAAGCCGTCAAGAAGAGATGCTTTCGGGCCTGGGAGACCAGAGAGGGTGCCCCACAGCGTGACAGGTGAGAAGCCTACGGATGAGACGGGTGGGGTGGCGGTGATCACTGGCCACCCCCGCACTGACGGGACTGAGGGTCCGGGACTGACTCTGATCTCTCGGCCCCACAACCCTGGAGGCTTGGGGCGCTTCCATAACAGCAGCCTGGCCCCAATTCCCGGCCGGCAGCCCCCTCCGCGGCCCTCTGGCCCCTGCCCTCCACTCCCCTCCCTGCCATCCCCAGACAAAAACAAAAGACCCATTACGAAGTTATTAGCTTCGTCTTGCATGTCCCGTGGACGGAGACAGCCACCAGCCCCACTTCGACTTGAAATGTTTAACAGATTTGCCCACATCTAATTTCTGTCACTGTGTTTACAGTACCAGGAACCCGGAGAAGAAAGCCGTGCAGGGAAGTGGTAGAGTCGGGGTTGTGGGGGGACAGCGGAGGGGGCAAAAAATAAATGCCAAACTCCTTCAAAGGGCGACATTCCTCCTTGCGGTTTGCAAACACTTCCTCTTTCCCCAGCCATCCTGTAATCATGCTCCAGCGTTCACCAGAGCAGTGTTTACATCCAACACCATTACCGGCAGGGGAGACAGGCGAAATTAAGGCCTCTGGTCTCTGTTCTCTGAGGCCCCATTATCTTTTCCCTCCCCTTTACCCCCTTTCATCAGACGCCTCCCATATATGAAGGGGTAAAAGCCTTTAATGGGATTTTGAAGATCTTAAAAGCCAGGCGGTTTGTTTAAAAAGGAAAATGACCAAGAGTAGAAGTCTAGCTTGAGATCCGTGCATCCACTTCTTGAAAAAGAGAACAAACTTTATTCTATTTTTTCCCCCGTCAGCCAAATCAAGTGTGGGGTTCAGGGTTTGTCTTGGATGGGCCACAGACCACACAGAGCTGCCGGCGGACAGCCCCCCTCACCAGTGGCGCTCTCCGGGCCCGGAACCTTCCCTCCACATTCTCTCCAAGCTGTCGCCAAGGCCCAAACTGGCACCAACATCCCCATCGTGGTTAGCCAAGCCCAATGGTGGCCAAGGCAACAGGCAGGAAGGAAGACAACAGTCAAGGTCAGAGGAGTTATTGCACGCCAGCGAACCCAAGGGAGCTTGGGTTTCTTCCTTTCCCAAGGCTGGGAAAACCCCAGTATGTGGTTGGGGTAAAGACCGGGTTTTCCAAAGCAGTACTTCCTCCCACTTGGTGTCCTCTTTCCATCTTGTTGGGCCTGTTTTGCTTTGCTGTATCAGTACTGGACACCTTGGGGCTTTGTCGGGCCTTCGTTGTCTGGGGGCCCACACCAGGTTGAAGACTGGTTTCTTAGTTACACCATATCTGAACGAGACACCGTGTCAAGATGTGCGCTGGGCCAAAGACATCGCTGGGCTTGCATGACCATCGCGGTTGAATACCGGCAGGTCCTCTTGGGTTGCTGTGGACCCCCGGCGCCATGTTGAGCCATGGTACCATTTCAAAAGACGTGGTGGTGCACGATGGTGGGTCTGATCAGGGCTCTTGTTGAGCTGGACTGTGATGTAGCGGTGGCGGGTCGTGTTGTGTTGCGAGGGCCGTGAAGTGAGACCATCAAGAGTTGGTTTTGTTGGCCAACGGGGCGGGCTTTCCCCAAGACAAACCCAACCTCTCCTCCCGCTGCTGCCACATGGCCCCTCCACACAGAAGCTGAGGGCTTTTGGGAGACAGAACTACGTCTCCTGCAATCCCCAGAGAGACCTCGAGGTCATCAAGGCACAATTACCCAAATTGACAGTGGGCTCGACACCAAGTCCAAATCCTCGGCGCTCTTCTGCAGATGCAGGAGGGTCTTTAATTACCGAATTCTCTGGCTTCCTTCATCGCAACAGCCTCCCCTCTAAATACATGGAGCTTCGGGCCAAATCTCAAGTCCTGCCTCTTCCCTTGTGCACTTCAAAAACACTTTTTTCAGCCCGCTAGGACTTGGGACAGAGGAGGTCCAGCCCATGAGCTGGAGGCGACAGAACAAGAACTCTCCCTTCTTTTTACAACAACATGGCTCTCTGCACCTCTCAGCAGTCTGTTTCCTCCCTGGCCCAAAGTGACTGTCACCAAAGCACCTTGTTCTGGGGGGAGGGGGGGAGTTGAACAGTCTTATGTCACCTTTATAATGGAACCACACTGTGCTGTCTCCAAAGAGGACAGTGGCTCTCACAGCAATACTTGCCGCCATTACTGGCAGCTCACAACGGGCCAGACGCCGGACTCCAAACCATGCATGCCTCTTCCCATTACATCCTCACAACACCTCTGGGAGGGGAGTATCATCAGCTTCATGTGACAGATTCATTCAACAGTTTGTTGGCAGATCTTTTCAGAACAGCTACGATGGCCAGGTGCCATTCTCAGCACTGAGGATGCAGCCATGAATGGAACAGATGGGAATCTCAACTCGCCTACACATCCCAATCTAGTGAATGGGGAAACTGAGTCTCAGAGAAGTTGAGGCCGTTGTGCAAAGCCAACAAAGCTATGAATGGCAGAGCTCGGACTCGTCCCAAGCCATGGTTGTACCGACTCCATACCTTACCTTTATGAAAGTCGCTAGTGTTCTGACTTCCTTTGGTTTCCTGGGTTTTGTTTTTGTTTTTGTTTTTGATATCAACCATTCTGTCTCGGGAAGCCTATTGCTTGGCCATCATCCATCTGACGTAAACACAAATAACAGTGTGTACAATCTCTGTAGGCTCAAGTGCATTCACGGAGGGATGGGGATTTTGAGTCTGAAAGAGAGGGCTGATGGGTCGGATGGGTAGAAGTTCAATGGTTAGTTGGATTATAGCTGGTATTTCTGAGCTCCGAGGGTCATTGCCAGCATGTGAGAAGGAACAAGGGCGAAATCCTGGCTGGCGCAATCCATTCCCAGGCCAGAGAGGACTGTTGTAATGGAAAATGCAGCACTTTATTTTTAAACTTAGGGACAGTTTGCATTGGAGGTCAGGGTTTCCCTTCCCCCTCTGGGACTGCAGAAGAGAAGGATGGGTTATATAAAGAACACGGAATCCAAGCTTACAAGACCCGGCTCTCAGTTTCTACTGCCCCTTTTCTGAAGCCTGGGCTCATTGTTTAACCTCTCTGAGACTCAGTTTCCTCATCAGTTAAATGGAAATGTTCTTTTTTTCTATGTTTTTTATTTATTTCTAGGAGAGAGAGACAGAGAGACAGCGTGAGCAGGGGAGGGTCAGAGAGAGGGAGTCACAGACTGAAACAGGCTCCAGGCTCTGAGCTGGCAGTCAGCACAGAGCCCGATGCGGGGCTCGAACCCACGAACCGCGAGATCATGACCTGAGCGAAAGTCGGACGCTTAACCGACTAAGCCACCCAGGCGCCCCATAAATGGAAATGTTCTTAACACCTACGTGAAGGAGCTGTATTCCGGAGCGCTACATGAGAATATTATAAAGAGCTACACAAACATTGGATAATCCACCAGCCTGGCAGGGACCAACCCTCCTATTAGGAACTACAAAATTACAAGCCCAACACGGCAGGACAATCAAGGTCTTCAAGTGGAGAAGGTCAAGATAGGAAAAAGAGGAGCACCTGGGTGGCTCAGGCAGTTAAGCGTCCAACGCTAGATTTCGGTTCAGGTCATGATCTCACAGTTCATGAGTTCGAGCCCCGTGTTGAGCTCAGCACTGATAGCCTGGAGTCTGCTTGGGATTCTCTCTCTCTCCCTCTCTCTTCCCCTCCCCAGTTCTCTCTCTCTAAGTAAATAAACTTTAAAAGAGAATAATAATTAATTAATTTCAAAGACCTTTAAAAAAGACAGTAGAGAAAAGAAAATGGAGTTCATGTTGACATATTTTATGTATCACAAGCCCTATGGTTTATAAGGATGTATAGAGAGAGAGATTATTTTCTTTAGCTTACTTTACTATAAGAATACAATACATAATACACGTAACATACAAAATATGTGTGAGTCAACTGTTTATATTATCAGTAAAGCATCTGGTCAGCAGCAGGCTACTAGTATAGTTTCTCAGGAATCAAAGGCCGGACATTCAACTTCAAGGGAGAAGCGGGTGGCACTCCTCACCCTCACATCGTTCAAGGGCCAGCCATGTATTACATGTTGGGGCAACTACATTATCCCTGCTTTATGGTGCAATAATTAAATGGTCAAGAAGTAAAACCAGATCCCCCCCAAAAAAATGGAACCAGTGGAATGCGAATGTAGAATGGTCACTCTCCAAAACCCATACTTTCCCCCCATTTTGTCACCTCTCTTGCCAGAAGTACTCCCTAAAGGAAAACTTATTTGACTGGATTTACACTTAAAGGCCTACCCTTTGTAAGGACCCACCTCCTCAAAATAAACAGACCCTGATTCTCAGCCACGGAATTTACAGGAGCCCCTAAATGGAATTGGTAACTTCTGTCTGAATGGCTCCCTGGCGTCAGGCAACACGTGAAGTGACCCTCTCCTGGCCTCCCATCTCCTCCTGGCTCCTGGCCCTTCCCCATGCACAGAGGGAGTCTGCAAGTTGTACAGGGGATTGATGGCACAGGGCACCCCTAGGCGCCATACTCCAGTCCCTCTAGACAAGGGATGACATTCATGACAGGGTCATGCTCCAGTCTGTGTTGCTTAAAGCCAGGCTCTGTTCCCCTCCCCTCTGTTTATTGAAAGGAGTCTCATTCAGCACAACATTCTCCCAGACCATCTCCAGAAACATAGACTCCTGGCTTTGGTTGTCAAAATCCCACCACCTTGACTTAGAAGCTAAGTGATCTTGGGCAGGTCATCCAGTTGTCCCTTCATCTCAACACGTGCCCCACTCTCCCCCCAGCTGCCCAAATCTGCAAGGCATCTTGAAGTTTCCTTGCCTCTGTTTCTAGATCCACACGTATCAATCCAACCTCCCGAACATCCTCATATCCATCCACTTCCGTCCGTCCCCGCTGCCCCCACCTCTCGCTATCCCTATCCCTCCGTTGGATTTGGCCCTACCTCTTTCTAGGCTTCCTTCCTCTATCCCTTCGCCCGCTACAGACAGACCAGACTTTGAAATATGCAGATCCATTCATCATGGCCCCGCCTCCCACCCAAACTCTTTTAGTGGCTCCCTACTGCCACGAGGAAATGGACCAAAGTGGTTAACTGCCGGCTCTACAGTCTGGGTTCCCACCAGCCGTACGATCTTGGCCACATGGCTTGACTTCTCGTACTTCAGTTTTTGCAATCCCTACCTGTGGCTCAGGGTCATTGCAAAGATTAAAGGAGGCAATAAATAAAACCTACTTGGAAAAGTGTCTAGGGAACAGCAAAGATGCACTACACACTACCTAGTTATCATCTTCACCATCATCATTACAATTGTTACTGTTTGAATAAAGTCCAAAGTCCTTAGCGTGGGATACAGGGGCTGGCAAGATCTATTTCTTACCTACCTATTCAACCTCATCTCTCCACTTATGTTCTATGCACCAGCCGTTCTGAATCTCTTTGGTCTTTGAATTCAGATCAGGGCAATGATTTATGCCTAAAGACGATCGTTACACTGATGTTTACAATAATAAAAACGTTTAAAGCTAAACATTCATCAATCAAAAAGGGCGAAGTAAAATCATGGCATAATCAAGAACGGCAAAAACATGTTACATTAGGACCCTAAAGAATATTTAATGGAAGGAGAAAATACTCGTGATATAACAGTACATGAAAATGACTCGAAATTGTATCTACAGCATTATCTCAATGTGAGGGAAATAAATCAAAATGTTTAAGAGCGATTATCTCTTACCGTTAGATTATAGGTGATTTTTTTTTTCTTCATGTTTTGCCTATTTTCCAAATTCTACAGAGTCAGCATTAGGCTTTTCATAACAGAGACTTGGGGAAAGATTGAAGGAAACAAAAGATAGACAGAGAAACTCGCCTCTTTTTTTGTTTCAAATTTAGATGTTTTGGTGTTCTAGTTAATTTCATCCACACCTACTCTCCACCTACACATCCATACAATCGCCACCATTTTTCCTTTCTCCTCTGCCCATAAAAATAATATTTCACTCCTGGTCTTAAACAACGGAACTGAAAACTTGAAGAAAAACCAACCCCCCTCCACAAGCTAAATTAATTTGCCAGGCTCCCTGTCCCAGGATAAAAGAAATCTGAAGATGAGAGGGAAAAAAATTGCAGTCTGCTCCATTTTAGAATAAAATCCAAAACAGATTCAGTCGCAGGGGGCAAACGCATGCTACACTGAGACAAACGGAGGGAAACAAGCCACTTTAATCCCCGAATTTTGGAGTGCTGTCCCTTTTCCTAGAAATTATCACACGGTCAACATCTTCAGGGAGCCCAGACACCCCTCGCTGGGTTATTTGGAGATAGTGGTTGGATGAGTGTGTCTGTGTGTGTCCGTGTGTGCATGTGTGTGTGTGTGTGTGTGTGTGTGTGTGTGTATAACAGAGAAAAAGAAGAAATAAAAAGGGCCACGTACACTCACGATTTTGTCTTTTCAGAGCAACTTTGCCAACTCTCTGCCCTAATACAGTGCAATTTCCTCCCAAGCCGCTTCCTCAATGGGAAGAGTCGGTTTCCATGCAAACTGAAATAGGGACATGGAGGTGGGGGTCTGAGAGCCGTTTGATGGCTTGTCAAGATATGCACTCCAGCACCTCCCTCTTTTTAAAATGTTTTTAAATGAGAAATCTCTGTCACTTAGACAGAAAGAGGAACAAATATTCTCGCAGAGAGGCAGAGAACCTCGTACTGAAGAATGCTGGCCAACAGCGCTAATATATCATTACGAATCCCTAATGAATGAAAATATTATTCACATTTTCCTCTGATTTTATACTTGGATGTGAAGCATTTCGAGAGACGAAAATGAAAGAGGCGAGCGCTGTGGCTGGCATTGTTACTCTGACTCTACAAATAACTGTATTTATGATGGTATTATACAGTTCATATATTTCCCTCTAATAGTGCCAATAAAAAGATGGCATTTTCCCAGCATCTGCTCTCCACTCATGTTTTATGTCTTACTGTTCTCAAGGGTCTGTGTGCTCTTAAGCAAAAGAGCTAATTTTTCACAGTGTTACCAGGGAAGAGAAGTTGGCTCTCTGTCTTTCTACTACTTGATTGCTATTTTCGTATTATTCCCCACACAGGCAAAATGCTGTTCTTTTTCCTTAAGGGGAAACGTTACACACACGCACATGTTACTAACAGCTCATGTTTTTCGGAATTCTTACCCAAGACCTGGGTTTTGCGCCTTGTAGTTCAAGTTCCCTTCGTGGCAAGTTTATAAAGCCGGTACTCTGATTTTGCCCATTTGGTGTGATCGAGGGACTGAGATCCTAAAGCGAGTAACTACCCTCAAAGACACTCAGTAGGATCCTTGCCTCTGGTCCCTCAAAGTCAATGCCCAGAAAGTAACTCTTGCTTTTCTGTTCTTTTTCTCTCTATTAAGGCTTTCACTGCTCATGATGGACAAATATTCCAATAGGCTGCACAGATTTCAACCTCTCAGAGATTTTAATCAGGCACATGCTCTTTTTAGAAAGAGCCAGGTAACTTCTATCAATAACACTTCCTCGTAGGTCTACCGTTTGACCTTGCATAAGCAACACAACCCACCTGAATATCCGTTTTCTTATCTACAAAAGGGAAAATCACAGTTTCGTATCATTCACTAGTTAGCAAATAACATTTACTAACACCTTCTCAGATGCCAGGTGTGGAGGGAACAGCCACGGAAAGGACATGGTGCACACTCTCACGGAGCACACTGTCTGGTGCAAGGGGTCCATGCACAGATGGCAACGACTGACTTTGATTTGGCCTTTGATGTCAGTAATGTATGGTAGGCCTTAGATTCTGACCAGCAACTGAAGCATTAACAGACAAAATAATTTCAGAGTTATCTAGACAAGATTTCAACATAAATACTCCCCTCCAATGCAAAGCAAAACAAATAGCTTGCAGAAATCCAAAAAGCTCCTCCCAGACCATTTCAGGTATAAATTGCGGATACAGGAATCAACCCCGCTTTTGGATTATCACCGTAATGATCAAAGATGATCGTGTGACAAATTACTCTTTGTGTTGATGGATACTTTTTCTTATAAATACATACCTACATGTCTATGCCCCAGTCAGCAAAAGTGAAATGTGGGAAGTCTTGCTAAATGACAGATGGCCAGTAAGAAAAACATATATTTTTTTAAAGGTGTATTTATTTATTTTGAGGGAAAGAGAGAGAGAGTGTGGGGCAGAGACAGAGGGAGAGACAGAATCCCAAGCAGGCTTCGCGCTGTCAGTACAGAGCTCAACTCAACCTCGATCTCACAAACCGTGAGACCACGACCTGAGCTGAGATCAGAATCGGGGGGAGCTTAATCGACTGAACCACCCAGGCACCTCAGAAAAACATATTTTTAAACACTCAGCACAACTATACTCTTCAAGACACCCTCAGACTTTGTCTACCTTCAAGACTCCATGACTCTGCTAGGTACTTAACACAGAGTTGCTTAACCTGGCCACTATTGACACTCTTGACCAGATAATTCTGTGTCATGGGTCCTGTGTGCACTGCGGAATGTTTAGAAGCATCCGAGACCAATATCCACTGAACACCAGTAGCATAGACCCCCTCCCCCATGATGACAATCAGTAATATCTCCAAGACCTTGTCAAATGTCCCCAGGGGATGGGAGACCAAAATCACACTCAGTTAAGAACCACTGGTCTAAGGCTAAAGAAGTACCTCCATATTTTGGAAGACTTAGACAACTTGGGATCCATCCCAGCCTGGCCTGGTCCCTTTTAAGGTATGTTTCTTCAAGTCAGGGATTAGGAGGGTAGTCATCAGTTGGTTCACTCACTCACCCATTCATTCATTCACTCATTCAGCATGTGACAATTATTAGTGTCAATGCCCTGGTACACAACCACTGAGTACTTTAAAGATGTCCAAGCCAGGCACCTGAGTGACTCGGTTGGTTAAATGTCTGACTCTTGATTTCAGCTCAGGTCATGATCACACAGTTCATGAGTTCAAGTCCCACATTGGGCTCTGCACTAACAGTATGGAGTCTGCTTAGGATTCTCTCTGTCTCTTTCTCTCCCCCTCTCTCTCTCAAAATAAGTAAATAAACTTTAAAAATTTTTTAATAAAAATGGATAAAGATTCCCAAGCAAATACCATCTAGGACATGCTCTGCCCTACCAAAGTTGACCAGAACTCTTGAGTTCATACAGTGACCCTCCCGCTGTCTCTTGAGCCAGTACATTTTCCCTAGGACTCAGCCTCATCCACTAAAAATGAGCTTGAGGGGCACCTGGGTGGCTCAGTCAGTTAAGCGTCTGACTTCAGCTCAGGTCATGATCTCACGGTTTGTGGGATCGAGGCCCGCGTCGGGCTCTGTGCTGACAGCTCAGAGCCTGGAGCCTGCTTCGGATTCTGTGTCTCCTTCCCTCTCTGCCCTTCCCCTGCTCATACTCTATGTGTCTCTCTCTCTCTGAAAAATAAATATTTTAAAAAATATTTTTAAAAAATAATAAATAAAAATGGATTTGACATGTGTTTCCTAAACACCACCCATTCCGGTGCTATCTCCCACATTTTTGCCGACCCATCGTCTGCACAATCATGTTACTAACTTTATGTTTTCTCACATCAATTCTTTTATTGACTTAATCTCAAAAGGGGGGCGCCTGGGTGGCCTAGTCGGTTAAGCGTCCAACTTTCGCTTAGGTCACGATCTTGCGGTTCGTGGGTTCGGGCCCCGCGTCGGGCTCTGTGCTGACTGCCAGCTCAGAGCCTGGAGCCTGTTTCCGTCTGTGACTCCCTCTCTCTCTGACCCTCCCCTGCTCACGCTGTCTCTCTCTCTCTCTCCTAGAAAAAAAAAAAAAAAAAAACATTAAAAAAAAAAATCTCAAAAGGAAACTTGTATATCACTATGACATGGATAAAGCCAGTGTCACATTCATAGAGAAAAGGGAACCTTAGGAAAGAAAAGCCCTAACAGCAAAAACAAAGCTATTATACATTCTGGCTGCACATGTATTTCAGCGGGAGGGTCTAAGTAAGTACGAGCCCAGTTCTTTCCATGTTACAAAGTGGAGGGCAGAGGGAAGAGACTCTCTCGAGGCCAGTAGATCTGAAAGAGGGAAACACTTGCAAAGGGAAACATTCTTTCTTTTAATGGTTATTTATTTTGGGGGTGGGGGTCAGAGACAGAAGGAAACAGAGGATCCACACTGTCAGCACAGAGCCTGACGCAGGGCTCGAACTCCCAAATCACAGGATCGTGACCAGAGCCAAAGTTGGAAGTTTAACCAACTGAGCCCCCAGGCGCCCCCACAAAAGGAAACACTCTTACTGTGAGGCTCAGCATCATTTAGTTTCATGCTTCTGGGTGACCTTGAGTGAGTCACAGCCATCAGTGGCATCCAGGCCATCTTCTGGGAACCAAGACCAGCCAGAACGATTCCTGGTGCCTTCTTTTGTGGGACTAGTGTGTGACATCATATAAATGAGTCACCCGATTTCTGAACTGAGGTTCAGAAAAGAAATTCGGTATTATCTTCTCATCTAGAGAAGAAATGAATCTCAGCTTCCTCATCTATGGAATAGAAGGAACACAGATGACCCTCAAGACTGTTATGAGGAATTAGGGCACCTGAGTGGTTTAGTCGTTAAGCATCTGACACTGACTCGAGTCATAATTGCACAGTTCTTGAGTTTGAGTTCCACATTGGGTGAGCTCGAACCCCACTTCGGATAAAACACAAGCCCTGGGTAAGCCTCGTTTCTTTCTCTCTCTTCTCTCTCTCTCTCTCTCTCTCTCTCTCTCTGCCCCTTGTGCCCCCTCTCTCTCTAAAAAGAAAAAAAAAAGAATTGTTATGAGGAATTAATAGCAAACATATTTCACTTGGCTTTGATTTCCAAGGTCCTTCGTTAGATTGGACGCCGTAGAAAAAACAAGACCTGCGACAGCCTCTGTAGATGGCCTTCACATCATTCTTAGTGGTGGTACCGCAAAACAAAACCAAACAAAACGGCTTCGCAGTTGCTATAGACTGTTTGTGTCTCCCCAAAATCCACACCTTGAAACCTAATCCCCGATGTGACGGCAGGAGGCAGGGATAAGGGGTCATGAGGGCGGAGCCTTCACGAAGGAATGGGATTAGAGCCCTCGCAGAAGAGAGCCCACAGAGCTCCCTTGACCGTCCCGCCGTGTGAGAACACAGAGAGAAGATGGCCACCTATGCACCAGGAAACTTCATGGGGCACCCGGTCTGCCAGCACCTTGATCTTGGACTTCCCAGCCTCCAGAATCGTAAGAAATAAATTTCCCTTGTTTACAAGCCACTCTGAATGGACTAAGACAAGAATTCAGCACCTTTGGGTCATCTAAGTGCCTCAGTCAGTTAAGCGTCCAACTCTTAATTTTGGCTCAGGTCATGATCTCGTATTTCATGAGTTCAAGCCCCACATCAGGCTCCATGCTGACAGCCCAGAGCCTACTTGGGATTCTCTCTCTCTCTCCCTCCCTCTCTCTCTGCCCTTCCCACTCTCTCTCTCTCGAAATGAATAAATAAACCTAAAGAAAATTAGGAAAAAAGAAAAGAATTCTGCACCTTTGAGCTAGATGGTCTTAGCCGATCACTTAGGGGCACGGAGCCTCTGTTTCCTTGACACGGGAATCAGAAAAGCAGCCCCCACCCTATAAAACTCACAAGAAATAATACCGAGAGTTCTTTGTAAGTGGCCAGGTGAGGAATGCACATGTTGGTATTGATTTTGGAGTGACTGGAATTAACTCCACCTTTTCATGCGTTCTTAGTGGCCCCCAGACAGGCATCAGGGTGGGGATGGTGGGTGCTGCCCCTGCGAAGATGAGCAGCTACAAAAGGACCACATTTGGGAAGAGGTGCCAATGGTTGGAACTGGGGTAAAAACTTTCTGCAAAGAAACCAGAGGGGCCAAAACTGGGGGCGAGGGGTGGAGGGAGGCAGGGGGTTAGCGGGAGAAGAAATGGAAGAAGGTGTCAGGAGTGAGGAAGAGGTGACTGCACGCTTGCCCTCTGGCATCAGGATCTTTGGCAAGCTCTGCACTTTTGAGGTTCAAGTTTGTTTATTCTTGGCAAAATGCAACCGCCTGTTTCTAAGAGAAAAGTCTTTAAAAGGCTTATAAAATCGACTCAAAAGGCTTTCTGGACATCAAATAGCTCATAAAAAGGAACATTTTGATGAGTTAAGTGTAAATGAATCAGAAACATACGGATTCCATTTTGCCTAATCTGCCCACGGATTTAGAAACGAAGGGGAAACTTCTCAAAGCCAAATTCTTGAGGGGCCTTTGTAGACCCCCGGAACCTTTGAAAGCCGTTGGCAAGGTTAGGCGAATCCCGTACAGAACTCCATTTCGCCCTCCTGAACTTCAGTCTCCCAGAGGGGCCCCCACTGCCGGATCCGTTCTGAGCGATAAAAGGAAGAATAGGGAGAAACGTAGCACATTTACTACGTGCCGGGACCTTTGCATGTCACACAGCTCCTCCCGAAGCCCTTCCAGGAGGGGTACGCGCTTCATGTTGTCTGCGAGATGACAGTCACACCAAGGAGATGGGGTGCTGATCCTAGTTCCCCCAAGGACCGGTTTTGTGAAGCTGGCCAAGTTAATGTCTCCAAGCCTCAGTTTCCCCATCTATAAAATGGAGCTAAACGGGACTGCTAAATGGTAGCACTGTGTCAACGGTTAAAACTGGAAAATTGTCATAAAGCATCGTGTTCATTTTAAGCACTTGGTCAAGACTGGCCTGCATTATGGTTTGCAGACTCTGAAGAGTGAGCGCTCTTGTTACCCTCATTTTAAAGTCAAAGAAACTGAATCCAAGATGGGGCGCCTGGGTGGCTCAGTCGGTTGAGCGTCCGACTTCGGCCCGGGTCATGATCTCACGGTTCGTGGGTTCGAGCCCCGCATCGGGTTCTGTGCTGGCAGCTCAGAGTCTGGAGCCTGCTTTGGATTTTGTGTCTCCCTCTCTCTCTGCCCCTCCCCTGCTCATGCTCTGTCTCTCTCTGTTTCAAAAAATAAACTAAAAATTATTAAAAAAAAAAAAAAAAAAGAAAAGAAAAAGAAACTGAATCCAAGAATGATTCAGAGAGTCCCACATCCATCGGAGTACTAGACCCATTACTTCGACTTCAAGTCTTATGATTCCACGGCCCAGGGTCTCCCTGTTTCACTCCCTCTGCTCCCCCCAAAGGACTCAAGAATCCAACAGAACTGGTCAGACTCGAGAGACCTAAAATTAACTTCCCCGTAAGGCTGGTCCTGAGGGTCTTGGGGCGAAGACGGGCCCTTTTCCAGAACTTCCAAGGAATTCCCCCTCTGTCGGAGGTGTTGAGAGACATCCCGACTCCAAAGATCTGTTTTCTTGCTCTGACGGGTTAACGGGATTACAGAGCAGAAGCCGAAGAAGAAAAGAGGGAGGGATGTTTGGAATCACTCTACATTTTCCATTAACAGCCTCTCTGACCGATGCCGTGTAACGTGGCTGTAAAAAGGCACGCAGCAAAATCTAAAGTAGAAAAAGAAATAAATTAAATATATGTCGATTGGCCAGGTGGATAATACTTGGCTTGTCATGCATGTTTTTGCACATGGTTTTATCAAAGGGGATAATTACCGCAGATGGAAAATAGGACATATTGCTTCCATATGAGAGATAAAGAGTGTTGTAAGTGATTAAAGAAACTTGAGGGTGTGGAATGTTCTCATAATGAGACAAAACGCTCATATCCTACAACTGGAGTACTTTCCAGCAAGAATTACAGAGGTCTTTCTAGCATCCTATAGGAAGACGCCTAAACTCTGCGACTTTGGCCAACCTCGAGAAGTGAGTTCGAGTCCCTCAGCAGCCTCCCTCCATTTCCTGAAGGCTGTGTCCTGGGATTATCTGGGTCTCTGCCTCTGGCCCCTTCACCAGTGGGCCCCACGACAAAACGGCTGATGAGGTCAAGAAAGCCTGGAGTCCAATGACACAAAGGTGTTAACCCCGTTAAAAATCGGGCAAGGGATTTGAATGGGCAGTTCTCCAAAGCAGATATGCAAATGGGCAGTAAGCATATGCAAAGGTGCTCAACATCATTGGACACTAGGGAAATGCAAATCAAAGTGACAAAGAGCGACCGCTTCACACCCACCAGGATGGTTATGATCGAGAAAAGAAAAAAAACAAGTAAAGAGAGGATGTGGAGAAACTGAAACCCTTATACATTCCCTGAAGGGAGGGAAAGAGGCATGGCCACTCTGGAAAACAGTTCCACAGTTCAAAAAGTTCATCACAGACGCAGCGTCCGACTCAGCAAATCCACCCCTAGGGACGGACCCCATAGAGTTGAAAACGGGTATCCCAACAAATACTTGCACACAAGCGTTCACAGCAAAAAGGTTCACAGTAGCCAAAACGTGGAAATAACCCAGTGTTCGTCAACAGCTTAGTGGATAAACAAAACGTGGTCTAGCCACGCCAAGGAATATTACTCAGCCATAAAAAGAAACAAAGGGCTGGCACTTGCTACATCACGGATGACCTCAAAAGTATTATTCTAAGTGAGAGGAGCCAGACACAAAAGGTCACATATCTGTAGAATTCCATGTATTTCATATACCCAGAATAAGCGAATCCAGAGAGACAATGAGCAAATTAGTGGTTGTCAGCGGCTGGGGGTAAGGGGTGGGGACGGGGGTGGGGCTAATGAGGAGAAACTGCTCAGTGGGAACAGACTCTCCCCTGCGAGCGATGAAAATGCCGTGGAACTGCATGGACGTGGGGGTGGCACGACCCTGTGAATACCCAAAATGCCACTGAATTGCACACTTTTTTTTTTAAGTTTTTATTTATTATTGAGAGACAGAGCGTGAGCAGGGGAAGGGCAGAGAGAGAGGGAGATACAGAATCTGAAACAGGCTCCAGGCTCTGAGCTGGCGGTCAGCACAGAGCCCGACGCGGGGCTCGAACCCACGAACCGCGAGGTCATGGCCTGAGCCGAAGTCGGAAGCTTAACCGACTGAGCCACCCAGGCGCCCCTGAATTGCCCGCTTTAAATCACTGAATTTTATGCTATGTGAATGTCAGTAATTTTTTTTTTCTAAGAAACGACAGACTGGAGCTCACTTTCCTGCCCTCTGCCTGCCAGGTGAACAAGAACACTTGACCTTGCCTTGAAGATCGTGGCCTCCGGCTCAATGCTATTAGCTGAAGTTTCCCCAGAGTTGGCCTTCCACTCACGATCATTTCTCCCTTGGAAGTAAGTTGGGTGGCGAATAACCAGACTGGGTGGGTTTTAACATGAGGCGGCTGCCTGGGAATTTGCAACCTGTTTCCCTTAAATCTATACCTTTGTTACCCTCTGAAAAAATAATTCTGACAGATCTAGGGGGAAGGGGGAGTGAGCTGGCCATTCAGGGCTTTGTCTTGGTCGCTGAGCCACCTGGCTTGACTGACAAGGAAATTAGCATCTGTGAAGAATCCTGTGTCTTTATAACTGGGAGCCGACCTGCCTCCCTGCTACAGTACAAGATACAGATTCAAATCTTTCTTTACCTTTTGCTCACTGTGTGGCCCTGGGCAAGTCATTACCTCAACGTCCTCATCTGTAAGATGGGCATGATGATATCTCAAGATGTTGTCATGAGGTTAACAAAGGGTTCATATAGGAGTTGCTGAACTAATAATCCTTTGTCTCTCCCACTCTCCTGGAGGTTTAAATGGGGTTAATGATGCCCAACAGGGAAGAAGATAGATGGGAAAAGGGCACATAAGGTATGGTATTAGCTGAGTGGTGGTGTTCCATCCCTATAAGGCTTGGAAAGGAATGGAGATCTCCCCCTCACTACACCCATGGGAAAACCACAATCCAGAGAGGGTCAGTCACTTGACAGTCGTCACACAGCACATAGGCCACAGATCAAGAATAACAACGTGGGTCCCTGAGGCTCCTAAGATGCTCACTAGGCACTGAAGCACAGCCCGGGGATGAGAACTCGATGCCTCCCTCCAACTCCTGAACGGCCACGGGCACTGCACGCTCAGTGGCAAGGGCCCGCGTGGGGTCACCAACGAGGTCCGAAGCAGTGAGCCGGCAGCATAGAGAGAACCCTCCGACCGAGGGTCACCAATTTCCCACGTGTCTCTGGCAAGTAAGAAAATGAGCGATGTCTTTTTTTCATTTTTAAAATGAGCTCTTTTTTTGAAAATATATATCCCAGAATGTGTTCTTTCAACAAATATTTACTGATTTCTTGTCATGTGCCAGGTTCTATTCCAGAAGCCAAGAACGCAAGGTCCCTGTACACACAGAGCTTCCAGTGAAATGGAAAAGACAGAAAGTAACAAGTTGGAGACAAACCATAGGAGTTTTGGAATTATAAACACTAAGAAGGCAGTAAAATGGAGAAATGGGATAGAAGAGGTGGGGGTAAGCCAATTTTGATGAAGCAGGCAAGGAGATTCTCTCTCAGGAGGGGATATTTGAGCTGAGAGCAGAAAGACCAGGAGGAAGCAGCAGAGGCCTAGGAAAAGAGCGTTCCAGGCACCACAAATAGCATGTGCAAAGGCCCTGTGGTAGGAACATGTTTGAAGTCTGACATGTTTGAAGAAAAGAGATACTGTATCTGGAGTGGGGCAGGCCAGCTGAACCCTGATAGATGAAGGCAGGGAGGGGGGTGACCTGGGGGCCACAGCAGGCAGGGCCTCATTGACCTTGAAAGACACTGTGAAATAATCTCACCATATACAAGGTAGACAGTGCAGATAAACTAAAAGATCTAAATAACTCATCCATAATCCCAATGTCTAAAGAAAACTGACCTATGATATTTTGGTGCCTGGGCTTTCAAACAGTTTATTTCATATCCTATCATACAAACATATATACATTTATGAGCACAAGATCATATAATACATTCATAAAACTGGCTTTTTAATTTATTTCTTTTTTTTAAATTTATTTTAACATTTTTATTCACTTTTGAGAGACAGAGCATGAGCAGGGGAGGGGCAGAGAGAGAGGGAGGCACAGAATCCGAGGCAGGCTCCAGGCTCTGAGCTGTCAGCACAGAGCCTACATGGGGCTCGAACTCACATTTGAGCTGAACTGACCTGAGTTGAAGTCAGATGCTTAACCAACTGAGCCATGCAGACGCTCCTTCATTTTATTTAATTATGTATTTATTACGTTATACATCATAAACATCGTTGCATGTCAACCCACTTAGATACACAGAGTCAGGGGCATAGTAGGCACTCAGAAAACACTTATGGAAGGAAGGAAAGAAGGGAGGAAGGGAGAAAGGCACAGAAGGAGAGAGGGAGGGAGGAAGGGAGGGAAAAACAGGGAAGGAAGGAGGAAGGAAATCATTTTTAGCAGCTGCTTAATCTTCCAGTGTGTGACTACAGCTAAATGTCATAACCAGTCTCCTACTGTTAATGTTCGAGTTGTTTCCAGGATTTTGCAGCCCTCCACAATGCTGGGCTGACCACCTTCACCCTGCGTGCCCTGCTCTGGTTACATCCTCAGGAGAAACTCCCAGAAATGGAATTTCCGAGATGGTGTGTGTGTTCTTAAGGAGCTTGCTCTCCAGAAAGATTTATCAATGTCCCCTTTGATTGGCAATGCTCAGGAGTGTTGGGTTTCCTTCCCCGACAATGAGTTAAAAAAAAAAAAAAAATTTTTTCTTTAAAAAAAAAAAAAAAAAAAGCAAAAAACAGAGGCTTCTGGGCTCAGTTTATCAATCACCGTTGGGTTTCAAAAAGATCGTCTTCCTTCGCTCAGTCCCATGAGCGTCTTCTCCCCGCCACAAGCTGGGAAGCTGATCTTCCGCACTCCCAGGGAACTTCCAAAGCGAACCATCTCCGACTCCAAGAAATGAGACCAGGTGACTGGGGAGAAGCTTTCCCATTTCTGTTTTTGGTGTTATTGAAAGACCTGCCCCAGATGAGATGCGTCCTGCTCTCCGCAAAATGAAGAGGTGCAAAAAGATTCTCAGCACCGACTGCCAGGCCCTTTCATAAGCCACTGGTTTTAATATTGCTTTAATATTGCTTTGGCAATATAACGACCTTTTTTTAAGCACAGGACTCAGAGACTGCTCTCAGAACATGGCCGTGAACTTGGTCATGAACCTGGCCACGAACTTATGAATCCAGTCACAAACCTGGCCTGAACTACGGTTAACGACACTTCACACATCCCTACCTTCTTTAAACCAAGAGCCCTTCCCACGGTCATGAACTTCTATCTCTCCATTCTCCTACAAGGAAAACCTCGAGGCTCCCAAAATTACAGATGAAAGAAACACTGAAGGCGAGGCATGCCCCACCTACAAATATATTGAGGGTTGATAATTATACTAATAAAGACATGGACTAGGTTGTGGGTGTTCCTTCCAATCCATGTAGGAGAAATTCTCTTTCTAGGCTCCAAGATGAGAGAACAGCCTAGAGAGGAGTGACTCTGGCCCGGGTCGCACCGTGGTCAGCGGCGGGATTATAAAGGGAGTCAAGACTTCCAATGTCCGGTCTGGATGCTACGAACGCACTTACTCCCCGCGAGCCTGTGCTTCAAAATGTTCCCTTCGACTTGACCCTTTGTCTTTAGCATCAGAGAGCTGGGGAGGCAGAGAGCCAGCACGTGCATGGGCCAGCCACATGCTAAGACATCCTTGCTTAGAGAAAATGAGAGAAAAACTCCCTTCTGCCGTGTTCCCAACCCAATGAGCTGTGGAGTGGCTACGCACTTCCTCTGACTTTGCAGACAGAGAAAAAGATGTAAGGTGACTCGCCCACGCCTGCCACAGACCCAGCAGGTGGGAGTGTGCAGCGCTGGGTCACGGTCCATTCCGGCTCCAGGAGATGCCTCCCTGCTCCATCTACTCTGTCGCCCCGGCTGCTTCGAGAGCCTGGCAGACCTCAGGAATCTGCAGCGGAGCTCCAGCAAGTGTCTCTTTTCTTTGGGGAAAGGAAGAGGACTTGTACATTTTAAGCCTTGGCTGCAGGGTACCCTGGAGCGTGCTGGGAGGCGTCAGGGTGGGGCCGGGAGACACAGTCCCCAAGAGGACCCACAGAAATGCCTAAATACTCAGAATCCACAACCTCTTCCTTCCTGCATTAGGGGAAGAAAAGAAGGGCTGCTTCCTCAGGCAGGTTTATAAAGGCAGCTGTTCAGTCCCTGCACCCAACGGGAACGTGCGAAGTGCCACTTGCGGTCCACACAATGCAGAACCAAGAGAGAAAAGCCTAGGGGAGCCCCTCTCACCCCGACCCAAGGAAGGGCGAGGGCATCATGAAACTGTCAGGAAATGCCTGCAGGATATTGCAAGTGTTCCCCGTCTTCCGCTGTGGGCTGTGTTTCAGATTTGGGGGACCGGATGGCTCCAGATACCATATGATCTGGCTGGGTGCCGGGGCCTCAAATTTAGTCTTATTTTACAGATGAGGGAACTGGGGTTTGGAGAAATTAAGCAGCTGACCCAGATGTCACCGGCAGAGCCAGACTTGTAAGCCAAGCAGTCATAAACCACAGCCTCTCTTCTAGAGCTATGTGATCCAATATGGTGGCCACCAGCGCCATGCGTGGCGACAGAATGCTTGGAATGCGGCTGGTCTGCAATGAGACTTACTTAAGTGTGGAACACACATTGGATTTTCAAGCCTTAGTACCTGAAAAAAGAACGTCAGCCATCTTTTCTACGTATTTTATCTTTTTCATACTGGTCTTGTGTTTTTGTATGGAGTTAAAATGGTATTTTCGTTATCTTGGGGGAAACAAAATATAATGAAATGAAAGCCCCCTGTGCCTTCTTACTTTTTCAGCGCGGTCACTACTACACAGTACGCGTGGCTCACATATTTCTATAGCACAGTGCTAGCGTGAACTGTTGTTACTCAAAGAGCGGTCCGCAGACCAGCAGCATGGGCATGCAGCCATCATCCGGGAGTTTTTGAGAAATGCAGGCTGGAGCCCCAGTGCAGCGTCCTACAGGCCTTAGGAGCTGGGACAAGTGTCTTGATGGAAGACTCAGTTTCCTGTTTTGCCTAAAGGAACAAATCATTACCATAATCTGATGACACCACGGTTGTCTGAAGGTTGTACTGAAGACAAAAATCAGTGATGGTGTGGAGGGACTCCTTCAACTGTAAGTAATAATAATAATACTGTAATAATTCATACCCCCTGAACGCTGACACCTAAGCACTTTTGATATGCAATCCATTTAATCCTCACAACACCAAGAAGGTACTATGATCGACCCATTTTACAGATGGAAAAATGATGTTCAAAGAAAGTAAGCTTTTAAGTGGCAGAGTTTTGGTTGAGCCCAAGCCGTGTATAAGTCGGTAAGAATCATCATAATGAAAGCAGTCATTATTAGCCCTGAGAAAGAAGTAGATGAACTGGAAAGAGGACACCTTTCTGCCCTAGATCCCCGACCAAGAAGAAAGAATAAAAACACAGCCCTAAGAAAAAGAGCCACCATTTTTTTTAATGTTTTATTTATTTCTGAGAAAGAGAGAGTCAGTGTGAGCAGGGGAGGGTCAGAGAGAGAGGGAGACACAGAATCCGAAGCAGGCTCCAGGCTCTGAGCTGTCAGCACAGAGCCCAACACAGGGCTCAAACCCGTGAACCATGAGATCATGACCTGAGCCGAAGTCGGACACTCAACCAACTGAGCCATCCAGGTGCCCCAAAAAATAGCCACCATTATCTGGGGACAAACTGAACACCAGGCACTGAGCTAAGGGTTTTTCGGGCTTTATTTCTGTTGGTCCTCATGAGAACACAGAGAAGATGATTCTTACTGCCCCAGAGCAGGTGATGGAGGCTCTGAGAGGTTAAGATACCCACCCCAGGTCACACAGCTGAGCACAGAGAGCTGGGATTGGAACCCAAGTGTTTAGCTGCAAAGCTAAGGTCCTGATTGGTCTGATCTCTACCACACCGTCCCTCCTTGGAGGCCGTCCCCCAAACTGTGTCCCATTCATAATGACGGCTGACATTTATTGAGCGCTTGCTATGTGCCGGGCTCCAGTGCATGTTTCCCATCTCATTTGAACCTCCCAACAACCCACCGAGGTAGCTATGATTCCCCCCATTTGGGGAATGGGGAAACGGAGTCACGGAGAGACAAGGCAGCTTGCCCAGGCACATAAAAGCTAAGTGGTGAGAGCAGGATTGGGATCTAGGGAGTCTAGCTCCCGGCCACCCTTGAACTTCTGTGCTACCCACCCCCAGTGATCCCTACCGGAGTTACTGCTAAGGCTTTTGTAAACTCTTGCTGGGCTGGATGAGATGTAGTGGGAGGAGCCAGGTTCTAGCACCGCCCCACCACCTCCGGGCCAGGCTACATGCTCACCTTCCATATCAGGGCTTTGCAACCAGCTCTCCAGCCCCTAGAATCCAGAGAGGGAGAGGAAGGCTTCCTACTCCTTCGTCCGGGGCCACACCTGGTGGGTCTATCCCAGGTACTGCACTACCCACCTTGATTCCTTGGAGGAAGAAACAAGGTTTGAAAACCCCTAAGCAAGAACCAAGCTCCGGCCGCCTGCACAGTGAGTGGGAAAGACAAGGAGAAGGTGATGGTTTGGAGATGGCGCTGAAAGGGAGGGTCGGATCTGTTCCTGGGTCAGCGTGAGACACCAAGTAAGACTTGGCTGGGAGCAGCGGGAAGATGGGCATGCGGCTCAAACGGCGGGGGGTGAGGAGGGGGGTGAGGAGGAAAGGACAGAGGGACAGGGAGGTCCTACGGGCAGAGCCCACAGAGTGCAAACCAGACCTCTGCCTCGCGCTGCAGGCCAGCTCACCGCGCCCTCGGTCCTCACCCGGGCAGCCCTCCTTCCTCACCCGCCGTCCCATTTCACAGATAATAAAGCTGAGCCCCAGACAGGACACACAGCTTCCCAAAGCCACTCACCCCTTCTTGCATCTGTTCAACATATGTCCACGGGGCACCGGCCGGGTTCTTGGGGTTCTTGGGGCTCACGGGAGCCCTGGGTCCCTTCTGTATTCAGAAGCCCTTGAGAATATTCTCAGAGGTCGAAGCAGGCTCCCCAGCAAACCAGGGTGCCGTTTCACGTGTACCCGTAACACGTTAACACACCGAGTACCACCCGGAGGGCAACGAGGCGATGCCATCGTGTTAGTCACGAGGTCATTACAGTATTCCCGAAAAGTAAAAGGATGTTCTCGTGCAGCTCTAGACGAGGGATGCGTTTTAAGTACAGGAGCTTAGAGTCATGTGACAACTGTCACTTTTCAATGCCAGGGGGGACATTTCTGCATACGGACAGGTTTTGGGGTCAAACCTGCAGGCTTTCATGGACACCTCGGGCATCTACTTTAAGTCAAGCCCTACTAGACAAGCAGGAAGCTTCTGGGCTCCCGGAGCATCGTCTACTGAACAAACTCCTGGGTACCACGCAGCAGAGATACCCCAGGGCATCCTACTGGGCAGAGGAAGGTCAATGGCAAACCAGAGGAAGAGGGAACTCCCGGCCCAGAAAGCCTCCCCCACCAAAACGCCAGGGGCCTCGGGGAAGCTCCTTCGGTTCCCCTGATGGGCCACAAGCTCTTGGCTTCCTGTGGCTCGACGCTCCCACCCTCTGACACCACGGCAAGTCCCGGCACCCAGGGGACGGCCCGCAGGGGAGGCCAGCCCTGACAATTCTACAGCCCAATGACTCAGCGCCCATCTTGCCAAGACACGGGCGTCCCCCATCCCAGAACCGAACCCCCCTGGTGCGCCCCAACACACCCCACATCAACGGAGTCGGAACGCATCAGAGCCAAGTTTTTGCTCCCCAGAGCCTCTTGTTTGAGCAAAGCCAACTAATTCAGATTTAACCTCCCTCTTAATAGGCCGCGTTGCCGAGCTTTCTAATTAATGCCACATGTTTCCCTCAGCTGTCATCCTGAATAAATGTTTACAAAGCTATTAACGTACTGTATTTGTACACCGGGACCGCGCGGCTTTGGGGAGTCATGTGGTATGCATTTTCTCCTCCAAGATGGAAAAGGCTTAGCAATAATAAATACATTGTTTCGCAGGGATGGGAGCAAGGCGTTGCCTGAAAGAAAAAAATTTATTGCAAGCTTCCTGAGAAAGTGTGGCTGGGCAAACGTGAGGAATCGGACCTTTCCCGGGTTCCGCGGGGCTGCAAGGGCCGGATCTGGCCCAGGTGGGCATTCAGAGGAGAGATCTCCAGGGACAGGGAAAAAAAACCCACACTGGGGTTTCAGATCCAGAGAACCGGGCTCTGGTCGCCGTCCCTCCCCTGGCCAGCTTCGTGGTACCGGACGAGTCACACTTTTTTTTGGGAACTCAGTTTTTCCATCTGGAAAATGGGAGTGCGAGCTCCCCCCAGGAATTGCCCCCTGAAAATAGCCTGGTGTAAAGTCTTCAAAGGGACCCCAGAGTCCTAAAGATGAAATCCCGCCATCTCAGCACCAGACCCCAGACTCAGCGTAACCTTTCCTCCCCATTCACTTCTGTCATTTCTGATCATTTGGGCCATGTGTACTGTAGCCAGGCTAAGTCACCACCCCTTTCCTAAAAGGAAACCCCCGCACCTGAGCATCTGGGGTCGTAGAGCCGTTCTGTAAGTGCCCTTTTATGGGTCCAGCCACTAGAGCATAGGCTCCGAGGGAACAGGGATGGTGCCATTTCATTGGACACTCTATGCCCCGTGCCGCACAAATGGAGAACATTTTCCATCAGTGTTGCTAAATGAACGTTAGCTGGAAGGTGACCGGGGCAAGTCACCAGCACAGAGGCTGAGGCAGGGATGGCTGAGGCAGTCATCAGCTGCACGAACTTGGACTCGGTCACCTACGGTCTTGCTGTGCTCGAGCCATATCTATCAGCACTCGTAGTAACAGGCTCAAAGATATTAAGCGACTTTCCCAGTATCTCCCAGCTAGTCTGGGACAAGAGCTGGGAATTGAATCCAAGACCTTTAGCCTCTGAAAGCCTAGATTCGGTGACCCAAAGCCTAGGTGACTCAGTCAGTTAAGCATCCGACTTCAACTAAGGTCATGATCTCGCAGTTCGTGGGTTTGAGCTCCTCTTGGGGCTGTGTGCTGACAGTTCAGAGCCTGGAGCCTGCTTCGGGTTCTGTGTCTCCCTCTCTCTCTGCCCCTCCCCACTCATTCTCTCTCTCAAAAATGAATAAACATTGAAAAAAAAAAAAGAACCTCAGTTTTGGCCGCTGGAAGGGGAAATAACATACCCACCTCCTTCTGTGGGAAATGAAACTAACTAACCTTCCCCAAAGCACTTGGGGTGGTGCTGGGCGCCATGACTGTCCCATCCATGGCGGAAGATAGGTGACATTGTATAAAGATGTCCCGTTCCCTTCCCATCGGGCTATATAAGCTTGCGTCTTCATTAAGTAGCACTTTGTCTACTCCTGTGTTTCAGCTCCAGTCTCGGAAAGCAAGAAAAAAGAGAATCAAGACCAAGATTCTTGTGAAAAGCTGGGATCCGTTACAACAAAGCACGATTTTCCTACGGAATCTCCATGGTGAACTGGAAACGGCCTTCGCTGATTTCCCTCCAAATGGCAGAAATGATTGCTGCCGACCTCACGTCTCTTCCGAGAGAGACCTGGCCCTGCAAGGGGTATTCTCGTTGCCCTGGGCTCAGGGCTCTCTCTTTTGAAGGAGGTGCAAAACACCAACCCGGCCAAAATAGCAACGCTTCTCAAATCGTTGCCAGCATCCTACACCTCAAAACCCAAAGAACGTTCGGGGGTCCCCTGCTGCTTTGCTCAAAGCGATGCACATGCCCAGGACTTTGATCCACGAAGCCAGGAGCCTGAGTGTTTCACAGATACTGGCAAGCCCCTCAAGGTAACGAGGCAGCGGCCAGGCCAAAAAGGATGTTGCAACTATTTTGAGGGCTCTATAAATCCACATTATAATTTTTCCTTTTTTTTCCCAGTTTTTTTGTTGTTTATTATCCATGCCCTCTCTTCCGTCTGCCTCAGCCCATTCTGTTCCTCTGGCTTCTCCGTCCATCCGCCTCCCACAACAGCGAGGGGGCAATATTTATCCTGCACATGAGTATTAGCCACACAGAGAACAAACACACCCCTCTGAGCTCCACTTTGGAGAGCACCCCGTTTACGCTTCCCCTGGTCCCTCGAGGAAACAGAGAGAGGACCCTACTGGGCTCAGGATTCCTGCCGGCTACAGGCTTCACACGGCCATGTGTTTTGGCTGCGTGAAGCCCCCACACTTTGCCACCAGCCTTTTGATTCCTGGGCGCCCCTCAAATGTTGCAGGGGGCAAGGGCGGGGCGGATGCCCAACGTCCTTGGCTCCGGGAACCTGTGCTGAGCTGGACGGTCCATCCCATCGAACACAGCGCTTCCCAGACCTGCACCGGGGCTGGCCTGTGGGCGTGCAGCGGCCCCGCGCTCAGAAGGGCACAGCACTGGCTTTCAGGCTCTGCTGTCCCAGTCTTGAAATTCTAAATGATTTCTGGATGGGAGGGCCCGTGTTCCCATTTCACACCGGGCCCACCAAATTCTGGGCCCACCCACTGCCAGAGGCATGCGCCACTCGCTGTGCGGGAGACGATGTTTAGATGCTGCTCCGTCAAACCTTTTTTCACTGTCAGGAGTTACGTGCTCATTTCTCTATGTGTAAGGACACGCATGGAATTAAGGCATCAGCCCCCTCATTTTTGTGGCTCTTATTACTTAAGAGGAGGTTCCGTTTATTTATGGAAAAAAGCGAGTCCATTTAAAGAAAAAAACTAGGAGGCGAATTAACTGCAGATGTTACTCAAATGCGGCAAAAGAATAAAAGGGAGAGAAGCCGATGAATAAATCAAACTTGAGACCCGCCAACCTAGAGCACCCCTGAAGTTTTCTCCCCACCACCACCAAACTCCAGACCAAAAACACTGCCCTCACCCACCAGCCACAGTGCCTCGCAGCTCCTACCCCACTGCTTTTCAGAAGGTACTCTAATTCACTGCATGCCTTTGGGCAAGGGCCTGCATCCGTAGAGCCTCAGTTTGTCCATCCATAAAATGGGCCAACTCTTTCCTCCTCGGAATCTCGGACTCTTGGGGGAAAATCAGTGGTTTGGAAATGCCAGTCCTCGCACTGACTACATATGAGCCACTCAAGGAGGTCACGGAAAAAGCTTATCCCCAGACGCCAGCCTTGGTGATTTGGATTGAGGTCACAGGTAGCACCTGGAGATACTTTTACCAACCTCCACAGTGACTCTGATCAGCTGTCGGTTTGGGGGATTGTTGCACACAAGTATTAAAATTCGCTCATTAATCATCCAATCAACACTTGCCAAGTCCCTCCCCCCCGGGTCCCGCACAGGACAGAGTAACAGGGAATTAGACAATGTGTGCCGTCCAGGATCCCGCGACTTCTGGTCGTGGGTAGAACTCGAACTTGAGATAAAAATCAACCCCCTGTGTGCCAGCTACTATTCAGAGATCTATATGGATATTAACTGTCACATTGGATTTTGAAAAAGGTGGCCACGGCATACTTCCAGGTCCATAGGCCCTTCTAGAACTTTGCTACTCTCCCTCACCCCACACACACCGAGGAAGTCTTTCAGCTCCCCTCAAAACTGGCCAGAATTTTGTGACTTCCTTGATGAACAGAAAGCAGCAGAAGGCACCCCCTGTGACCTCCAGGTGAGCTCATAAAAGGCAATGAATATTTCCTCCAGCAGGCTTCCTGTCCCCACATGCCCATCCTGAGAACCGGCCTCCGTCTTGTCAGGGGGCCAAGAAGCACATAGAGCAGATCCACGTGGGGGTTCTGGCCATCTGACCCAACAAAGGCCTCTGCAGTCAGCAGACAGGAGAGGGACAAGCCTCCGAATGACCATGGCCCCCAGCCTTTGAGCAGGGTGACTACTGCAGCAGTGCCCAAGTGGAGTATACAAGTTGTCCCCAGTGAGCCCTCCCTGAGCTTCACATTTATGAGCAAAATCAATCTGACTCCCTGTTTCAACCCACTAAGATTCAGGCCTGTTTGTTATGCAGCCATAGATGGCAAGATCCACAGACGAATACGACCCAGCAGGAAATACACAATCCCCGCCCTCTTTTACAGATGGGAAAACGGAGACTTAGTGGCAAAGCCACTTGCCCCACATCACATCGCTAGCCATCCTCCAGCCAGATTTTGAACCAAAGTCTGTCCAACCTCAGAATCTACATTCTTTGTGGATGGGATGGTCAGCAGGTCAATGCAGAGGGTGTAGATTGAGATGGGAAAGAATGGAAAACAGTGGAAGAGACAGGCCAAGGAATGAGCTTGGGGGGGGAGGGGGTGCGCGCCAAAAGAAATAAGCAGACTCGCCATTGAAATTAACATCCTTCAAGGCCAAACTCTTTACCTGGGTCAGCTAGGGATGCCTCCCCCCCCCACCCCACCCCCACAAATACCAGAAGGGAATCCATTGCTCAGCACTCCACAGCCAGGTCTGGGCACCTGGGAGAGATCTCTCCTCTTCCTCCCCACCTCCTCCTACAGCCTGGAAGGGGTCCTGTCTTTGAGATCCTGATTCCTCCTCCCCTCCTCTGCTCCCACATTTCCTCCTCCAAACACACAGAGCCTGAATCACACAGATGAGACGCCGAGGAAGCAGATACCAGGGCAGAACACTGTGCTTTCTGGGACGTTCCACTAGTCTCTACCTCTTGCCTGAAAGATGGGGCCCTTCAACAGGTTAGGGGCAAAGGAAACCAAGTTTTTAATATTCTGGGCAATATCGCTTTCTGATGTTCTCTTTCGCTGGTGTCCCACACACCGCCCTAGGGAGATGATCGAGATAATCATGATTTATTAAATGCCAGGCATGGAGTTCAGTGCTTGACATACATGATTATATCTGCTCCACTTCAAAACGGGGCATCACGGAGACTCTGTGAGCTCCTGTGCATGAAACGGCCCCACGCCAGACGTGCAGAGGCTAACTTTATCGACCACCTGCTGCTTTGCCGATAATAATAATTCATTGTGATGATTACTTAGCACACAGCGCTGTAACATAATACCGCCTCTTTTTAGGTCCTATTGCATCCCTAATTCAAGACAAAGAAACTCAGACACAGCATTTGCCTGATGACACACAACTTACAAACGGCACAGCCAGGACCCTAACTCAGGACTCTCGTCCCCTGGACCCTGTGCCTGTAAACAGTATCGCTCCTCGCCCATCCCCATGTGCTCCTGGGTGCCCCCCGCTCCTCGTTGGCTTCCCCCCTCCCATCTCCTCCTTCCAGGCAGCCACTCTCTGCCCTTGCGACCCACTAGAGCCTGCGCACAATTCGGAGCCCTTTGCACTTCTTCGACCAACAGCCCCCTAATACTATTACTGCTGATGGCTTTTCATTCCCGATGCCAAACCTGATTTGGAGTTTACAAGGCTGAGGGTTTCAATCCAGGCCCTGTGGACAGGCTCGGGGAGCCCTAAGTGACTGGAGCTTACAGACAATCTAATTGTTATTGATATTTGTGTCTGATTGTTCATCAACGAGGAACTGTCTTTTAGGCCAAAGCATTCTATTAGGCGGCCCCCTTTCAGCCTCCCCACTAACGACAAAACACGTACGCGCCATCAGTGGCAGGCCAATCAATCGTAATATCGCTCCACATCTTTCCAGGTCGCTTTTGTGGGCTTGGGTCTGGGCGTGCCGGGGGCAGGGAGAAGCAGTGGGAAGACGAAGGAGTGGATGGGAATTTTTGTGCATTGATTCTGAAATGGAAGCGGCCTCACAAACAGAAAAGAACAGATTGTGTTACAAAAGATACCAACCTCTCTATCACCGATCTATCTATCTACCTACCCAGTTATTCTATAACCTGAAAGGAAACACAACATTTCCTCCCTTTTTTACATATGGGAAAACTAAGACTTAGTAAAGAAGTCACTTGTCCCACATCACATAAACATCCATTTCATCTATCTGTCTATCTCAATTCATCTCCCCATTTCACCTATCTAGCTAGCCAGCTATCTCTATAATTAGGTAGATGATAGATAGGGAGATACATACATACACATACACATACATACATACATAAATACATACACAGATACATAGATATCTTAGACAAATAGATAGATAGATAGATAGGTATCTTTGATAGATATATACATACATACATATATACATACATAGATATCTTAGATATCTTTGATTGATAAAGATAGATAGACAGATAGATAGATAGACAGACACATACATACATATCTTAGACAGACAGAAGATAGATAGATAGATAGATAGATATCTTTGATAGATATCTTTGATAGATACATACATATATACATACATAGATATCTTAGATAGATCTTTTTGATTGATAGAGATAGATATCTTTGATAGATAGATGACTGACACATACATACATACATACATACATACATATCTTAGAAAGACAGACAGATAGATAGATACTTATATCTGTATCTAAATATCCCCCCACCACTTGGAAGGGTTATTATTAAGAAGTATGTCACTTACCAGTTCATTCTGCTCGGTTGAAGCCAGGTGTCCAAAGATAATGTCCACCATCACCCTGAATGACACTTGTGTCGGCTTAAGCAACCTTGACCATAATCAGTCCAGTAAGCTGGGAATTGCCCTGCCTTCCTCCTTAGCCAAAGCAGCTCCCACCCAGATAATAAATCTCTCCCTCATTTCATTGGATTCTGTTTCTCTAGAACTTCCCATCGGCCAGTCCGCCCTCTGGAGTGCTATCTTGAGGAAGCCAAAAGCACCAGCCCCAGCCAAGTGTTGACCGCATTTGACTTGAGTGCTTTCACAATTTTTCCTTGATTCCAAGACTGTGTGAAGGCCTTCCAGTGTCTGCCAGACAGAGCGCATTTGTCAAGGCGTGTTACAAGTAGTGCACTGAACCGTCCACACTTTCTTGGGACTCTACACAATGAAACCGTCTGGCACACCGACCGGTCATGATGGGGCTATCACAGTGACCCCGGCCTCCTCAGTAACAGGACAGAGCTAACTTACAGACATCAGCACTCTTCTTCGCTTGAAAAGAAAAAGAATGGGCACAGGAAAAGAGCGATGAGGTCTACACACTCCCAGAAGGTCAAAAGTTAAAAAGACTGATGATGCCCAGTGTTGGTGAAGGGGTGGGACGACCGGAGTCCTCACATCTTGATGATGAGTGTCACAGGCTGAGTTGTGTCCCCCACCCTCCATCCCAGTTAGAGGTTGAAGTGCTAACAATTCTGAATGTGACAGAATTGGGAGACAGGTTCTTTAAGGAGGTGGATGCAGGGCGCCTGGGTGGCTCAGTTAAGGGACTGTCTGACTCTTGGTTTCGGTTCAGGTCATGATCTCCCGGTTGGTTCCTGAGTTCGAGCCCCTGGCATTCTCTCTCTCTCTCTCTCTGCCCCTCCCTGCTCTTATTCTCTTGTTCTCTCTCTCAAAATAAATAAATAAACTTACAATATATATATTAAAGAGGTGTTTGAATTGAAATGAGGTCACTGGAAGTGGGCCCTAATGACCGGTGTCCTTATAGGAAGAGAAGATTTGGACACAGACACATGTAGAGGGAAAGTCATATAAAGCCCCAAGGAGAAGATAGTCATCTACAAACCAAGGCCACAGAAGAAACCAACCCTGCTGACATCTTGCTCTTGAACTTCAGCCTTCAGAGCTGTGAGACAACACATTTTTGTCCCTTAAGCCCCCAGCCTGTGGTACTTTGTTAAGGTAGCCCCAGCAAATCAATCCAAGGGGGATGCAGAATGCTACAAGCCACTTTAAAAACAGTTTGCCAGAGGTGACTGAGTGGCTCAATCAGTTAAGCATCTGAAGTCGGCTCAGGTCATGATCTCACTGTTGGTGGATTCGAGCCCCGAGTCGGCTCTGTGCTGACCACTCGGAGCCTGGACCCTGCTTTGGATTCTGTGTGTGTGTCTCTCTCTCTGCTCCTCCCCCACTTCCACTGTGTTTCTGTCTCTCTCAAAAATAATTAAAGATTAAGAAATATTTTAAAATAATGAAATAACAAAATAAAATAAAATTAAAATTAAAAGTTTGCCATTTATTATAAAGTTAACCATATACTAAGAATTAAACCCAAAAACTCCAGAGTGCCTGGGTGGCTCAGTCTGTTAAGCGTCTGACTTCGGCTCAGGTCATGATCTCACAGTTCGTGGGTTCGAGCCCCACGTCTGGCTCTGTGCTGACAGCTCAGAGCCTGGAACCTGCTTCAGATTCTGTGTATCCCTCTCCTTCTGACCCTCCCCTGCTCACACTGTCTCTCTCTCTCTCTCAAAAATAAATAAAACATTAAAAAAAAATTTAAGCCAAAAACTCCATTGCTGGCTATTTATCCAAGAGAAACCCAAATATGTTCCCACAAAGACCTAAAAATGAATATTAACATTTATATCATAATTCTTTACCATCACCTACACTGTCAAAATGACCCAAATGTTCATTAACCAGTGGATGAATAAACAGACCACAGTATATCTGTGCAAGGGAATATGACATAGCAATAAAAAGGAACAAACCCCTGGCACATACAAACATATGGATAAATCTCAAAGGCACTCATTCTATGAGTGAAAGAAGCCAGACCCCAAAGATTAAGTGATATAATTTCCATTTATAAGGCCTCCTGGAAAGGCTAAATCTAAACAAACAGAAAACAAATCAGCGGTCCCCAGGGGCTGGAGGTGGGGGAAGAAAACCAATTAGAAAGGGACACAAGGAGGGGGCGCCTGGGTGGCTCAGTCGGTTAAACGTTTCCCTTTGGCTCAGATCATGATCTTACAATTGGTGAGTTCAAGCCCCACATCAGGCTCTCTGCTGTCAGCGAAGAGCCCACCTCAGATCCTCTGTCCCCTTCTCTCTCTGCCCTTTCCCCGCTTGTGCGCTCTCTCTCTCTCTCTCTCTCTCTCTCTGTCTCTTTCTGTCTCTCTCTCCCTCTCCAAAGTAAATAAATAAGTAAACAACTTGAAAGAAAGGGACACAAGGAAACATTTTTGGGTGACAAAAATGTTCTATTTCTTTTCTTTTTTTTTTTTTTTTATTTCTAGGAGAGAGAGAGAGAGAGAGACAGCGTGAGCAGGGGAGGGTCAGAGACAGAGGGAGATACAGACTCTGAAATAGGCTCCAGGCTCTGAGCTGGCTGTCAGCACAGAGCCCGACGCGGGGCCCGAACCCACGAACCGCGAGATCATGACCTAAGCAAAAGTCAGACGCTTAACCGACTAAGCCACCCAGGCGCCCCCAAAAATGTTCTATTTCTTGATTGCGGTGATGTATACTATCAAATTCATCAAACTGTATCTTAAGGAGAGTAAATTTTCTTGTGCATGAATTATATTCCAATGAATTTCACTCTAAAAGAAATAATAGTGAGTCATCTTTCGTGAATAAGGGGTAATATATTTTAATTAACAATACCCAATATTGGTGAAAATGCACAGAGACCATATTGCTGGGTGGGTTTATATGAGGAATGTCTTTCTGGAAAGCAAATTGGCAGTTCTCTCTCAAAATGTAAACTGTATGTCTTTGTTTTTTCATGTTTATTTATTTTTGAGAGAGACAGAGACAGAGTACCAGCAGGGGAGGGGCAGAGAGAGAGGGAGACACAGAACCCAAAACAGGTTCCAGGCTCTGAGCTGTCAGCACAGACCCCAACGTGGGGCTCGAACCCACGAACCGTTAGATCATGACCTGAGCCAAAGTCGGACGCTTGAGCCAGGCGCCCCGATATGTCTTTTTTGACCCAGCATTTCCACCTCTAGGGCTCCATCCTGCAAAATTGCGCACATATTTATAAGTAAGTCCACCACCATGTTGATTATCATAGCCAAAAATAAGATACAATCCATGGGAAAAATCCATCACAAAAACAAGGAGCTCAGAGACAGACACCAAACTGCTGGCGCTGTTGTTTTCAGGGAGGACATGAGGGTGGAAACTGAAAAGGAGAGCTCTGAACACTTCACTCAATATTCTTTTGTATCGTGTAAATCTTTTATACAGAGAATGAAGGCATATGTTGCGTAATGTTTTTAACCCCAAGGTCAGAACTGCCGTTTTAATAAAGAATAAAATGCTTCTCGCCCCATCACTCTCTTGAAGTATAGCCCCTTCCCTGCTCTCTCGTCTTTGACATCTGCACTTGCTGTCCCAAGAAACTTCATTACTTGGAAGATGGGTACAGTCCCTTCATTGATAGTAGCAAATGTGAAGCAAATAAGTTGTTGGGGTTTTTGTTCCCCCAAGAAAAAAACTAGGTCCTATCAGTACACAATGTTACCAAAATAATGGCAACAATATTGCGGGTCATAAAACTCGAAGAAATTGGCTGGCCTCACTTAGATGCAGGCCCAGTGATCAAGAGCTGCTTCTGCTTAGGGAAGGTTTTCTCCAAGTCAGCCTGATGACGGGAACAAAATTTAGGGCGTGAACAGGATGGAGAAGGCATGGACCATTTACATGGAGGAGGAGGGGTTAGAAACTTAAGGAAAGAGCAGACAGACAGGTGTTAGATCCAGGTTTCTCTGACCTTAGAGGGTAAACATAAAATAAATCAGCTTCAATTACAGTGAAAAACACTGAGTGCCATTGAATGCCTCTACGATCTGGGACTTTGACTTTGCAAATACCTGGTGTGCTTACAACCCTTGCCCTCTGGGGCCACCCAGCAGCTGGGGGCCAACCGAGTCCCCTCAGGTTTCCTCCAGGTCCCCATTCCTGGAACTGAGCAACTGGACATTCCCATCGTTGGTGAATGGCTCAACCTTGGCGAAACCAAAGATCTGTCTGCTACCTGAGTCCTTGGACCAAGAGGATGGGAAGCAGGTAGGTTCTTGAGGGCCAATCCTACCCTGGGGCCATTTCTCCTTCCCCGAGAGAGCCGTGGGGGTCCCTGGAATTTTTCCAGGGAAACATTCTAAGACGGAGGATCTCCTGGAATTGTTTCTCAGTAAAGTCTAAGCTAGACAAGGAAAATAGAATGATGAGGGAAAGGGACTCACCATGAAAAGTCCCTTACAAAGAACCATTAGACGTCTTAGTGCCTATGCCGAGAACTGTGATTATTTTCCCCCTTTCTTTGGGGGTGGGATGGGGAGGGATTCCATTAAATTAGGAGCCAGCGAACCTTTCCTGTAAAGGGTCAGAGAGTAAATGTTTTAGGTTTTGTGGGCCCTCGGGTCTCTGTCACAGCTAGCCGGCTCTGCCATTATAAGGCAAAAGCTGTCGTAAATGAGACACAAATGAATGGATGGGACCACGTTCCAATAAAACTTTATCAATGACGTTAACATCTGAGTTTCCTATATATTACATGTGTGGCAAAATACTAATCTCTCTTTGCTTTTGTTTTGTTTTTTTATTTTCAACCACTGAAAAAGGTAAAAAAACACTCTTCATTCTAGAGCCTTACAAAAGCAGGTGTTGGACTGGATTTGGGTCACGGTAACCGGTTTGCCAACCTCAGCCATTAAATCATCTTGTCCTTTAGGATTTTTGTTACAAACATGTTTCTATTTTGAAACCTCCCTCTGACTGTATACAATGTCTTGGCAGGTAAACAGATATATATAGATAGAGAGGAAATCTGTGCGGGTGGGCGGGGGTGAAGCAAAAGAAGTGGCCATTGTCCATCTGGAATATTACAATGAAAGCCCCTTGAGGATGGTGCCTGTGATGCCTGGCACTTCGTATAGGCTAGTAAGTTTCTCTCTCTTAAGTGAACAACTAAAGGTCAAAGGAAAGGGAACTTGATTCTCATCCCAAAAACATTAGTAACATTTCTTTCTCCAAGCTATGAGTGTTCTAGAAGAAAGGTAGAGGACGGGTGTCAAAAACTAGAGGCTTAAGCAGGATTAAGAAAACAAAGGCAACTTGCTGGTAGTTTGTCGGACAGAGGTGCATTGCAACGTCAGAGCTCAAATGCAGTGTCAGACCAAGATGAAGGTCTGGAAAAATTATCACAAAAAGAAGGACATGTTTAGATTTGTCTTAACCAAAAGAAGTCCAAGTGGAGGGGAGGGAAAGGGAAAGAAATCAAAGGAAAAAAGGTCCCAAATTATATTGGTTAGGTATTTAAGCCCAACTACAGCAGCTTAAATACTTCTGATTTCACTTTTTCTCTCATAAAAGAATCCCTGATGGGGACAATCAGGAACAATGTGGCAATGCCATCAAGGGTTCAAGGAGGCAGAGGCAAGCTCCTTCTACCTTTCTCCACCATAGCTGAGTGACCTCGTAGTTTAAGGTAGCTGCCAGAGCTCCAGACGTTACTTCAATATTCCACGCTGTGGTACAGAAATCAGCCAGGAGAGGACTCAAAGGGGCATTAGCTGCCAAGTCCATTGTGTTAATCAGTTTTTCCACTTATCTATCAACGGCCAAAAGTTAGTTGTACAAACATAATGAGCTGCAAGGGAAGTTCATAGCTTTTTAACTGGTGCATTGCCATTCCCATAAGATTGGGGGGTCTGTTTCTTTGGAAACAGAAAAAAGTTTGTAAAGGCAACTAGCCACATCTTCCTTAGCAAGTCAGGGTAGTTTAGTAATTCACTGATAAATCATGCGTAATGAAACGTTCTAAAATACAGAGGGCCACCGGGCCACATAAACTGAGAGATCTAACCCAGAAGTTGACAAACTTTGTCTTCAAAGGGCCAGAAAATAAACGTTGTAAGCTTTGCATCGTCTCTGTGTCAACGACTCAACTCTGCCACTATATCACAAAAACAGCTCTAGGGAACATAGAGTGGAAGGGCATAGTTGTGTTTTAATAAAGCTTTATTTACAAAAGCAGATGGTGGAGAGGATGCGGCACACAGGTCACTGTTTTGGTGAGCCCGGATTTAGTAAGCGAATGTGAGAGGTCGGTTAGACGCTGCCGAAGGGTTGCTTTATTAACATGATCCACAAATGATGATCAGAAGTTCATTACGAAGAAAGGAGTGGGTAGAGTGTTCCAGATAAAGGGCACGTCATTTCAAAGATGGAGTTACGAGACAGAGCAAAGCGTGCACAAAGAATCTGAAGGAATCCAAGTAGGACGAAGTGAGACAAGCATGACAGATATTATAAAAGATGAGTTGCCAGGAGGCTGAAGTCAGGGACTCCTTGAGGGGGTCTCACCTTATCATCAGGGCAAACTAGAGTGACCAGGGGTTTCTCCATAAGGAAGGGACATGATTACAGGTGCAGATTTTAAGTTCATTCCGGCTGCTGGGCAGGGTGATGGTATCGGGCAGGTCAAGAGTAGAGGTCAGGGGCACCTGGGGGGCTCAGTCGGTTAAGCGTCCGACTTCGGCTCAGGTCATGATCTCACAGTTGGTGGTTTCAAGCCCCGCATGGGGCTCTGTGCTGACAGCTCAGAGCTTGGAGCCTGTTTCAGATTCTGTGTCTCCCTCTCTCTTTGCCCCTCCCCTGCTTGCATTCTTTCTCTCTCTCAAAAATAAATAAACATTAAAAAAAAAAAAAAAAAAGAGTAAAGGTAAGCCATTCATCAGAACAGCTAGAAGGGAAAATAAAATCCAGTAACACCAAGAGTCAGTACACCGTGTTTACTCACTATACTTGTAACACCAAATGTGGGAGGCACCGAGGGGGAAGGTTCCTCACACCTACCAGTTCTCCAAACCTCTAGACATCGGCTCGGTGTTGTATAATCCATTCCAATCCTGACACTAACTACCTGGAGTGAGCACCCTGTTCCACAGATGTAAGGGCTCGGTCCCCCCCAAGGCAGCCCTCTGACCAAGTATTAGGACCCCAGGGTACCCACACTTCTGTCCAACTCCAAACTGGGAGATCCCCCCACCGTCCCTTCCCCCAGGTTGACTACTTTCCTAGAATCCTTCAAAGAACTCAAGAAAGCAGTTTACTTATTATTTACTGGTTTATCACAAAGGACACGATTCAGGAGCAGCTAAATGGAAGAGATGCCTTAGGGGAAAGTCTAGGGTGGGGACGGGGGTCCATGGAACTTCTGGGCCATTTTTGGGCATGCCACCATCCCCAGAGTCCCAATGTGTTCACCAATCCAGAGGCTTTCCGAACCCTATTTAGGGCTTTTTTGGGAGGACGCATCACCAAGGCATCGTGGACTAAACCATTGGCCATGACTGATTAACTCAACCTCCAGCCCTTCTTCCCTCCGCAGAGGCCAGGGGGAGCTGAACGTCCCAATCCTAAATAACCACACCTCGGTGTTTCTGGTGACCACCCCCATTCTGAAGCTACCCCAGCCACCCGCCATCTCATTACAAAGACAATCACTGTCCTAGAAATTCCAAGATTTTTAGGAGCTATGTGCCAGGTACCAGGGACAAAGACCAAATATTTATTTTTTTACAATATTGGAGTCATCAAAACACAGACGGCCTAGGGCATCTCATGAACTTTTGCTGCGAGGGTACATTGGTACAACCGCTTTGGAACCTGGAAGTTTCTACTACAGCTGCCTGAACTCCTACCCCAAGGGCCAACACATCCGCCCATGAAAAACGCAGCCACGTGGTTGCCAAAAGACACACACGGGTCTTCCCCAGTCGCCCTATATGAAATCACCAAAAACTGGAAATAATCCAAATGCCTGACCATCACGGGCTGGATAAACAGTGCTGTCCCGATAGAATGTTGTAACACACAGGGGCAGCGGATGGGTCCACAGCCGCGTGCTCTAACGTACACGGAGTTCACAAACGCGTGCCACAGAAAAGACGCCAGACATAAGAGTGTGCAATCCCTTCTGCCGGGAGGAGGCATGCTTGGATCTCATGATCACTGCCCTGTGCAAAGCTGCGCAGTGAGAACCACAGGGCTTGTGGAGGAAATGGAGGGGGGGGAGGGAAGAACCGTCAGACATTCCATCAGTGACACGTTAAATAAAATACAAGACTGATAAAAATGGTAGCGCATCTCGGGCAGGTTAAGCAGTGGCATGCACGAATCCTGCAATATAGGCGGCATTCTGGAAAAGTCTTGCGGTTTGCTGAGCAGGCAGCGGGAGAAGGGCCGCAGCTGTGAGGTCTGGCACAGAGGTGGAGAAGGGGGGTGTCTGAGATGAGAAAGTGGGAACACCAGGCGTGGATGGGTAGGGGCGGGTGCTGGAGACACACGCATCTCGTGGATTCGTCCCTGATTCGGTTCAACTGGCCGCCATCGTCGACCTTGATTTAGAGCCTCAACAAAATCACGGGCAAGCCGCTGCAAACTTTGCCTTCTGTTCACATGATTCCCTAACAGATCAGTCACAGAACAAACTCGCATGTTCAAAACCAGTGCTTGGCCCAACGGACCCTACGCCTTGGAGGATTCCATTGTGTAGAAGCTTCAGGACCACAGAGACCCCTGTCTGGGTGTCAGGAGTCAGGAGGGCGGTTGCCCTTGGGTGGGGGAAGGTGACGGCCCAGAAGAGCAACCAGGGTGCCCCCAGGGGGCTGGGAATGTCAGGTTTCTGGGCACTGCTTACATGCTGCTTTCCTTTGGTGGAAACGTGGAAATTACCATCAGTGTGTTTTGCTTTGCGTGTGTCAACTACAAGAAGGCATTTACTGGCAGGGGGCGGGGGGGGGGCTCAGTCAGTAAGCTTCCGACTTCAGCTCAGGTCATGATCACGCAGTTTGTGGGTTCGAGCCCTGCGTCGGGCTCTGTGCTGACAGCTCAGAGCCTGGAGCCTGCTTCGGATTCTGTGTCTCCCTCTCTCGCTCTCTGCCCCTCCCCTGCTCATGCTCTGTCTCTTTCTGTCTCTAAAAAACAAATAAATCATTAAAAAAAAAAAAAAAGAAGAAGAAGGAGAAGACATTTACTGGGAATGAATGAATGCAATGATAAAAACAGAATCTAAAAGAAAACAAAGCAGCACAAAAGAGAATCGTCAGGAAGTTGCTTTTATCTTCTAGATGAAAGACAAGGCTGGCCTGGACCAGGTGTCGGCAGAAGGGACAGAAGAACGACCTAGAATCTAGAGTGCCGTGGTTGCATGGACAGAAAGGAAAAAGAGACAGAGAGCCCAGCATAACTTCCCAGCCACTCTGTGGGGCGTGGGATCAGACAGACCACAAGAAGGGAGTCCCCCCATTTCAGAAGAAGTCCTTAGTGCTTCTCTGTCTAGTCTCCCTGCCACTCTGGACGGAATTGGTCAAGGGGGTCTGAGTTTGCCACCTTGTTAGCAAACATCCAGATACTTCTTTCACCCGGTCCGTGGGGTCTGTCTCCTTGCTTGAAACAGAAGGATGCTGAACCAATGTGTTCTTACCATCGGGCTTTCATGATTTCACTGAGCAAGGATGGCAGTAACGCATCCGGGCTTTTCGGGACTGTGGCATGGGGGCTCCAGGACAGGAAGAAAGCACCATGTTCCTAACAGGGCCGAACTTCCAGGCAAAACAGCATCCTTCTGTAGGTCTTTCTCCACCTCCAAAAGGCCATCAGCCCTCCCTCAGCCACCCCCACAGGGGAAATCATTTGGACAGTAACGTTTTTAAGTCTGATGCTTATGGGGCACCTGGGTGGCTCAGTGGGTTGAGCGTCCAACTTCGGCTCAGGTTTGTGAGTTCCAGCCCTGCATCGGGCTCTGTGCTGACAGCTAGGAGCCTGGAGCCTGTTTTGGATTCTGTGTCTCCCTCTCTCTCTGCCCCTCCCCCGATCATACTCTGTCTCTCTCTGTCTCTCTCAAAAAAAAAAAAAAATTGTTTTCAGTCTGAGGCTTACAGAGGAAGGCAGGAAATCCAAACTTGTTCCGTTTCATGGTTTGTGATGCTTTCCTGGTCCGTGGTTTTGAGTTTAGAATGAGCTCTTCTTTTTTCAATTAATTCTCAATACCATCTTCTGCTTTTTTTTTTTCTACATGGAGAAAACCTGTGAAGATCTCAGGTCAGTCTCTCACAGTCGTCTTCTTTATGGGGAGAATCAACGAATTTGGAGGTACGTGCCACAGACATCCAAATTCACTCTCAGCCGGGACAGTTTGAATCTGAGTAACCAAATCTCAACCCCCTCGGGGCGTGGGGCTTATCTTCCATATCTCTTGTAAAGGGCTGAACAGACTGTAGGTATTCAACAAGTAATAAATAACGCTATATTATATATCAATAGCATGTGCAGTCTGGTTGGGAAAAGCCGATTCTGATAAAATCAAGGACTGAGCATCACCGAAGCCTTGGATTTCATCCAAATGTGACCTCGTGAGAAGATTTTTTAAAAGTTAAGAGGAGGGAAAGATGTGTGCTTCCTCGAATTTCTCCATCCATATTGGTGGCATCCATTCAAAGAAGGAAAATAAGAGTTTCCGGTCAGGGCAGAAGGATCTTTCATCTTTCTACATATTGCCCACGACTCCCCAGGTTTGACAATAAATGGGCCTTCAGTTAGTATCTATTGAGTGAGAGGGCTCCTGGGTGGCTCAGTCCGTTAAGCATCTGGCTGCGGCTCAGATCTCGCAGTTTGTGGGTTCAAGCCCCACATCAGGCTCTGTGCTGATGGCTCGGAGCCTAGAGCCTGCTTCGGATTCTGTGTCTCCCTCTCTCTCTGCCCCTCCCCTGCTTGTGCTCTGTCTCTCTCTATCTCAAAAATAAATACGCTTAGGGACACCTGGGTGGCTCAATTAGTTGAGCATCTGACTTTGGTCATGATCTCACGGTTCATGGGTTTGAGCCCCGTGTCGGGCTCTGTGCTGTCAACTCAGAGCCTGGAGCCTGCTTCAGATTCTGTGTCTCCCTTTCTGTCTGACCTTCCCGTGCTCACACTGTCTCTCTCTCTCTAAGAAATAAATAAAAAACATTAAAAAATTTTTTTAATAAATAAACTTAAAAAAATTTATTGAGTAGTAACAGCGACTAATATTAACAAAGCACTTACTCTGTGTTAAGCCTTATGATAATTCTTTATTTACCCAGGACATCACGTTTAACTGTCCTATCAACACTATTAGGTAAGTTCTATTTACTAGCCCTACTTTACAGATGGGAAGACAGAGGCTCATGGAGGAGTAGCCACTTGCTCACAATCACTCGGCTGTTGAGTGGGAGAGCAGGATTGAACTTGGGCTCAGACCCACTCCATTGTATGGCCACTGTACATCCAACGTCTCACCACTGAATATGCTGAACTTTGTGCCAGAGTTTAGGCCAAGGAAAAGAAGAAATTATTCACACTCCAGGGGAGGAAAAAAAAAAAAAAAGAAAAACTTACCAAATGATCCTTGAGTGGTCAAGCCTCAGAGGACCTAGTAGGTGCTACATATATCTCCGTTCATTTGCCCTGACTATTACCAGGTCCTTCATGTCCCAGAAACTTGGAATTGGGGCATCAGAAAGAATTTCAGAGACTATTCAGTTCAATTCCTTAGGCAACAGAAAACTCCCTTCCATGGAATCATGCAGCCTCCGCTTACATGCCTCCAAGGATGGGAGGCTCACTCCCACAAGTACCTGGAGCGGTTCCAAGGGGTGGGTTGCCCTTTCTTCACTTTAGTTTAGAGATAAGAAAAAACAAAAACAGATGCTTAATCTCTGGGACCTCACAAGAAATACAGATGTGTCCCTGCAAGTGAACACTGTGTGATTTGTTCCCTGAAGAGAGGAAATGATACCAGAACCCACTGAGGCTTCCCGCTAAGCCAGTCTCTGTGTTCTACACCCAGCTCCAATGCCCCCGAAATCTACGGGAACCCTGGATTGCAGCAGGTCATGGTGCATTCTGGGAGACAGAACTCCCAGCTTCCCAGGAAGCTTCCAAACTCGTCTCTCTCCTTCGGTCTCTTTTCAACAGCACTTGCTCATCTTTCTGTTTTTCTGAACACTCAGGTCCGACAGGCCCTCCGCCAAGGCCACAGTCTTATTCTCAGCCTATAGGACATCACTTCTCCTCCTCATCCCCAGCCCCCTCCTCAAACCCCTCACCCCCTTAGTCCCCAAGTGCTTCTGACAGTGAAATCGTAGCTGTGAGGCGACCAGTTTTGTCCTCAAAGCTAGAGAGAGGCCTGCGTTTGCATCCCACGTTTATGGCTACCGAGCTCTGTGGCCTTTGCCAAGCATCTTAGCCACTCCCGGCCAATCTCTCCATTCAGAAAATGGCTGTATCTCTCAGAGGAATATAGCCCATATAAGACCATCAGTGTCTAGTCCCCCAGAATGTTTAAAAAAAAAAAAAAAAAAGACAATAAATCCTAGCTGCTTGCTTTTGAATTGCTTTTCGGCTTCGATGGGCAATTCGGGGGTATGAACCAGCCCCAAGAGAGCTCAGTGCTCCGTTCTACCGGGATTCCACGGAAGAGAAACCCTCCTTCCTTCCAGACCTTGCAGCCGGAGTGTCTATCCTTCCTACAGGCAAAGAACCAAGGCGATTCTCCAAAGGAGAGTCCGTACTGGGCACCCCTCACCCCTGGCAAAGATGCGCCTTTTGCAAAAGGATTAAGCGAACCCTGGCACCTGCCCGAGTCTCTTGAATTCTAGCTCAGGGGCTGAGCCGACAGCCCTCATCCTTAGTGAGTTCTGTGGACGCCCCGCAGAGCCACTCACAAGCCCTGAAAAGCATGTTTCTTTGCTACTTTATAACATGCCTCTCCTCGCTCAGATGTGAGGTTCCTGATGCCAGAGGCGGCGTCTCTGTCCTTGCCATTTCCCCATGCCTGGGACGGCGCCTGGCTCTCGGGTGCCAAAGAGGTATCTGAATGCAGGGATGAAGGGAGAAGCCAGCCTCAGTTTAGCGATCTGCAAAATTAAGATTCTGGTCCCCGCTAGGCGGCTGGTGTAAAGATTAAATAGGGAAGCCTGGGTCTGCTACATTATTAGCATTTGGTAAACAGGTGCTGTTTAAAACGGACACGCTTCCACCAACAAATGAACAGGCAAAGAAAATGTGGGAGACACATACATTGGAATATTGCTCAACAATTAAAAGCAGGAAATCTGCCTTTTGCAGCAACGTGGATGAAGTCTGAGGTCATTACACGAAGTGAAAGGCAGGCAGGCAAAGACAGATACTGCATGTTCTCACTTCCATGTGCAAACGCGAAAACGCCAGGCTCCCAAAAGGGGGTGGATGTGGGCTGCCAGCAGCTAGGGGGTGGAGGAAACGGGGAGAGGTTGGTCAAAAACCGCCAAGCCCCAGCTGTGAGATAAGTACGTTCTGAGGACCCCGTCATCAGCCTGGTGACTGTAATTAATGACACTGTCAGATATACTTGAAAGCTGTGAAGGGGGGGCGCCCTGGGGGCTCAGTCAGTTGAGCATCCGACTTCGGCCCAGGTCACGATCTCGCGCTTGGTGAGTTCCAGCCCCGTGTCGGGCTCTGTGCGGACAGCTCAGAGCCTCCTTGGGATCCTCTGTCTCCCTCGCTCCCCACCCCTCCCCCGCTTGCACTGGCTCTCTGTCTCGGTCAAAATAAATAAACTTAAAAAAGAAAGTTCTGAAGACAGTAGATCCTAAGTATTACCCCTACACGTCAAAAAGGTCGTTATGTGAGGGACCAAAGTGTCAACTGTCCTGTGGTCATCGTTTTGCAATACACACATGCCTCAAATCATCACATTGCACACCTTACGCATATATAAGTGCTATTGTCAGTGGTATTTTCGTAAAGCTGGAGAAACAATGATAAAATACAATGCAATTCAACAACTGACACACAGCACACAGACTCACACATGCAGACGGACACAGACAGAAAGACCTGGATGCACGGACATCTGTACAGATACGCACACACGACCCCACACGCACAGAGACACACAAAAAGACACACACAGGACGCAGTGGATTCCATCATACCAGTGGCCATGTTTCCTTCCACGCAGCTGACCGCCTCCCCTCAGGACCCCGGCCTGACCCCACCGCCCACCCTCCCACCCCTTTCCCCCTCCAAATCCTACGAGCAGAGAGTGGAGCCGGCCATGCAGGGGGATGGGCCGAGCCCCCCTTCAGTGGTTTTATTTTTCCGAGTGCGGTTTTGAGGCAACATGGGAAGTAATAAGAGGAAATAATTCTGTGCATTGTTGAACAACCAGAGGACACCGTGGCAATGTGTATAACAGATGTGTGCACAGGGAGAGGGTGTCCAAACATGCCTGTGTGCTCCGGGCTGTCTCCAAAGTTGGGGAATTCGAATTCATGTTTGTTTGTTGGTCAAGAGAAGGAAGGAGAGGAGGGCTTGAACCCATTCCAGGGCTGTATGAAGCGAGACACAGCCCCGAAATACGGGGCAGCCTTGCCCGCAGCCTGGCTTCTCCAGAGAAGACTCTTGGGTCATGTGGTGATTTTAAGGCCTTGAATGTATATAACATCACGGAGTCGTGGGTTTTTTTTCCTTTCCCCCAAAAGGACGTTAAATCACTTTGGACAAAGTGAAGACCGCTTCACGGAGTCGGGATGCAGAGGAAACTAGGATTCTGCCCCCCTTTGGTTCATGAATGTGAAGTTAGAACAGTCCTGGCTTCTGGTAAAATCCCACCCGTGTGTCCCCTTGATGAGAAAGCCCAACCCCACCCCTGCCCCGTGTGTTTTTCCAGCCCTTGGATCTGAAGTCAAGGATTCTTTGCTTTGAGTCTGGTGTTTCGGCTGAGGCCTCTCTAAAGAAGTCCCTTCCAGGAGCCAAGGTCACGTCCTGTCTTCCGAAAGAAGCCAACAGCTTCCTCTGGTCCACAGGCATGAGCTTAACCCGAGATCACAGCCGGCCACATGTGGGCTGCATCTAGCCCCAGACCTGTTTTGCTTGGCTCGCAGAGCGTTGGCTCAACCGATGTATTTTTTAAAAAATTTCAGACCATTTGCCAACCTTTAAAACTCAGAAGCTTTCACATACAAATTCTAATCGTTCAGCTTTTCTTGAGAACTTGAAAGTCCTGGAAAGGCTGCCTACATTCCCACACGGTCATAATCTGCTAGAGGTGAGTGGCAGGAGGTCCCTTAAGAAGGGACTGCGTTTTTGCCACAGTCCCTGCCTGTTGTCCACTGTCACCCTGGGCTGGGCTCAGGGTCCGTCGCTGTCTCCATCATGGAGACCTCACTGTTGTTTTACTCGTAGAAGGATTGAAGGGACAGTAGAATAGGTCTGGTACCCATGGCTGCTTCTAAAAGTAGAGAAACAGGGGCACCTGGGTGGCTCAGTCGGTTGGGCGTTGGACTACGGCTCAGGTCATGGTCTCGCGGTCCGTGGGTTCAAGCCCCGCATTGGGCTCTGTGCTGACAGCTCGGAGCCTGGTGCTGCTTCTGTGTTTCCCTCTCTCTCTGCCCCTCCCCTGCTCTTGCTCTGTCTCTCTCTCTCGAAAATAAATGGATGTTTAAAAAAAATTAAAAGAGGAGAAACAAAGGATCATGATGGTGTAATCGTGAAATAAAAGCTAGCACTCGGGATAGTCTAAGAGCATGACGTGAATTAATTAATTAAATCCTGACAACAACTCTTGACGGTTGGTCATTTGATTCTGATTATAATTAATTTTGCTGTTGTGAGTCCCACTTTAGAGAACAGGAAAGTAAGACAGAGAAATTAAGGTCAACACAGGAGGCCATCTTGTTCAGGGAACATGGGATATACTTCCCCATGGAAACGAAAGCTGGCCTAGGCACCACCATAAACATTGTCTACCTGTCCCTGCAGATCCCGCCCCCTCCCCCCCTCCCCCCACCGCCACTCTCTGCCCCTGAAACTGATCCTTATGAATCCATCAGGTGGCTTCTTTGGCTTCCTCTTGGGCTTGGCCAAATGACACAAGAGTAAATTGAGTGGAAGTGAAGCCGGGGTATATATTCCGCACCCCTTCCCTGGGGGTCACTGAATCCCCGCAGCTGGCTAAGACCCTCCACCCAAGGTCAGGGTTCCCGTCCAGCCCCTCTCCACACGCCTGCTGTCTCCCGTCTCTTCCCACCTAGGAGAGGTGAGCTCCCTCACTCCTAGTGCAAGCGTGCGATTCCTCTTAGCTTCCCTCTGGCTCCTCAGTTTCCCTACGTCTTCCCAGACATCTGCAAACAGTCCCTTGGGCACCTTCCCATCAAAAGGCTTCGTTGGAGGGTGTCATCAGATTCCTGCCAAGGACCCCGAATACGTCCTTGATCAGCTGCATTCATCTGCGCTGCCGCCCAGCCCCAGGAGGCCATCGGGTCTGTAGCCGCTGCACTACATTTGGACAGGAGGAGCCCAGTGGGTTTATCAGTGGGTCTCAGACAACTTCATTCACCACCACCGGGACTGGCGAGACTATCTCTGATTCAAAAAAAAAAAAAAAAAAAAGAGCAATATCTGGAATCATGCCCTTGGATTGAGAGACTGTATGGGGTAAAGAAAAGAGAATGGGGGAGGGGAGGGAAGGGAAGGGAAGGGAAGGGAAGGGAAGGGAAGGGAAGGGAAGGGAAGAAAAGAGCACTGGAACAGGAGTCAGGAGTCCTGGATTCTGGGTAGAATGCCCCCTTTGGGAAACACAGTCTCTGCATAAACAGGGAGGAAAATAGCTGGGCTCTCACCAAATACAATTGTGTAAAGTATTGTTGCCACAGACAGGATCTTTCCAAGCCCCACGGGGGGGGGGGGGGGGCATGCCCAGCTTTCTCTCTTTCTCTTCTGTTTCTCTATTCAATGCCCATCCCCACCTCCTCTTAAGTCTTCGATAAATCCTTCGCCTCCAAAACCTTTCGCAGTTGTGCGTCTATAGTAGCATAAATGTTTGCTTCTCAATAACATTTAAATACTCTCTCTGTGGGCAGGGAATGCTTCTTGTCACAGAAGAATCAATCCGTGTTGTTGGTAAACAAGGTACGTGTTATTTAGTGTCAGGGGGTTTTACAGGTACCACCAGGTAGCTGGGCACGTCTACAGACATGGGGTTCCGGGTGATCCCAGCACCCGCCCCGCCCCTCCCTCCACCCCACTCCCCTGCCCCAGGGCCAGCCCCACCCACCAGTCTCTGAGAGTTAATCACATCATCAAGCAAAGGGCAAAATCAGAAATGTCCATGGGGCACCTGGGTGGCTCAGTCAGTTGGGCGCCCAACTTCCACTCAGGTCATGATCTCATGGTCTGTGGGTTCGAGCCCCATGTCGGGCTCTGTGCTGACAGCTCAGAGCCTGAAGCCTGCTTCGGATTCTGTGCCTCCCCCTCTCTCTGATCCTCCCCTATTCAAACTCTTTGTCTCTCTCTCTCAAAAATAAATAAACATTTAAAAAATTCTTAAAAAAAAAAGTCAGACACTTAACTGACTGAGCCACCCAGGTGCCCCTAGGATAAAACTGAATTTATAAATTAGACACTGTAGAAGACTAGCAACAGCTAACAGTAATAAAATAGGACAATTAGAACAACAGACTATAATAAAAGTCTGTGAGTGGCCTCTCCAAATCTCTCATTCTTGTGACGATGTGAGATCATAAAATGCCTCTGCGGTAAGATGAAGGGAGGTGGATAGTGTAGGCATGTGACGCAGGGTTAGGTTACCACTGGCCTGATCAGACGTCAGAAGGAGGGTCATCTGCTTACAGAGCAGGTTCTAAACTGCAGGAAGTGGAATCGTGGATGGGGGGAGGGGCAGGGGGTTCTATAAATAGATGATGGATGACTGATAGATAGATAGCTAGGGGACTGACAGTCTAAGACTGAAAGTAAAAGTTCAATCACTAGTGAGAGGTCAACACCCATGACCAAATCTGGAGAAGTCCCCGGGCCCCTGAGCCCTGAGTCTTTTATAAAGACACATCCCCTTTATTACTGACATACTATATGCCAGCCTCTGTGCTCTGAAGCTGTTTGGCTTTTAGCCCTAAGACCACTTTTATGCCCATTGTGCAGATGAGAAGCCCAAGACTTTAAAGCGCGAAGTGACTCACTCCCTGTACGGAGTTCATAGGACTCAGTGACTCAGATCACCGAGAGGTGAACCCAGACCCATGGGGGCAATGGAGGCATCCTGTCCTGTCCTGTCCTTGGCCGTACAGAGGGCAGGTACAGAAAGAAATGGAAGTGTCAGAGGAGGGATGGGACCAGCCCGAATGAGCTGGGTAATTAAGGTGGAATGAAGGTGGGAAGGACAGAGGAACAATGGGGCGCATTCTCTACCACTTGGGGCACAGGTGGTTGCCATGGAGACCAGTGGGAGCAGGGTCGAAGGAAAGTATCGGTGGCCTTTCACAATTATTATTGCATTCTCTTTACACCAAGCTTCTGGTCAAAAGCTCAAACAATAGATACAGACCGGGTATGCATTAAAAGGAAAATTCTGGGGGCGCCTGGGTGGCTTAGTCGGTTAAGCGTCCGAGTTTGGCTTAGGTCATGATCTCGCGGTTCGTGGGTTCAAGCCCCGCGTCGGGCTCTGTGCTGACTGCCAGCTCAGAGCCTGGAGCCTGTTTCGGAGTCTGNCATGATCTCGCGGTTCGTGGGTTCAAGCCCCGCGTCGGGCTCTGTGCTGACTGCCAGCTCAGAGCCTGGAGCCTGTTTCGGAGTCTGTGACTCCCTCTCTCTCTGACCCTCCCCTGCTCACGCTGTCTCTCTCTCTCTCTCTCTCTCTCTTTCTCTCTCCTAGAAATAAATAAAAAAAACATTAAAAACAAAAAAACAATAAAAAATAAAAGGAAAATTCTGCCCATCCTTATTGAAGTTTCTGATACTTGACTCTTTCTAGAAAGATACACAAGAAATTGAAAGCTTGGGTGGCTCCTTGGGAGAAGAGGTGGGTGCCTCTGGAGGGGGGAAGGAGGGAGTCTTTGTTTTATATTCTTTTATACTTTCTGATTTCTTTTTTTTTAATTTAAAAAATAATAAGTAAATTTGAAATAAAAATAAATAGAGTTTAAGCTAAAATGATAGGCACAAAATTTTTCTCTTTAACATGTGGTTGTATCTCTGGTAGACTTTTTCTCTTTGCATTTAGAAACAGAGAGTTACAGGGATGCCCGGGTGGCTCAGTCAGTTAAGCATCTGACTTTGGCTCAGGTCATGATCTCGTGGTTCATGAGTTCGAGCCCTAACATCGGGCTGTGTGCTGACAGCTCAGAGCCTGGAGCCTGCTTCGGATTCTGTGTCTCCCTCTCTCTCCCTCTGCCCCTCCCCTACTCACACTCTGTCTATCTCTCTCTCTTTCTTTCTCAAAAGTAAGTAAACATTTTAAAAATCTTAACAAAAACAATAAAAAATAAAGGAGAGGATTGACCCAATCTGTTCCAACTTCAGGCTCCCACCCGTGTCGCCCCAAACTAGAAGGGGGCAGGGTAGTTCCCTGGGGATTTGGACAGGATGTCAACTCAGACTGTGAACATAGGAATAATGGAGTCAGGCAGGCCTACGACCTGATGGGCAGATGCAAGAACTCTTTCCCCACATTCCTTGGCCCCAAATCCAGGACGTACCCTTCACCGTCATGAGGTCTCAGCCTAAATCTCTAATATCCTTACCTCTCAAAAGGGCTTCATCGCATCTACCCCACCAAGCATTCCCTAAGTAATAAATGGAAAACTAGACACACTAGCCTGCTGCCTCGCACAGACGATCTAAGCACACAGAAAACAGTCAAAACCAATGTCACTATCATTATCATGTTATTGTTTCCTCTAGGACGACTACTCGCTAAGTCCCTTCTCCAGCCACTCATTCAGTACCTGGTGAGCGCCTACTATGCGCCCTGCTGAAGTTCACCCTGGGAAAAGAGGAGGGTACAGGTCCAAGAAAAATCTTGAGGCAGCCTTGGCTCCAGAGCCCGCACCTCGGATCTGAACCCTCATCAGCATGCTCTTTCCAGAAAGAAGAGAAAACACAATTACCGAGAGTTCAAAGCCATTGAGGTGGTTGTAGAATGTGAGTCCATAATGCTTGTTTCCACGGCTCTGTGGGACAGTTCATGACAAACTTTAAGGCAGGACCAGGGAGGACTTCTAGAAGGCATTCCACCATGGGAAAATCAGTGTGAGTCCAGGCTCACGTTAAATCATCATAACAGTAGTAGCAATAATGACAATAATATTAGTTACCAGTTCTCAACGGTTTGCTATATGTCAGACCCTATGTCAAGAGCTTTGCATGCATTATCTCATTTCTACTTCACAATGACCCAAGAGATATGAACTGTTAAGATCTAGAGTCTCCCAGGTGAGCCATCGGAGGCTCAGAGAGGTCAAGGGGCTTGCCCACAGTCACATAGGCTGGTAGAAGGGCAGAGACCAGGATTCTGACTTTAAAGCTCATATCCCAGGGCTCTCCACCGCCCGCAAGCAAAACGCAACGGTTCTTAAACATGGAGGTTTGGGGGGAGGATTTGGACTTCCTGAAGAAAGACTCTAACCTGGGGATCCCTTCTCTGTGCCCCACCAAAGGCCCCCACAAAGAACATTTGCAGGAACAGCAGAAGATCAGAAAGCCAACAGAGAAAACTTAGTGGGCAAGTCCTCTCTGGGGGCGCCCCAGGGCCGTGCACACAAGACTTCGGAGGAGGGGGTGCAGAAACCTGAATCACTTGGCACATGCGGCGCAGAAGACAATGAATGACATTGTAGGCCGGGGCAGCTGAACCTGGGAAGTCTGGGGACCCAGCCACATCTCTCTACTCGGATCTGAAAACCACATTCCTTCAGCTCCTTCAGGTTGCTGTGAATTCCTCCAGCTTATGAAGCAGGTACAACCCATCTTTTTGGTATAAAAACAATAGGCTGAGTGCCAGGCAAGGCAGAGACCTTGGAGAAAAGAAAAAGTCAGCCACGCAAAGCCCAGCGCCTCTAACACACATCTGGGAAGGATTTGCCATTGATATGAAAATGGATGTGTGGATAACACATACGTGAATTTATGAATCCGGTGTATTCATCACAAAGGCCACAGTGAGAAAGGGTCATTCTTGCTCCCCCCCGCCCCCCGCCCGCACTCAGCCCCCATGATGAGCTTTCCGATGACTCTAAGGTTGACTCATCCCAAGCCGGGTTTCTTGGAAAACCACATTCTGTAGGGGAACGGGTTGCTTTGCGTGGTCTCATTAAGACAGGAATTAGCAGGGGGAGAGAGTGATGGGAGAAAGGGGCGGGACTAAGAAGGTGCAGGTATAGCAAAATCATTGTTGCGAGGCTCAGACAGGTCCCTGGGGAAACGGGTCTCCCAGACCGTCACTCTGTTTACATTCCATCTGTTGGCCAACTGCAGCATTCGCTGAAAAATGGGGAGATGTCCGGGATGGTCTTAAAATATGGAGCAATGCCCAGGAATTCAGTTAGGTGGATGAGAGGGGTCTTTCGGATCCGTGTTAAGCATTGAAATTCAAGGGATCTGCTCGGCATACACAAGTAGTTGGAGGCAAAGAGGATGCCCGAAATTGACTTTGGGAAGGTACACAGTGAGAGGCATGTAAGCGACCTCACCTGTTCAGAAACCTTGAACAAAGCAAACTCAGGGTCACAAGGACACATGTGGATTTTTTTCATCAAACCGCTCCTTCTGTGTTAATTGCTAGGTTCTAGGCTAAAGAGTGGGAAGGAGCTGATTATCTGAGGGAGGCTGGTTACGCCATCCGTCATGATGGGCCAGATGATGCAGCAGTAAGAAGCCAACCCCATGTCCCCATGCAGTAAATCATCAACGGTTTGTTTCACGCGTTATCTTGTGTTTTCTCTGGGAGTCAGCTGGGAGCTCCGCCTGACATCATCCATAGCCAGGGACCCGAGCTGAGACAGGAAGTGAGAAAGGAGGGGTCATGAGCAAGCACATCGCGGGTCCCCGTGGCAAAGTGGAAGAGAGAATGTCATCATGCACACCAGCTCTCAAAGCTTCAGCCACATGTGACATGGATCACATCCACTTGCTTTCCAATGGCCAGTGCAAGTCCATGACCACTTTAAGAGACCAAGAATCCATCCCAAGTGCCCAAGAAGGGAGAGAATGAGGCATGATCACTGGACAACACTAATTTTTTAAAAAAATTATTTTCCAGACGTTTAGGTGGCTCAGTCGATTAAGTGTCCAACTTCAGCTCAGGTCACGATCTCATGGTTCCTGAGTTTGAGCCCTACATGGAGCTGTCTGCTCTAAGCACAGAGCCTGCTTCAGATCCTCTGTCCCTCTCTCTCTGCCCCTCTCCAGCTCGTGCGCTCTCTCTCTCTCTCAAAAATAAACAAACACCTAAATCATTATTTTCCAAGGAGATGAGCCGGTGAGACCATAAAAGAATAGTGCTTAGCACTTACAGGGTGTTTTACGGTTTATAAGCCATTTTTTGCTGATATCACATTTTAAACCTCAAAGCCATACACCTCAAGTTGGCATTTTGTGGGTTGAAAGAGACAAAAGGTCACTAAACTAGCTCAATTAAAATAAGTTTATTTTATTCATTCAAGACATAGATCATAAGCACCTACTGTGTGCCAGTAATCATTCCAGGTGCTGGGGACATAGCCGCAAGACAGATTAAGGTTCTGTACTCTTAGAGTTACAGTCTAGTGAGGGAGGCAGATAATAAACTAACCAATAAATAAATATAGAATATAATTGTGATGGACAGACTCTGAGTTACCCCTTCCCTGATTCTAGCCTCCCGACATTCATAGCTTTGTGTAATCCCCATCTTGCCTTTAGTGTGACTAGGACCTAGGACCCGTTTCTACCCAATACAATATGGTGGCTGTGGTGGAATGTCACTTCTTTGACTATGTAAGACTCCATTTTGCTGGCCCACTCTCTCTAAAGATCTTCCTTACTGGTTTGATAAAGGAAGCAGCCATGTTGGGCAACCACAGGCAGCCTCTAAGAATTTCTAGGAACTGAGAGTAGCCTCCAGTTGACATTGAGCAAGATGCCAAGGTCCTCATTCCTATGACTACAAGGAAATGGATTATTCTAATAACTTGGGTGAGCTTGGAAATGGATCCTTACGCAGTCAAGCCACCAGATGAGAGCAGAGCCCAGCCAATACTTTGACTGCAGCCCTTTAGGCCCTCAACAGAGGACTCAGCTAAGTGACACCCAGAATTGCTACTCACAGATACTATGAGATAATAAATGTGTGCTGTTTTAAGCCATTAATTTAGTGGTGATATTTTGCACAGTAAAAGAATAGCAATGGCATAACTATAGAAAGTGATAAGTGGTATGAAGAAAATTATAGTAGAGAAACAAGATGGAAAGGTTATTTTATGGGAGTGTCCAGAGATGACCTCTATGGGTGAATGACATCTGAGCAGACATCATTACGAAGCTACTTAGAAATCCAGAGGGAACCGTGTTAGAAGGAAAGAGAACAGCAAGTGCATGGCTTCCTTAAGGAAGACAGGAGTCTGGCATATTCCAGAAACATCAGGAGACAAGTATGGCTGAAACCAGTGATCAAGGAAGAGCAGAAGGAGCCAAGGAGCCAATAGTCAGATTACCCGGCACCTTGAGGCTCATGTTAAGGACTTTGGATTTTACGTTAAGTATACAGGAAAGCGATTGGTAGTATGTGATTGGATCTGTTTTGAAAGAAACTTGTCTGGATGCTGTGCTGAGAAAGGAATGGAGAGGGGAAAAAGGGAAGGTATGAAGACCGGAGAGGAGGCCATGCTCACCGTCTTCACGAAATGCCGGCAGCTTTGATTAGGGACAAGGTCCAAGATGGAGATGGAGAGAAACCAGAAGATTCAGGACTTCTCCTAAAGGATTCAATGCAGAGTGCAGCCTAAACACGGGGGTCCCGTAGGACATCTCGTGGAAACCGTGGCCAGGACATTTAGCGGGGCCCTTGGGGAATACTGGGGAATCCAAGTCCAGTTGGTGACTAGTACTAAAGCTGCCATGAACACGTGTGTGCAAGTCTGTTTACACACATGCGTTCATCCCTCTTGGATAAATACCAAGGAGCAGAATGACTGGATCCTAATGCAGGTGTATGCCTGAGAAACTGCCAACTTGTTTTGCAAAGAGGTTGTACCATTTCACTTTCCTTACAGCAGCGTGGGAAAGTTCTGGACCCTCCACATCTTCACCAACACCTGGTGCAGTTGGTATTTTCACTTGTTCAGATTTAGAGAGACAAAATACAGCTGATGAAGTGGGGGGGGGGAGGCACTAGAGCTGTGTCCCAGAGTCCCCGAGTCATCGTGAGCAGGCGGGTTAAGTATCTGTTGAATTTAAGGAAATCGAACCTGGTGTATCAGGGTGACATGAGCTGCTGTGACAAATAAAGCAAAAAATTCTTGTGGCTTGACCCAGTGGAAATGCTCTTCTTTAATTTTTTTAATGTTTGTTTATTTTTGAGAGAGAGAGAGAGGCAGGGGATGAGTGGGGGAGGGGCAGAGACAGAGAGAGAGAGAGAGACAGAATCTGAAGCAGGCTCCAGGCTCCGAGCTGTCAGCACAGAGCCCCACGCGGGGCTCAAACCCATGAACCGCAAGATCATGACCTGAGCTGAAGCTGGACGCTCAACCGACTGAGCCACCCAGGCGCCCCGGAAATGTATTTTTTATGAAGGTCCAGTGGGTATTCCCCCACAGGATGACTCAGAGACCCAGACATGTTACATCTTGTGGGTCTATGTCCCTCTCCCCTGAGGACCTCAGGGTCCTCTACAGCTAATTTTTAAAGAGGAAAGAGAACATGAAGAATTCCCACTGCTTTTTGAAATCTCCAGCCCAGGAGTGACACACATCTGCTCATACTGCATGGACAGGACCAGTCACATGGTCCTACCCGGCAGCAGGGGCTCAAGAACAATGGTCCAAGTGATGCATCCTCACCAAGGGGATGGTGGGAGGTCACACATTTTTGTCGGACGCCCAGCCAACTCTGCCACACCCTGGCCTGTGGGACAGCTGTAAGCACAGATGCTGACCCCAGCCCCAGAAGAGTCAGGAACCATTCTCCCTGACTTCCGGGTCCCATAGAAGCTAAATTCATCCAGGTTCAGCTGGACGCTGCGAACGACGGGCACAGCTTTCCCAGGGCTGCATCCCGAGGTCTGCCCAGCCGCTCCCCAGGGCCCCCCCAGGGACCTCTCAGGCCTCCCAAAGCTTCCTCGGGGCTTAACCAAAGCGATTTTACCGCTTGCTCTTGGCACAACCAGCTCTCAGGGCCAACACTGTGTTAGCATTTTCCATTCACGGGAAAGCGGGTGGGTTTACATCAAGTCCCTGCACGGCTGGGAATGAATGCACGTTTTGGTGAGAGCACATGGTGGGGAAGGCCTTCCCCAGAGACGCAGAGACTTCCAGATCCCTGGACACGCCAAGCTGACCAATAACAAAAACACGGCCCTGCACTGTGCTCAGCACTCCATACGCATCTTTCTTCCTCCCCACAGCATGGCTGCACGAGGAACCCAGTTTCATGGATGGGGAAAACCGGCCAAGCCCATGTGCCCGTGAGCAGAGCCGGGATTTGACCCAAAGCCACCTCTTGGTTCCCTATATGACGACTCTTTCTCTGAGTAGCCCCGCGCTGGCGCGTTTTCTCATTCCACTCCGAGGACATCACAAAACTCTCTGTCTGTCAACGAGCTTTCCAGGGCCTTTGGGAAACTGTGACGTCCTGCTTCACTCTCTTTGGTCAATATTACACATGACACTAGCTTCCCAGACGAAAGAAGCTTGGGACACAGGTGGCTACTGCTAAGCCTGTCCGAGAGGAGGACACCTGAATTCACCGAAGGAAAACACGGGCCCTGTGAACATCTCTTCCCCAAGATGTGTCACTGACTCGCTAGAAATTCCAAGAGTCAAAGAACACTCATTTGGATGCCTCATTCAATTATTCTCAGAGCCCACTCGATGGTAAGAACCACGCATTTCAAGAACTGTTATTGTTTTTGGGGCACCTGGGTGGCTCAATCGGTTAAGCGTCCGACTTCGGCTCAGGTCACGATCTCACGGTTCATGGGTTCGAGCCCTGCGACAGCTCAGAGCCCGGAGCCTGTCTTTGGGTTCTGTGTCTCCCTCACTTTCTGACGCTCCCCTGCTCATGCCGTCTCTCTCTCTCTCTCTCTCTCTCTCCCTCTCAAAAATAAATAAAACATTAAAAAAAAAAAGAACCGTATCAGTTTTCTGGTCCCCAGCGCCCAGTGTGTTTCCTTCAACAAAGTAGGCGCTTAACAACTGTCGATTAGGTGGGGGGAAAAAATGTTCCTTGGAGGAGTAGAATTCAGCGGCCATCTAGGGACCCACAGCCGCTGTGGAGAAAGTAAGAAAAGCAGCTACTGGCTTTGAGGACCCTACTGTGTTTCTGACGCTGTGTTTTATGCTTTCCATACATTCATTTAAAACTCCAGTAACACTGTGCATTAAGTACTCTTATTGAAACTACCTTATAATTGAAGAAACTGGTGCTCCAGGAGGTAAAGGGACATGCTCAAATTCACACAGAATCCACTAGCATACAAAATGGAAGCTGTCTATAGCCCCAAACTGTGCTACTCAGGTTTATAACCACGTGGCTGGAATCTTCTTTAAATCTCGGTATTCCTTCCCTGTACCAAAAAAGTGGCTTGGAACGAGTAGGCATTCTGCAATTACCCAGGAAGAGAAATCGCAGCAGACGTCAAAGCCAAAGCCAGCAGGTGGCATGGATGCCGCCACTCCTCCCTCCCGTGCACGTGGCAGACGTTGCTAATCTATCACCACACGCATCTCAGAGGAGTTCAGTCGGAGCCTGGTATCTTTCCCAACACAGCAGGTAGAATCCCACTAACGTGTGATCAGAGTTAGCTTTTGTGTTCTTGAAACGTCAGCCACGAGGCTCACTGTTGGTCCTCTTTGAAGGTAATGTCTCTTGTTTCCTCACAGCTTTGAAGATATTCTCCTTGCCTTTGGTCGGGAGAAGTTTCACTATGGCATGCCTCGGATGGAATTGTATGTAATGTGTTTTGGCTTCCCAGAGCTTCTCGAAAGGGCTTACTGTCCTCATTGTAGCAAACACTTTATTTCTTCAAATGCGGCTTCTGTCCCATTCTGTCTCTTCTCTTTTCTGGAACCCCAATTGTACGTATCTTAGACCTTTCTGTCCCTATGTGTCTTTTGCTCTCTTTTGTGTTATTATCACTATTTTTCTCTGCTCCGATCATGCATATATGTTTTCTACAGAGCTTTTGTTCCGTCTACTAATCTTCTCTTCTGCTGAGTCTAATCAGCTATTAGAACCATCTGTGCAGGGGTGCCTGGGGGGCTCAGTCAGTTAAGATCCAACTCTTGATTCCAGCTGAGGTCATCATCTCACAGCTATTGGGTTTGAGCCCTGCGTCAGACTCCACACTGACAATGCAGAGCCTGCTTAGGATTCTCTCTCTCTCTCTCTCTCTCTCTCTGTCTTTCTCAAAATAAATAAACAAACACTTCTTTCAAAACAACCATATGTGGGGCACCTGGGTGGCTCAGTCAGTTGAGCATCCGACTTCAGCTCAGGTCATGATCTCACGGTTCATGGGTTCGAGCACTGCATCGGGTTCTGTGCTGGCCGCTCAGAGCCTGGAGCCTGTTTCAGATTCTGTGTCTCCCTCTCTCTCTGACCCTCCCCATGCTCATGCTCTCTCTCTCTCTCTCTCTCAGAAATAAATAAAACATTTAAAAAAAGAAGAACCATATATGCAATTATTATTTCAGAGATGTTTCTTCAGGTCTATAATTTCCCTTTGATTCTTCTTCAATAGGTTTCTTCTGGAATTTGCCATATCTTATTATTTTATTAAATATATTAACTAGTGAGGTCCCTGCTACGTAATTTCCTCAAGTTAAGTATATGCATTGGTTTGCCGGTCTGATCACTGCATGAGCTTAATTACCTGTGAGTTTGGAGTATACTGTAAGGGAGTTTTTCCTCTTGGTTTTGGCCATGCGGTCCTTTTTTAGCCTATTTCTTCCTTTTATTTATTCAGCTTCTTAATTTTAGGTTGTATGTCTGACATTGTGGGTGAAACATGGCTGAAGCTCTGGCTGGTATTAACTTCCTTCAGAGAGTGCAGAAGGCAGATAGACCGCGGGCATAAGACCTTGACTATGGAGAGTGCTGGTTTTGGCACTCGTGGGCTTGTCTAATTCAGCCTTGCTCTTTCGCATAAGACGTGGAACTCACTCCTACTTCATGAAGGTCTCCTTCAATGGCTCACACCCAACTCCAACATCTGTCCCCCCACATCGTGATGTCTGCTGTTCCTCTCTGCTCTTCAGCCTCCCACACACATCACCTTCTGAGCTTCTGGAAGTCTTGTTCCCTATGTACATAGCTTGGGAGTCAGGAAATACCGCAGGGAAGAACTGCACACCTTTTGGGGGCTCACACCTCTTGGGTTCCGTCCTTTCCACAAATGCCCCTCAAGTCCCGGCCTCTTTGAAAGCCCCAAAGCCCAACCTCTTGTATCCCCAGCCCTGCTCACCTTCCGTTCCCCGGCCCCACAAATTAGCTTGAGTCTTTAGAAATTTGAGGATCTCAGGGGTGCCTGGGGGGCTCAGTCGGTTAAGTGTCCGACTCTGGCGCAGGTCATGATATCACGGTTTGTGGGTTCGAGCCCCGCGTTGGGCTCTGTTTTGAAAGCTCAGAGCCTGAAGCCTGCTTCGGATTCTGTGTCTCCCTCTCTCTGTGCACCTCCCCCACTCACACTCTGTCTCTCTCTCAAAATTAAATAAACATTAAAAATTTTTGAAAAAAAATTTGATGGTCTCAGGGTGCTTCCCTTTCTCCTTGCCTCTTACCCCACCGCCAAATTCTATCTGTGCTGGTGCATTCCAGTTTCTATAAATAGCTATTTCATGGTTTTCTGTCCAGGTTTGATCATGTTCTTGGAGGGAGGGCTATTTCAATACAAACTACCTTTGGCACTGTTGTCTTTTCCTGTGCCTGGTTCAAACCACTGTAGTGACTATAAGCCCAGACTCTGGGACCAAACTCCCTAGATTCTGACACCTCTGAGGCCTTCCAGCTCTGGGTCTCAGATTAATCATTTAATATCTCTATGCCTCAGTTTCCTCATCTGCAAAACTGGAAGAAAAGTATTTCCTGCTTCCCAGAGTCATGAGGTTCAACTAAAACGTTATATTTAAGGCACATAGAGCATCATCTAATCCTTGATAAGGATTTCTCGATGCTGTCCTTATTATTTTTAATCAATACCAAGATCCAACTTGATACGTGGCAAGTTAGTAGCAGAACCAAAAACACAGGTCTTCCAACTTTCAATGCAAAGTCTACAGGAAAATATTGGCCTGGAGATGATTAGCCAGTAATAATGTTAATTCCCTGGAGCACCCATCAATATCATTAATATAAAGTAGTTATCCTCTTTGCTGGCCTTCCTCCAAGAGAGAAGGAAATCGACTGCAGGGAAAATCCGATGGGTTAATGTTGTCGGAGAAGGGGTAAAGGAAGAGCCTGGAGCAGAGAAGTTAGGACTGTGGTCGGACTCCGATTAACCAGGCATCACCAAAGGCAGTCCTTTACCAATTTCCTATTTTGCCATGGCCTGCCCTGGGAAAGAGTTCAGGTCCTCAGATTGGTTGAGAGAGACAGATCTAGCACGAGTGGAGGGAGGGACGGAGAGCGAGGGAGACAGAGAATCCCAAGTAGGCTCTGCACTGACAGTGCAGAGCCCGATGGGGGACTCGAACTCATGACCCCATGAGATAGTGACCTAAATAAAAACCAGGAGTCAGACGCTTAACCTACTGAGCCACCCAGGCACCCCCTGTCCTCAGGTTTTTTAAAGCTTACACTTAAGCCTCAGCTTAGACCTGAAACATTGGAAGAAAGTGGTGTCCGGGGGGCTTCAAGACCGTCTACACCACCACTTCCCATCTGAGTACCCTGCCCTGCCCGCCAGCAGGGAAACAGGAGGCCTCCCGGCCAGAAACTCAAAGCGTGTCAGTGCAGTTCTGGCGCCACCCGTGGCTCACTCCGTAGTCCTGGGAAAATGACGGAACTCATCAGCACACCCATTTTCCTACTGCCAGAACAGAGACAATAAAATCCACTTCCCAGAGAGCCCGGGGAATTAATTACTTGAGTGTTTAGTAAGTGCTTTGAAGATGAAATGTGTAAAGTGCTCATTTTTTCCCTCCCTTGCCCTCAGGTTTTCCTAAGCAGGACAAGAAGCCACCAAGAGCCAAGTCCACAGCTTGCATGGAAAGTTCAGGATATCTCCTAAGGGCACAAGCAGCATATTAACTCTTACGTGAGTTCTGGCCTGTGCAACTGTAGGGATGAAACGAGTTTGCACAAAGTCTCGCAGCTGGGCTGAATTCGCCTCCAAGAAACGCTCACAGAGCTGCTTCCATACCTTCATTTATCTGCTCAACAAACGTGTGTCCAACACTTTCTGTGTGCTGGGATTCTATGAAGCACTAAGAATACACCAATACAAAACATCAAAAACCCCCTTCATACTAGAATTTCTATTCCGTGAGAGGGTCCAGTTGGCGGGAGGGAGGACAGTATACACATTAAACAAGATAGACAAGCACTATATAGAGAGTGTGAGCTGGTGCAAAGTACAAAGGAGGGAAGAATGTGACAGTCGGAGACAGAAGTTGCCATTTGATGAACAGCAGACAAGGAAGATCACATTTGGGTAAAAACTTGGAGGGAGGGAGGGGACCAAGTAGACATGTAAGGGTAGAGTATTCCAGGGAGATGAAACATCATACATAAAGGTCCTGAGGCAGGAGTTTGTCTAGAGTGGATCATGGGGGCCAGTGTGGCTGGGATGGAGAAAACTAAGAAGAGAAAGAGAGATGAAGACAGGTGGGCATTGTGGGGTGGTGGGGAATGGGGGCAAGTCATGGAAGGCTTGGCAAGTCATGAATACTTCGGCTTTTATCTGAGTGTTGTATAAATCCACTGGAGATGGATGGATGTTTGGATGGATGGATGGATGGATGGATGGATGGATGGATGGATGGTTGGGTGGGTGGATGGTTGGGTGGGTGGATGGATGGATGGAGGGAGGGAGGGATGGATGGATGGAGGGATGGATGGGTGGATGGGATGGATGGATGATGGGTGGATGGATGGATGGATGGAGGGAGGGAGGGATGGATGGATGGAGGGATGGATGGGTGGATGGGATGGATGGATGGATGGATGGATGGATGGATGGGTGGGTGGATGGATGGACGGATGGACGGATGGTTGGCTGGGTGTATGGATGAATGGATGGATGGATGGATGATTGGGTGGACGGATGGATGGGTGGATGGGATGGATGGATGGATGGTTGGATGGATGGATGGATGAATGGATGGATGGATGGATGGGTGGGTGGGTGGATGG